>NC_041382.1:660682641-660726223 GCF_002162155.2 Triticum dicoccoides | reverse complement strand
ACTTGTCACGCAGGATCTGCATGTGCCGTGCAAACCTTTTGTCCCGTCATCGGTTTGTTTCTTCCTACGACAGTGACTCGCCCAGTTTTTGAGCCACATGTGTTCATGCGCCAACCATTGAAAAATGCTAGGGTGCGACTCTTCAGACGTGAGCTTTGTGATGGTGTCTATCTGCACACGCTATTGGTTTGCTTAATACTGGCGTGGTACGCATGCATGCAGTCTGGTGGTTGTGCGTCTGTCAGGCTACGTGTTTTGTGGATTTTTCATATGCGTTCTGAAAGGGATTCCACACAGATATGTAGCTATCCAGCGGATAGCTCATCAGCCGTGATCTTAGCCTAACCCTACTTATACGCCAGCATGCTGGCATCGACATGTACGACGATGTATTTGTTCGGGCCTGATGCAATGGATGGACCATTCGTGTGCCGACTACTTCAAAGCTAGAGTAACCAATCTGTCCTGTCGCCCAGTTAGTGGTGATCTTGTTGCAATTGCTGAGAGGGCAACAAGGAGGCCCCAGTAAGGTCAGGAGTCAGGATATCTAATACCAGGTACGGCATCACTATGCCTGGATGCACCGTCAGTGGCAGGAGGCCAGAGGGCAGGCAAGGACCTTCATTGTCCAAGTAAACCCACAATATTGCCAGAGTTTTCAAGTCATGTAACTTCCCCTTTTCACTGAAAATTTTGAATGAATTTCCAATATTCTAACTTCCCAACCGGGCATTCCATTTTCAAGTATAAATGCTCCATAAATTAATCAATAACATAGCTCCAATCTCTTTAGTGAAAGGAATATACAAGAACTGCTGATCTTAACAATATGTATCTCTGAATGGAGAAGCCTCCCCCCTACGTTCTGCTTCTTTCTGCTTGCAAATGCAAACAAAGAGACCTCACAACTAGCGCACAATCACACTCACTAACTTTTGTCACGAAGGGATGCAAAAGGTGAACTAGTTCCGGAAATTGCAAGATAAATGGATGCACCTCTTTTCACATTGTCATGTCAGAAGTAGAAGCATCCCACATCCTTGGTGATTTTCAAAGAGTGATACTCATTGTAGTTCAGATACCCCCAGAAGCGAGAAAGACCAAGCTCCTCATACTTTGAAGACTTCGAATGCAAAATATACAGATCTTTGATGTTACTCTCAAACCTCGTTTTAATTGCATCCACCTGTGCAGGAAGATAGATGCTCTCAAATTTCATATTATTATGTTACCGGAAAGGACAAGTATATAATTAGCAACTGCTACATAGTGCTAGGTAAGATTTGGAGGAAATGGAAACCAACAATAGTACTGCAGCAAGTAAAGTGCATGACAACAGATATTTAGCAGATCTCAGCAACTACTGATAGAACACACCAACAAATCTATTACTGGCGGTGTAATACACCGGGGGTGGCCACATGGTGGGGAGCCCGGCAGCAGGCCCGTCTTGGGGCCCATGAAGATAGGAGAAGAACCACATGAGGGACCCTGGGGGGCCGGAGAGGCGGCAAAAAGACCACCTTGGCGAGCAAGTCAAGATGGCAGCGGCTTAGATCAGATCGATCTCCTGTAAAACCCTAGCCCTTGTCATCTATATAAGGTAGGGGCTGGGGGTAGCAAGGCCCATCTACATCCGTAGAACCACTCTCGCTAGCTTCATACTTCATCCCTCGTTGTAACCCTCGCACGATGTATCCCACTATGAATGCAAAAACAAAGCAGGACATAGGGTATTAGGCCAACTCCAACTGTCGACCCCAAACGGACGACCGTTTAGTCCGGATTTTGTCCGTTTGGGTAGGGCAATGGGGCAACGTCCGGCCGTTTTCCTGGATGTGTTGGCCGTGCGCCCCTATATGCACATTGTAAAAATAGTCTCACAACCAAATAAATCAAACATTGCAAATAGTCTTACAAACAAATAGTTCCACATAAAAAAACACAATCAAATACCCAATCGAAATTGTCTTCAATAGATGGAAAGAAAATGAACCGATCATCTACTGGTTGCCAATGTGATTCCAATGTGCTCAACCAAGTCATCTTGGAGCTGCATGTGAGTATGCCAATCACGCATTTCACGATGGAATTGGACAAACTGTTCAAACGTCGCCTGTTCTTGGTGGTGCTCAGGCTCAACATTTTCACCCTGAAAATCAAACCCTTGATCATAGATGTTGTCGTCACGCTCATACTCCACGATCATGTTGTGCATGATCACACAAGCAACCATCACCTCCCAAAGCTTCTCGGTGCTCCATGTCAGTGTAGGGTTTCGAGTGATACCCCATCGAGATTGAAGCACACCAAAAACCACACTCCACATCCTTCCTAGCACTCTCTTGCATTTGGGCAAATCTCTGTCTCTTCTCTCCTTGCGGATTGGGTATTGTCTTCACAGGAGTTGACCATTGAGGATAGATACCATCAGCTAGGTAGTATCCCTTGTTGTAATGGTGGCCATTGATTTCAAAGTTGACCTCTAGGGAGTGGCCTTCTGCAAGCCTTGCGAACACTGGAGAACGCTGAAGCACATTGATATCATTGTGAGAGCCGTGCCGAAAAAAGAATGCCATATCCAAAGATCTTATGAAGCCACCGCTTCTAGTATGACAGTGGCACCTTTCACATGCCCCTTGTACTGCCCCTGCCAAGCAAATAGATAGTTCTTCCACTTCCAGTGCATACAATATATGCTCCCAAGCATGCCTGGAAAGCCCCTATCAGCATTGATCGCCAACAACCTTTCTGTATCGGCGACAGTTGGCTCTCTCAGGTACTCAGGGCCAAACACTACCACCACAGCCTTGCAGAAACTATACATTGATAGGAGACATGTGGACTCACTCATATGCACGTACTCATCCACAAGATCACCTGGAATTCCATATGCAAGCATGCGAATAGCCGCAGTGCATTTCTGGTAAGAGGAGAAACCAAGCTTGCCAAAGGCATCCTCTTTGCACACAAAGTATGGGTCATATCCTACCACTCCCTCCCGAATACGAATGAACACGTCTCCTCATACGGAAGCAGCGGCCGAATTGATGTGGTCTGAAGAGCGCGGTGTTCTCAAAGTAATTGGCATAGAGCAAGGCGTGACCACTCTCCCTATTGCGGTTCAAGGCCGGAGCATGACCCGAGATTGATCCCCTGAACCGAGGTCTCTGCCTAGAAATGTGGTCATTAACGACCCAAGCAACCACCACAAGCTCTTCGTCATCCAAGGACGAATCATCCGATGAACAAATGAAGTTGTGGAAAAAATACTTGTCCCCACTATCCATGGTACCTTGTGAGCAAAGTGTCGAACACCTTGCGGGCGTGGTGGAGACGCGGTCGGGAAGAGCACCTCAGGCTCCCCTCACAGTCAGCAGGCAAGGTTGGCGATGGCAGCCGGCGACTATGCAGCGCCTGCCGGAAGGTGTTAGGGTCAATGGGCGTTGCTGGCGGCTGTACCTTCCCTGGTACCAGATACGGCGACAAAGAGCCACAAACGTCAGCAAAAACTCCTCCGAAACGCGGGCGTGGGGCGACTATGGCGAGGGGTGGTCGTGGTTTGGGCGACCAGGCTGGAAAGCGAGGAGGCGGCCGGAAAAATGTGTGGCGGCGGCGAAGGCGGGGGGAAGAGAAAAGGGGGTTGTGTCACCGACGGGCGGGCCAGGAAGAACAAGGGCGCGCGTTCCGCCTGATGTCCGTTTCGACGTAAACACGGCCAAAATTTGGGTTGGGAATTGGTCGAAAGCGGACAAAAACGAACGTTTGTCCATTTGCTCCCGCGCGTTGGGCCACGATTTCTGTCCGTTTAGCCCCAAACGGACACGGCCGGACCATTTGGGGTCCTGCGTTGGAGTTGACCTTATTCCTCGAAGGCCCGAACCTGGGTAAACTCTCCGTGCGACCTCCAATCTGGTACTTACGGCCACGTTCCCACCCTCTGAGGGTACTGGGGGGTTTTGCTCCATCAATTGCCGCACCAGGCACTGCCTACGCTGGTCGGAGAACGAACCCATATTGGATCATTATACGTGTCCGGTGACTTCGTGTTTGGCCAAACCTTCATCTTCGGCTCCTTCGAGCTCGAGATTGACAATCAGGGGCTGCTTTATGACGTAACGCCTCACCCCTTCGTCGACTACAATTGTTTCAGGAACATTGAGTTCATGTTCGACGAACACAACAACACCACATGCGTCCATGCCCCTTCATCACCACTGGCGGAAAAGGTGGC
The DNA here is from genome assembly GCF_002162155.2 of Triticum dicoccoides. Classification (NCBI taxonomy): domain Eukaryota; kingdom Viridiplantae; phylum Streptophyta; class Magnoliopsida; order Poales; family Poaceae; genus Triticum; species Triticum dicoccoides. The sequence goes on along the minus strand of NC_041382.1, from coordinate 660,721,989 downwards.
ATCGATCTCAACCTATCTCAGGGCTGCTGGATCTTCACCAACCCACCAACCCGCCCAAACAATCAGCGTCAACATGATCTTCCAGGCCACAAAAACGCGTCGCGCTCAGAAGCTCATCCGACGCGTGGTCTACGCGATTGCACCAACCCCGGCGGACCTCCTAGAGTGGTCAGGCGCCACAATAGCCTCCGGCTGCACCGACCATCTGGCCTACTTTCCCCACCCTGGCAAGTTTTGCTCTGGTGGTAAATCCGATCATCAAGGGCTTCGACCTCCCATGGGTTCTGAACTTCTAATGGACGGTGGCAGTAGCGTAAACATCATCCTCCCTAACACCCTGGCCAAGATGGGGGTAGCCCTCGATCACCGGCTTCCATGGCTTCATACCGGGTGGACAGGTGTGGCCCCTCGGACGGCTCGATCTAGAGGTCGTCTTCGGGGACGAAAAAAATTACAGATAAAAAACGATCCAGTTTGAGGTCCTCCCGTTCCAAACCGGCTACAGCGTGATCCTCGGCAGGATGGCCTACGTAAAGTCTATGGCACTGCCCACCCGCGTGTACCTCCAGCTTAAGATGTCGGGTCCCGATGGCACGATCACAATACACGACGGACCCGAGAGGGCACTCCAAACAGAGGTCGTCAACATAGAGCTCGCTGAGGCAGCGTTGGCCTTAGCGGAGCTCGAGCACATCAAGAAGTCCGTCGGCACATGAACAACGCTCCCAACCAAACCCAAGACGGGGCCGGTGTTCCAGCCGGCAAAGAAAGCCAAAAAATTCCAAGTGCACCCAGAAGACCTGAAGAAATCGGTGATCATCGAAGACCTGTCAAAGGAACAGAAAGATGAACCCTGCAATTCATCCTGAGCAACTGGGACATTTTTGCTTGGAAACCCACAGATATGCCCGGGTTTCCCACAAAGATCGCACAACACAGCTTCGACGTCCGAAAGGACGCCATACCAGTCAAACAAGCCCTCCACTGCTTCACCACAGAGAAACAACGAGCCATCAGCAAAGAGATTGCTCGGCTCCTAGCTGCCAGGTTCATCAGAGAAGTCGCGCACCCAGAGCGGCTTGTCTGCGTTGACTACACCGGCCTCAACAAAGCATGCTCAAAGGACCCATTCCCTTTACCCTGCATCGACCAGGTCACAGACTCGATCGCGGGCTGCAAAATTCTGTGCTACCTGGACGCCTACTCCGGCTACCGCCAAATACGCATGGAGTCCAACCAGGAGAAGACCTCCTTCATTACACCTTTTGGGGCCTTCTCCTACATTACCATGCCCTTCGAGCTCAAGAACGCCGGTGCGATGTATCAACGAACCATGCGAAAGTGTCCTCACGACCAGATCGGCGTCAACGTCGAGGTATACGTCGACAATGTAGTCATCAAGTCAAGACACGGCTCCAGCCTTCTCTCCAACCTCGAGCAGACATTCACCAACCTACGTCGCTTCAGCATGAAGCTAAACCCTGAAAAATGCGTTTTCTGGGTACCCTCGAGACAACTCCTCGGCTTCATGTCTCTCAACGAGGAATCGAGGCCAACCCAGAGAAGATACAAGCCATCGTCAACTTGAAGCCCCCAGAAAATATCTGGGAAGTCCAGAAGCTCGTCGGGTGCGTTGGAGCCCTCAGTCGGTTCATCTCCCGGCTCGGGGAGAAAGCACTTCCGCTTTACCGGCTCCTACGAAAGAATGACAAGTTCTACTGGAGCGACAAACCAAAGGCCGCATTCGTCGACCTCAGGCGTCTCCTGCAATCCAACCCGCAACTGGCCTCCCCGTTATAGACCGATCCGCTCAGCCACCACACAGGTAGTCAGTGTAGTTATGGCAGTAGAGAGAAAAGGCCGGCAAGACGCAGCGGGTTCTGCATCCTGTATACTACGTTAGCGACATTATCAGAGGATCACGTATGGCGTGTTCATGGCGGCCCGCAAGCTACGTCGCTACTACCAGGCAAATCCCATCACGGTTGTCAGTCATGCCCCGCTATCGGACATGGTTCTATGACCGTCCAAGGATTGGGGCTGGCATCGTCCTGATCACACCTTGCGGTGATAGGATGACTACGTCCTACAGATACATTTCCCCTACAACAACGGGGCAGAATACGAAGGCCTCCTCCACGAGCTTCGCATTGCGGCCTCCATGGGCATCCATCACCTTATCTGCCGCGGTGACTCCAACCTCATCGTGCAATGGGTGATGAAGGCATTCGACACCAAAAGCCCAAAGATGGCCGCATACTGCGCTGTCGTCTATGAACTGGAAGGATAATTCGATGGTACCGTACTATACCACGCCAAGCGTACTGACAACGTGGCAGTTGACAACTTGGCATGCATGGGGGCAGCCCAAAAACCAGTCCCAGCTGAGGCATTCCTGGAGGTCCTACACAAGCCATTTGTGCAGCTACGAGAAATAGCAAAAGATACTCCGACCTCCGGTGGACCAGAGCCCACGGACGCAGAAGATGAGGTTGGAGAAGGGGAACTCGTGGAAGAAACTCCCGCGGTCACCCCGACCTGGACTCGGCCGCTCCTCGTATACTTGATATACAGGACCTACCCGAAGACAAAAACGAAGTCCGGTGCATCGTTTGCAGGTCCAAGGCATACATAGTCATCCAAGGAGAATTGTACAAGTGCAGTGTCACAGGCATCTTCCATCGTTGGGGGCTTGATATGGTCGGGCCCCTTGCCACAACGCCAGGTGGCTTCAAGTTCTAGTCACCATCGACAAATTCACAAAGTGGATAGAAGCCAAGCCCGTCACCAATGTGAAGGTTGACACAGCAATAAAATTCACCTTTGGTATAATCCACAGATTTGGAGTCCCCCATGACATCACCGATGATAGCTCCAATTTCACAGCAAACACATTCAAAGAATTATGTCGCAACCGAAGGATCCAATCGATTACTCCTCGGCTTCACACCCGCAGTCCAACAGGCAGGTGGAGTGTGCCAATTGGTTAATCATGCAAGGTCTGAAGCTCCGCCTCATTACCCCTTTGGTCCGAGCAAAGGGGAAATGGGTTTGCTCTCATCCGTCCTGTGGAGCTTACGTACAACTCCAAACAGATCAATCGGACACACCATTCTTCATGGTCTACGGGGCCGAGGCGGTACTCCCCTCCGACATAAGAGTACGAATCCCCGCATGTCTGTGTGTACAAGGAGGCCATGGAAGAATTCAGGAAAGACGACATCGACGCCAAGGAAGAAGCTCGGCTCATTTGCCCTCGAACGCACGGCCGTCTATCAGCAAAAACTACGCCAATACAATGGATGGCATGTCCGGGCGTGCGAGTTCAATGGCAGGGGCCTCATCCTCCGCCTTAAGCAGAAGTCGCAGAAGAACAAGCCCTCCTCCCCATGGGAAGAGCCTTACAACATTCACGAAGCCCTTAGCGATGGGGCTTACTACCTCCTCAACCGCAAGACAAGCCAGATCACGAAGCATCCATGCAACACCGCCCAACTATGTCTTTTTATGCATGAGTTACTTTCAGCAAGCATAGGCATTTTTATGCTTTTAGCCCCCTTGTTTCAGCTCGATCCAAAAAAACTGTTGAATAAAGGAATCATTCTATGTTCCCATAGTGATTTGCTATTTCAATTGTTAATACAACGAACACAATGGGATAGACCTAGAGGTAGAAACAAACGTATCTCTCTGCTTGCCAGGCTCAAGGGCTGTATCAGCATCGTGGACCTCCCCACAGTCCGCACAGAGGCTGCATCGTGCATTCCTTCTATTAGTTCGAACCCAGGGGCTGATTCGCACTTACCGACCTCCTAGTGCCACCAACACGGGGCTGCATCGGCGTAAGAAAAACAATTTGATAATCCTTATAAAAAAGGGCATGGCCGAGGGAAGACAGAGACTGAATAACCTCTGGTCGCATCATGCCCCGATCAAAAACAAAAGAGGCCTCAGGCAGTATAGCACGCTTGATCTCCAAATAAAACTGTTAAATGACAAGAAACTGATTCAAGTATGCATCACACGAATAAGTCTGTCTATGATGGGCATCGCCCAAGCCGCAACGGACACTACATCTTTTTGAGGCTACTCAATGCCTACATCCAGGTCGCATCCAGGTCGTAGTCCGCCGCCACCATCCTGGAGGCCTCCCTCGCTTCCTCAAAGAAATCAGATAAGTGACAACCCTCAGGAAACAAAGTGGCGACGACCTCCGTGGAAACATCATGGCGATAAGCCTTCAGTTGCGTAAGAATGAGCCGAGCTCCTTCAAAAGCAGCAAACTCCTGCAGCACAATCAGGCGCTCCATTCACGAGCTCAGTCAGAGGCCGCAGACGAACATCCACTCCACTGTTTCCGGGTTCCACATCAACCCTGACAAACAGACAAGAGCTCGGGCCATCCGCCGCAACAAAGGTGCCGCCACGTTCAACCTCTCCTCTGGTGGGGAGCCCGACAGCAGGCCCGTCTCAAGGCCCACGAAGATAGGCGAAGACCTAACCACAGGAGGGACCCTGGGAGCCAGGAGAGGTGGCAAAAGACTACCTTGGCAAGCAAGTCAAGGTGGTGGCAGCTAAGATCAGATTGATCTCCTGTAAAACCCTATCCCCTATCATCTATATAAGGTGGGGGCTGGGGGTAGCAAGGCCCATCTACTAGAACCATACTGTCGGTAGACTCATACTTCATCCCTCATTGTAACCCTCACACGAGGTATCCCACCATGAATACAAACACCCGGAGGCGCGAACCTAGGTAAACTCTTCGTGCGATCTCTGATCTGGTACTTCCGGCCACGTTCGCCACCCTAAGGGTACTGACGGGTTTCTGCTCCATCAATTACCAACTGTTCACAATGTGACAGAATATCCCTTTATTGTGACCAATCTTCATCTATGGTGTTTGGTTCGGGCACAATTAACAGTTTAAGCTCCAAAAAGGAAAAGGAAAAGGAAAAAGGAAAAGGGGAAGCACCCAGTATACTACCATAACTTTGAGAGGGGTTCCGGCGTTTAGAAGTAGAATCAAACTCAATGGATTATATCAGGATTTTCGTATAGTCGACAGGGAGCTATAGACAGACCATAGATTATTTGTTCCCAAAACTATGATACACAGACCGTTCTTAGGGAGAATAATCAATGGTGGTTATCAGATCAGTAAAGATATTTTATGTGTATGCTGGAGTTGAAAGAATAAACCCAGAAGACACAATGTAATACTTCCAAACAACTTTGTGCATGTGAAATCGAGAAAATACCTGAGAGAAGTTTATAAGAGAATGCAGATTAAGCTGATTAACTGTTGATTCTGAAAGGTCATTAAGACTCTTAAAACATGACCGGAACTCCAAAGCTTGTTGAAGCATGCTTTTGATTATGGTGGCAACTGGTTTTGTCTCATTGGATAAGAAACATCTAAAAAAAACACCATGCAGTTAGAAGCAAACATATAATGTAACACAAGTAAAAATCCAATATTATAGTCAATACAGAATTAGCAAAAGAAATGTACTCAGAAAGTATAGGCACCAATTAAATGGGATAAACGAAGTTCTCTTGGCAGCTAAAAGATAATGTCAGAAGTACCAGATTTCCCTTGCTTTCTATCCTACTTGGAAGAATTAGATATTCAATTGAACAGCCAAATGTGAGTTTGTGACAGGACAAAACAGTATAGTAGTCTAATAATTATCTTTATTATGCTCATTGCAATAGATCACACTAGTTCAGGCATGAACCACAATTAAATAATCAACTATTATGTAGTAAAATGAAAACTAGTTTCATTTTTGTGGGTAAAGGCCTTACATGTGAAGTGCGTCTGTAACATAACACAAATGCACATACTCGATATCCCGCATATCTTTAACCTACACAATAGTTGAGATCAGTACATGCGCAGCCACCCAGAAAAGCTCAAACCAAGTAAGATCATTATCTCAAAAGAGGTAATACGTTAATATATAATAAACTCATGATGTCTAAAAAGTATATTTTCATCCCCTTTGAATGTAAGTAACAGAACTACTATGCCAACAAATATATTATACCTGATGTTTAAGGGAATGTTGAAAACGGCGCCATGATATATCAGACAAATTGCAATGGTGGTACTGCTGTAATGTTGATAGAAAATGGTAAACTTGATGTCTGACAAAAGAAAGGATAGTTATGTCAAGAAACAGACCAATGAAATAAGGACACATAAGTCAATAGTATAGGAACAAAAGGCATTCGCATAGTAGAAGCAACTATACATGAGACCATTGAGATAATTCATTATGCTTCCGCATAAAAATGGAGGATGCAAATTTAGATAATATAGAAGTTGGTCTGTGCAATTGCAAATCAATAATTAAACCATCCGAAATGACACTATTTTTCTCAGAAGATTAAAAGGTTCAACCCTCCAGCAATGTTTTCAACAGTACAAGATGTAATTTGAATTATATCTAGCTAATTCTACTTTTTGGAATGTTGTTTCGTAGAAACAGGTCAATTTTGCAGTGACTAATGAGTGGGCAGTACAAAAAAGATAAAATTAACGATTTTGTTTTGACAATTATGGCAATTACAAATGTCATATTTATAACATGTTTAAGGAACTACTTTCCTGACCATCAACCACAATCTATTTGGCTATGGTTATCTAATACTAGAAAACCACTGAATGAATAACCAAACATGAATGCAACAGTTACTTTTATTATGACTTGGATATGCCAACATGTATTGCAGTTCGAGATATTTTTAGAATAACAAGATTTAACAACAGATCAAACATTCAAATACTCGAAACAAATCAGACAATTATGTTCTTAACACTTCAGTGGAAGTGCCAAACTGTTATGAGGAATATTTGAATGCCACAAAGCTTTGGAAAGATTTTGTATGTGCATACCTCACTTTCATCACAGAGTTTAATTCTTTCAATATATCAGGTCTACTGTGGCCAGAGCGACTGATTAACTGTGTCAACTCCTACAATAAATTAGCATATTATAATCACATAGCAGCAAATAAGTCCCACGTCACCACAATTATGGATATTCACAATTGTTGACAGAAAAATATTCTTGTAACTTCTCTTGAAGAAAATTTAGTAAAAATCACTCGACGGTAATTTTGTTTGTGAACAAAGGGCACCCCACAAACTTGTTCAGTTTCAAATAGATCCTACATCTGGGTTGGGTCTGAGAACTCTCTGTCCCCCGACTGATGCGAACTAACAATAACGACCCCTAAAATTTCTGTGTAGTGCTTGTTTATTTATTTTCTCTTGCCTAATTGCCTCCAGCTGCAGCCTTGTGGGTTTTGCAATACATGCAGATAATAGCAGAAGTTTACATGGCATGTACATTTCAATGAATTAAGACATCGATAAAGGAATCACCTTTAGAAACCGCCATACTTCAGTCAGTGATAAGACTGCAAACCTGACTTGAACAAGATAACAGAATATTTCAGCATATCTCCTAAGTGCCTCCTCTGTAATGACAATATTCACTGGCCAATCAACTTTATAACCCAGCAAGAAGTCATCCAGCATGTGGAAACCTGGCCGCCAAAACTTGGGCCGTTAATAATTCGAGAAACAAACCTTCAGTTCTGAAGCCCAAAAACTGTAGCCAAGGACAATCTAAAGATCAAATTATTACCATGTTCAGAGGCTGCCACAGAAGTGACTGGCTGTTCTTTCATGTATATAAACAGTTTTTCCTTATAAGGATCGGTATCACATGAAGACCTCTGCAAGGCCAAGTCAAGAAGCCCTTGGATCTCTGCTCTTTTCTGCTCAGACTTAACAGAGAACCATTTCTGCATGGGGGGAAGTCAGACTTAACAGATTTGTGCATATAAACATAGGTGCATGGCGTACAGGCTAAATGGATAAAATTACCTTATGATAAATGGAAACAATAAAAGATTCTGCCCAGTCAGCTAGTTCCATGAAATGGTACCGTCGTAGTGCTAGTAGATGTCCACAAAGATCAAAACCCTCCTCAAGCAACTTCATTGTGAAGCTGCTAACATATTTATATCTTTTATTACAATTAAGGAATAATGGGTAGAAAGAAAAATACTGGCCAACAACTTTAGTGGTTTATAAGCTTTAGAATCATAGCCTGGATCAGATTTATTTTTTCACCAACAAGATGGTTTTTTACTTGTAAAAGCAGTTGATGAACCTAATACATGACAGATGGACTAAATTAGACAAAAAAAAGGCATTTAAAAGACAGTACATCACAAATTAGCGTTCGTGAAATAGTCTCTGATGTTATGCTGATAGTAATAGTAGAATGAAAAAGAGGCATTATGATCAATCTGACATTATGAGCTGCACTGTACAAGCATATACAATTAAGGATACTGAAGCAGAATTTCTTGTATAATGCACTTGTCAATAGCTATATCAAGTGGCATATCAGATGCTGAACTACTATCTCCAGCTATCTTTTCTGTTGATTTAGCAGTATATTCTAACAATTTCTCCCATAATGCTCCCCCGCAGACATTTTTTGGAAGATTATCACTTGCTTCTGTTTCTCCTGATGAAGCAAGGTATCCCTGACTCCCTGTCTTAGCTTGAAGAAGCTCACTGGAACAATCAGGCTGTTTAGAAATCTGAGCAGTGGAATGTACAACCTTTGTAGCTCCGGCTTCAGACTCCACAAGGGACGTGCTTCTTTCACAGTATACTTCACATGGATTCGTGACCGACTCGAAAGCAAAGCTTTTAAGTGCTTGATTTTTCCATTTTCCTCGCAAGTCACTCTCCATATGATGACCAGCCGCATTCTTCAGAATGGGATTGGTGCTGAGATTGTAAGGAATGCTAGAATTGCAAGACTTCTCTGTGTGTGATGGATAAACTACATCATCATGTGATACTTGCTCCACTGCACTTTCATTGTTAGTATACAGAAACTCATCAACTAAACACATTTTTCCAGGGGAACTATTAAATGTGTTCTTTGGAAATTTGCCAAATGGCCAAAATTTACTATACTGGTAATCCAGTTCTAGAGCATCAGGCATCACATTATGTTCCACATTCTGCGAGTGCATGGGAACGTTGCTGCAACCCAAATCAACATTTCTATGGTGCTCATCATTAGGGCTTGCAGAGTTTGTCCCGTTGTGATGAGAACTAGTTTGATATGAAAGCACATTTTGTGTTTCTGAGGAGCATTTTGCTTCACCTGTACTTGTATAGTACAATGAAAACCTGGAACTAGACAAATTACCACAAGTGATGCCACTCTCAACCTCAATTTCATCCATAGAACTATAAGAAGAAGAGCATTCTGAAGATTCCAGTGGATCTAGTTTATCTGAAGATTCTTGCGATGTTGAATAAGCATCATTGTCTTTTTCATCTGCAGACATACTGTGAGAAAGGACAGATCAGACTAATCTGTTGCGGTGAAGACTTATGATGTACACTGCCCGCATGAGTAAAAAAAGAGTATGCACAATAAAATACAGAAGAAGTGAATGAAAGTGGCAGATTTAACATTGCTACAAAGGTAGATCCAGGACGTACATATCACAAATTGGTAGAGCATGGGTGCCGCCATACAATAGCTCCACATCTGAAACTGATGTGTCTAGAGGGCTTTTACTTTTATGCAGGGAGTTTGACGGAGGACCAAAAGGAATTATCTGAAACATAACTTCATGTCATAAAGTGTGACTTAAAAGCATAGTTGACCCAGTGTATTAGTACTGTTGCTTTGGCAAGGGTGAAAAACAGACAAGTAGTTAATTCTGGAACTAAAAGTAGAGTGCTAACCAGACCTCAATATTTAAGAAAAAATGATGGAGCTTCTCTAGCATTGACTTGTACATAGCGTCTCTCTGACATATTACTGCTTCAGCCTTGCTTTTTGAGAAAGTAAATGAATTCACTGAGCACTCAATTGGCGTACCAAACCATGGGAGAATTTCCTCCAGAAGGATAGTTTTACTAGTGTCATAATTATCTCCTCCAGTAGAACAAAGATTGCATGACTTTACAACCTTCATGAGCACTTGAAGCTGCTGCCCAGTGCGTAAAAGAGGATTGCATATATCTTTCAGAAAACATGGAACAGATACATGATTACTTCCCTGTTGACAGCGATACATGATAAAAACTTAATTAGATCTACTGGAAAAGGAGTAACATTTTCATGGTTCAAATGCATGGATTATGTGAAGAGTGGATCATATATCTGAATTTCTGATGTTGAGAATAAATTAGGTCAATAATGACCGTTTAGGCATTTTTCCTTGAAGCTTCACAAAGACAACAAGTGATGTCTTACCTTGAAGGGCAATGCAGTGAAATCACCTAGTGGGCCCAACGAACCTCCTTGAATCTGGTTGTTCTCGGTTTGTGTTATGAGAAATTCTTCATAAGGGTCATCAACACTAGCTCGGTAAATCCATAACTTAATGAAGTTACAGTATGGCTCACAGGAACGAATGAAGAGATATTTCAAAAGAGCATAGTGAACTGGATCAGCATCCTACAATTGAAGGCAAATCATTCGACATTTCAAAACATTTGTCATATGTAGAACGTGAACAGAAGGACATGTCCAAACAGAAACTTTCAGTACAGTAGCACAAATTTATGCCATCAGATAAAGAAAAACTAGCATGATCTTGTGGTAGCTGGTAATCTACAAAACTGTGGCGTTGATTGCCATGTTACAAAGAAATGTCAAAGAAATTAACCCATCCCAGCAGAGACCAAGTAAGCAACTGCGTAAACATATAAAGCATAAGAGAAATAAGATGCTCGGCTACGTAGAATATGAAACTAAACATAGCCCAGGGCTCATAGCACCATACAAACAAGAGAGTGAATGTATTGTCGATATAGAACAGAGAATATCAACAACAAAATGAAGCGGTAAGTTCCACAATTTTATTAAGTAAATATGGGAGGGGTTATCACACCATCCTAAATCTTGCATTGCTTATTTGCTTCTCATGGAGGACAGAAATTGCTACCAATATCTCTGCCAGCTATTCTAGAACAATGAGTATGGAAACTTGGCAACACTTCAGGGCGATTATTACCAAAAAACTTAGATAAATAAAAAGCAGCAAAGAATAACTTGAAAGGAAATTTTATTTGATAACATTTCCAAACTTGATAGATTCTCTCTCAAAAAGTTCCTTTTCTGGATAATTACAGCAAATGTGACCTAGAATCCCATGGCCGTTTCAAACAAGGCATTGGTAAGTCTGAAATGTTCAGTATCATAAGTAAAGCTTAGATCTTGTTATTAAGCATGCAAACCAAAGACATTGACAAGATAAAATATAGATACAAAGTAGCGGACAATAGGAGATCCCTTTAAAAGTTTATTAAACTGAGTTAAACCAAATAGCAGGATTTAAACAATAAGGTGATTGCTTAAATTGAGTTAAACCGAATAGTAGGATTTAAACAATAAGATGATTGCTTACACGAAGGCGGACATACAAATAAGAAAGCAAATCAGTGCCCCGCGGAAAATTCTCAAACTCCAAGTTAGAATCAGTAGTCAAACCCTCCTGGCATAATGCAAGACCTGCAAACTTAGGAAAACAAATATTTCCAAGGGACTTAATATGCCTTCTCAACTCCTCGGTGTGGAGATAAACTTCCAGAAGAGTGATTTCAGAGCTAGAATTACAACTAGCTCTATCTGAGGTCATGGAAGGTCTATCAGGTTGTCCCACTGACCGCCTCAGCTTAACTGAAGGTGGTAAAGTATTCAAGGAACAGAAATAGCCTTCTAGAACTTTTTCAACTGCTGCAGCAAATGCTTGGTTCACTAGACTATAAGGAGGAGAATGCTCAGTGTCTTTGTCATCAGAAACATCATGTCCATGTCCTTCTCTATTTCCACAATTTACTTCTCGACTTTGGAAAAGATAATAGTGCACAAACTTGCGCAAGAAGAAAACTGCAAGACCTGTAGAGCCTATAGAACTGAGAATATGTCCAATAGAGGCAGTGCTAGATGACCGTGACCACACATTTGCAATGCGATGAGATGTCCTGTCTGCCGGACTTGAGGAGAACAACACAGAAAGCTCGTCAATCTCATCTAGCGATGATTTGACACCATGCAGTGCATGCAAAGCCAAACGAACCAAAGCAGCATCCTGCAGAATAAAGATGATCCTCACACCCATCAGCAATATAATACTCCCTCAGTCCAAAATACTTGTCATGGTTTTAGTACAAAATAGAATGGCACTACCCAGAGGATATAACACAAACACATCTATAGTCGCTTCCTAAAAATCTATTCAGGTTATAAGATGTCATCACTAATAATCATCGCATCACTAGCAATTCGTACCTAACTTACTGCATCAGATTAAAGCTTCGTTTGAAGAATGTCAAAACATTCATACCTATCAATACCACATTTAAGGATCCCAGAACAGATAATCCAAAACTTCCCCCACTTCACTACCCACACTCAGTGGCCATTTCGAGTAACCCTATTTCACAGCAATCTGCCTACATTCCTAACTGCCTACTTATTCTGGCCACAATCCCCAACCGGATCAACTTGTTTTAACAGAACAATTGCGTCCTCTCGCTTTTTCTGCTGAAGGGCACTGCAGACTGCACCCAAAATTTCTCCCTATGAATGTCGCAACTCCCAGAAGTAGTTTTGGTTTAGTAGCCACAGCGGGTCGTAACATAATGCTGAATTTAGCTGGGTTCAGATATTTCACTCACAGGAACGGAGGTGAGCTCGTAGATTGGATCCCGAGAGGGACGCCCTGCAGGGCCTGGAACACCGGCGGACGCGCTCTCGGGGGCGATGGAATCCCAGGCTGCAGGCGGCGTCCAGGGGCCGTCCACGCGGAGGCTGACGAGCAGCGACGAGAGGCTGGAGGCGGCGGCCTCCATCCGGGGGTCTATCACCCTAGCTAGGGTTATGGTATGCTCTCCAATGTGGTGTGGCTCCGCGCGTAGATGAAGAGATACGGGAGCAGAGGTGGGCGGATGGTGGTGAGAGCCGAGCGGCGGCGAGGTGCGGATGGCCGGAGGGTTGGCAGCCCCGGCAAAGGGAGTGGCGAGGAACCGGAGGAGAGCAACGAGAGCGGCGGAAGCGAACCGAGGAAGAAGAGAATTTTGCGGTTTTCTGCTGAAGCGTTAGATTATGTTTGGACGGCCGGTGATGGTGTCCATGGCATAAAAGCCAATTGTCCCTACTTGTTTTTTGGCAAACTGTAGCTCTCTCAAACCCTCCACTATGTAGGCCAAAAGAGGTGTCAAAATCGCTTTCCAGCCTTTTGGCATGGATGCCCTATGGTGCTCAGTCGAAGCCACCCAATTTTTTTTTTGGCATCGGAGCAGCTATTTGCTCCAATGACAAACTCTGCAACTCTGCAAAGCTGACTGGAAGCCCTCGATAGCTAGATCAATGGACTTGTTTGTTTCTTATTTTACACTGAGCGATGCCCACCACTGTGAAGCTGAAGTCATAATCTTTTTCTTGGGCATCGATGGTGATGTGGCGTCCTTTTGACTAGTATGGCACCGGTAACAGAGTGAAAGGCCCCAGGCCTTTTTGGTTTAAAATAAAGGATTTCTAACGTAATTTTGAAGGATTCTATTTTTTAAGATTTTTTCCCTCCATGGGTTGATTGATTCTTAAGATTGTAATCCATAGGAATTTTTTCATAGGATTCACTTGCACTAGTTTTAATAGGAGAAATTTCATCCACTGCAACCTTATATGAAGAATCCTACGTTTTTCATGTGCATAAATCAAACGCTGATACTAATCATGTAGAATTGAGGATGACATGCCACTCTATTCCTTTGTTTTTTCTATTCATGTGTTTTACAAATCATGTGAATCAAAGAGGCCGAGGGCTAAGGGTAACTCCAGCGAGCAGCCCCATTTCATTCACCTGCGTGACAAAGAACACGGCCCAATTCGCCGATGAAAAAGGACGGGTCCGTTTTCATGTCCGCTTTGAGCCATTTCCGGCCCAAATTTGGGTCGGGTTTGCGCCCACCCGGACACGCCACGGACGCCCGCGACGTTCTCCCTTTGATATCCCCTGGCCCGCTGATCAATGGCACACCATCTCCACTCCCACCATTCCTCACACAAAACCCTCCCGCCTAGAGGCATGGCCGACGCGCCCAACCCCGTCGTCGCCCCTGTTGTGGACACTCGCGTTGTGCCTCCGAACAAGCCGAAGAAGGAGATCACCCCGGAGCAGAGAGCGGCCGAGATGGTGAAGTGGGCCAATCGAATGAGGGAGGAGATGATCAATGAGAGTGGCCAGGGGGATGGTGCCGAAGACACACAAGGCTAAGAGACCGAAGACCATGCGAGTGTTGACATCGAGGGCGAGACATTGTTTGAGGAAGAGCTAGCTGATCAAGCCTTGTCACAAAAAGAGGCGGCAAAGAGTGAGGAGCAGAGCATACATGGAGGTGTTGGAAATATGCCCTAGAGGCAATAATATTGTATTATTATATTTCTATTTTCATAATTAGGAGTTTATATTTCATGTTATAACTGCTATGATTCTGGAATATGTGATTTAGTGGAAAACTCATATGCATGTGTGGAATGATAAACGGTAAATAATAGGTTCCTAATCTAGCCTCTAAGACTGGCTCAAGTGTTGTTGGTGATCATGATTTCCGGATCTTAGGATATTGTTAAGTGTAACGGTAGTCCTAAAACGACATTGAGAGTATGACTTTAGAAGAACGATCATATTGAATCGACCTAAACTTGTTTGTTATACTTTGAGATAATAACATCTGAAATCAATTGTTATAACACATAGTGTTGACATGTGTTTTTGGTTCCTTAGACCATGAGAGTATCATAGTCACTTCTTACTGTACGATGAGGTTTGGAGTTGATCAAACATCATGTATAACACGATGATCATAAAGCCAACTTACAGGTTCATCGAAAAGTTTGACAATGGACTAGATAGCTCGAGAGTGAGATTTGCTCCTCCGACGATGGAGAGATGTTCTTAGGGCCCTCTCGTGTGACAACATCCATCATCGTCTGGGCAGACATAGGCGACTATGTCACAGGGATGCCGGAACACTTCAACGAGAAAGAAGAACAAAAAAAGTACGAGGATAACGGTATAGTGAGAATGTGTATGACTCAAGAGGATAACGACACACCTCGGGTTATGTAAAGTATCGTGAAGCAAAGGGAACATCACATGATAACCAAAGGTTCACTCGAATGCCATTTGTGTAATCATATGGATCGATGTGGGCGTCCACGGTTCTGCTATCAGCCATTGAACGAAGGAGTTTCGTTCATGCCTATGTTTTGCCGAACATATGGGGTCACAAGCTTAAGGTAATCATGATCCGCTGAGTGTTAGTAGGACAAGATTATCAAGGCTTTATTTGTGGAATTGTTTCATTGATATTCGAAATAGTTTCAAGAGGAACTGAAAGAGTTTTGAGGTCACGGAAGGGTTTCCGAGTTTATCAGGCAATACCGCGTATTGCCGATAAATAATATATAGTTGGAAAATGTTTCTGGTACTTCTCCCTCCCTATATATACCAGAGGATTTGATGATATTTCATATACAAGTTTTGGAGCCTCCTCTAGTTCTAGTTCTAGTTGGTCATAGTTGATCAAGTAGAGCTTGACCTAGATCCTCTAATCCTCATAATTAGAAGCCCAGTATGGTTCTAATATCCTTCTTCTAATTCTCCGATGACGATTAGCTCTGGACGGTGAAGCGCTGCCGGATCGTGAAGACCATACACTTGCAACCAAGCAGAGAGGTCGTGCTTTCGGCCTTCCTTTCGAGGGATCGTTCGTGGGTGTTTCACGAGAGCGTTCATCTACGATTCAAGGGACTCCAAATACGATCTACACCGACTCATCTATTTCTGCTGCACTCTAGAGTCGATAACGGTCGTGATCCAAACCGTTTATGATGAGGGCGTCAATACCATTGTTACACCCACAACCCCTACTGCTACATATATTGGACCAATTACTAGAGCTCGCACACGCCAATTAAATTATCAGGTACTTCCATTTCTTGGTAATGATTCTAATGTTCATGAGAATATGATGCTGCCTAAATTGGATACATTTGTTTTGCCTACGAATGAAGGGCCTGGCATGGATAAGAGGGATGAACACTGGAGCAAGACCAAGCATGGAGATGATGACATGCGCAAGGGGAACAAGAACGGGGTTGCAAGTGATGATTTCAGGACTTTGAAGCCACCATAAGGAGTGCATGAAGCCTTGGACGAAATATACAAGATGCCACTTTATAAATTTCGTCCAGAGACTATTCTAGGTGCTGCGTCACCTTATTATTGGGCCAGGCTCATGTAATTTCGAAATACTTAAGTATAGGCTATTTTTAGAGTCTGTATGTGTGGGGAAACAAGAGTTAGGGTTGGTTTCGGACCCCTCCTCCAAGGGCCACGAAATTTCCTCCTCTTTCCTCCATATATACAACCCTTAGGGCATCGTTTAGACTTTGGGTTTTGTTTAGATTAAAGTTCGCCATAGCTGCAACTTCGCGTACTTCATTTGTGTTCAACGACCAGACAAAGGCGTCATAAAACCCCACCTTGATCAATAAAGCTTTCCTCTTATATTCGCAATATCCAGATTGCAATCTCAATTTCTTGCTTGTTTTTCGTTTGCTTGCAGGAAATAGACCTTCGCGGTCAGGTTGATCGTGCTCCGGCGTGGTCAATAACCTCTCGGAGTTGGTTTAACGATTGCTAAGGCGCGACATCCTCGCACGTTAGTAGTCGGATCGTCAAAGTCTACTCCTCCAAAACGACAATCACCATCTCATCAAAAGACGGGACACCTTTGCCTCTATCAAGTGGTATCAGATTCCCAGGTTGCTCGGTGAGATTTTACAGTTTTTCATAGTTTAGATCGAGTCTGTTCTTCATACCTACAGTCCACGAAAAAGCAAAAAAAATTAGGGTTAGTTCATCATATCCGAACCAGTCTGAGCCTTTGCATAGTCTTTTCAGTATTTTGCTTTATTGAATTTGCGGTTGCATCGTCGTGTCTCGTTGCTGGTCATAGAGTCTAGTCTTTTAGAGTTTCGAGTTCTGGTCATAAGTTGTCACGCTGCCGCCGCACCATCATCATCGCCCCTGCCATCTACCACCACCGCTTATCCGGCACCGATCCGTCTCCATATACCATCACCAATTCGTATCCATATACCACCACTAATCCGTATCAATATATCACCACCGCTGTCATATCCTACCACCATATATCCACCACCAATCCGAGTTCTTTTCATATTAGGTTTGTTTTCGAGATCCATCTAAGTTCCGATTCGTGTTTTCTTGCCTAAGTAGGTTTCGAAAAAAAGAGTTTGGAGACCCCCGGGCAGTTTTTCGGCCAAAATTTTCGCAGGCAAAAATATTTTTCCCTATCCTATTTTTAGGTTTTTCCGAGTCTTTTGAGCCACGTGCCATCATAGTAATTTTTTGTTGCATTTTTTCGTCGTCGCTGCCCTGATTTCCGAAAAAAGTAAAAAAAATTCGTGCCCATCCTATCAGTTTGACCTGGGAAGAGTTTTGAGACACTCGCCATTATAGTGATTTTTCGCAAAAAAAGAGGAGCGCCAAAAAACAGAGCAAAAAAAAATCCAGAGTGTGCTTTTCCCTTATTTACCTGCAGCGTCGTGATTTTGTTAGTGTTCTAGGCTCGCGTCTCTAGTGCGGTCTAGCCTAGGACCAACACAATATCGTCGTTGAGCGTTTATTCGACTTTGCATCTCTGAATTGGTTATTGCTAATCTTTTTGCTACCATATTATAAGCCTTCCTAGCTCCACATAAATCTACATCGTATGTTTGACTCTCCCTGGTAATCACTATATCCAAGCTTTGAGAGTTTTGACTACATCGGTTGCCGATCACCGCCTGCTGCTGGGTAAGAATTTGAGATTTGCTTGACGGATTTGTGACACCCACCACCACAAGATCACAAGCCGACGAGATTGACTGGGAGAACTTGACGAACAAGGAGCTTCATGATAAGTTTCAGCAAATGATGAGTGGATAGATGCAAGATGTGCTAAAAAATTGAGAGGCCATGGAGAAGATAGATGGCATGGAGAAGATGTTCGAAACAAAGCTCGATAATCAGTTTACTGAATTGCTTTCGCATTTTCCACCACCACCGCCGGTTGCACCTGTCGCACCTCTACAACAACAACAACAACAACAACAACAACAACAACGTCGCCTTCCAAATCAAGTGGGACGAGCACTGCGCGTTCCCATTGACCCTGGGCAAAATTCTGGTGCCGCTGTTGATGCTTCTGTAGCTCCTGCTGCTACTGCAGAGGTGGAGGACCATTACGAGGATGAGGTTGATCAAAATCAGAACTACGTGCAACCACCAACAGCACCACCACCAGGTAGTCCTCAGGTATATCATCGCAATGGTAGGGCTGCACCACCACCTGAGGTACGAGATCATGACCTTTTTCCTAAATTGAAATTGAATATTCCACCATTTGAGGGTAGATATGTTCCTGATATATATCTTACTTGGGAGTTAGATACTGAACAACATTTTACATGTTTACAATATCCCCAGGAGACACGTGTTCCTGCTGCTGTTTGTGCTTTCACTAGTTTTGCATGTGTTTGGTGGTCTGAACATTGTAGATTATATCCTATTCCAGCTACTTGGGCTGCTTTGAAACTGCTATGCGTACTCGTTGGGTTCTATCATATTATCAACGTGAATTACTTAAAAAATTGCAGCGCTTAAGACAAGGAATTTTTTTTCTAGAAGAATATTATCAGGAATTACAAACTGGCATGATTAGATGTGGTATTGTTGAGAAGAATAAGGCTATGCTTGCATGTTTTATGGGTGGATTAAATAGAGAGATTCAGACCATTCTAGAGTATAAGGAGTATAATAATATCACTCGTTTATTCCATCTTGCTTGTAAAACTGAACGTGAAGTGCATGATCGACAGGCATTGGCGTGGACTAACTTTTCTGCAGGTCGACCTTCATCATGGACACCGCGTGCATCCTCTACTTCCACACATTCTACTGCACTGACACCTCCATCAGCTGTTACCTCTAGCTGTGATACAAGGAAGCAGGCACAACCACCATTATCTGCCAAGAGCACACGTATCGGATCTGCACAGAGTTCTTCTTCTTTCACGGCATCAACAGGGCACACAAGTGATATTATTTGTTGTCGTTGTAAGGGAAGAGGACATTTGGCGAGAGAATGCAAATTTCATCTTGTGATGATTGCTACTGAGGATGGTAGGTATGAGTCCGCTAGTGACTATGATGAGGAGACTTTGGCTCTTATTACACGTGAAGAACACGGTGGAGATGATTCTGATCATGGGACGCAATACATGGCTCCTGAAGATGCTGATATGTATGAATGTTTAGTTGCTCAACGTGTTTTGAGTGTGCAGGTCACACAAGCTGAGCAAAATCAGAGGCATAATTTGTTCCATACAAAGGGAGTTGTGAAGGAATGTTCTGTTCGCGTCATCATAGATGGAGGGAGCTGCAACAACTTGGCTAGCATGGAGATGGTGGAGAAGTTATCTCTCACCACAAGACCACATCCACATCCTTACTATATCCAATGGTTCAACAACAGCGACAAGGTTAAGGTAACACGTATTGTTCGTGTGCATTTTAGTATCTCTACATATGCTGATTATGTTGACTGTGATGTGGTACCCATGCAAGCATGTTCCTTATTACTTGGTAGACCATGGCAATTTGATAAAAAAATTGTACACCATGGTAGAAATAATCAGTATACTGTTGTTCATAAGGATAGCCATATTACTTTGCTTCTTATGACTCCTGATTCCATTTTGGAAGATGATATTAATAGAGCTAATAAAGCAAAACAGGAGAAAAATAAGAGTGAAAATCAGATTGTGGCAAAAGAATTTGAGCAACAAACGAAACCTAATGATAAACCATCTAGTGTTGCTTCTGAAATTAAATTAAAAAGTGCATGTTTACTTGCCACAAAATCTGATATTGATGAGCTAGATTTTAGCAAATATGTTTGCTATGCTTTTGTGTGCAAAGAGGCATTATTTTCATTTGAGGACGTGCCTTCCTCTTTTGCCCCCTGCTGTCACTCACATTTTGCAGGAGTTCGCTGACATCTTTCCACAAGATGTGCCACCGGGATTACCACCTATTCGAGGGATTGAGCATCAAATTGACGTAATTCCCGGTGCATCGCTACCCAACCATGCACCATACCATACAAATCCAGAGGAGACGAAGGAGATTATGCGTCAAGTACAGGAGCTGCTTGACAAAGGTTATATACGCGAATCTCTTAGTCATTGTGATGTTCCTATTATACTAGTGCCTAAGAAGGATGGTATGTCGCGTATTTGTGTTGATTGCAGAGGCATTAATAATATTACTATTTGTTATCGTCATCCTATTCCTAGGCTAGATGATATGCTTGATGAATTGAGTGGCTCTACAATATTCTCCAAAGTTGATTTGCGTAGTGGATACCGTCAAATTCGTATGAAATTGGGAGATGAATGGAAAACAATATTTAAAACTAAGTTTGGATTATATGAGTGGTTAGTCATGCCTTTTGGGTTAACTAATGCACCTAGTACTTTCATGAGACTAATGAACGAAGTTTTACGTGCTTTCATTGGACGATTTGTGGTAGTCTATTTTGATGATATACTGATTTATAGCAAATCTTTGGAAGAACATTTGGAACATTTACATGTTGTTTTTATTGCTCTACGGGATGCACGTTTGTTTGGTAACCTTGGGAAGTGCACCTTTTGCACCGATCGAGTATCTTTTCTTGGCTATGTTGTTACTCCACAGTGAATTGAAGTTGATAAAGCCAAGATTGAAGCTATTGAGAGTTGGCCGCAGCCCAAAACGGTAACACGAGTGAGGAGTTTTCTTGGCCTCGTTGGATTCTATATGCGTTTTGTGAGAGATTTCAGCACCATTGTTGCACCTCTCAATGAGCTTACAAAGAAGGATGTGCCTTTTGTTTGGGGTACCGCACAGGAAGAAGCCTTCACGGTATTGAAAGATAAGTTAACACATGCTCCTTTACTCCAACCTCCTGATTTTAATAAGACTTTTGAGCTTGAATGTGATGCTAGTGCAATTGGATCAGGAGGTGTGTTATTACAAGATGGCAAACCTGTTGCATACTTTTCTGAAAAATTGAGTGGGCCTAGTCTGAATTATTCTACTTATGATAAAGAATTATATGCTCTTGTTCGGACTTTAGAGACATGACAACATTATTTATGGCCCAAAGAATTTGTTATACATTCTGATCATGAATCTTTGAAACATATTAAAAGTCAAGCTAAACTGAATTGTAGACATGCTAAATGGGTGGAATTCATTGAGACTTTCCCTTATGTTATTAAACACAAGAAGGGTAAAGAAAATGTTATTGCTGATGCATTGTCTCCTCGCTATACTATGCTTTCACAACTTGACTTCAAAATATTTGGTTTGGAGACCATCAAAGATCAATATGTGCATGATGCTGATTTTAAAGATGTAATGCATAATTGTAAAGAAGGAAGAACGTGGAAAAAGTTTGTCGTTAATGATGGATTTATGTTCCATGCTAACAAGCTATGCATTCCAGATAGCTCCGTTCGTCTTTTGTTGTTGCAGGAGGCACATGGAGGAGGACTAATGGGACACTTTGGCATGAAGAAGACAGAAGACATACTTGCTACACATTTCTTTTGGCCAAAGATGAGACGTGATGTTGAGCGTTTTGTTGCTCGCTGCACTACATGTCAAAAAGCTAAGTGACGACTCAATCCTCATGGTTTATATATGCCTTTGCCTGTACCTAGTGTTCCTTGGGAGGATATATCTATGGACTTTGTTTTAGATTTACCTCAAACAAAAAAGGGGAGGGATAGCATATTTGTTGTCGTGGATAGGTTCTCGGAAATGGCACACTTTATACCATGTCATAAAAGCGATGATGTTGTTAATGTTGTTGATTTGTTCTTTCGTGAAATTATTCTCTTGCATGGTGTGCCAAATACTATTGTTTCAGATCATGATACTAAATTTCTTAGGCACTTTTGGAGATGTTTATGGGCTAAGTTGGGGACTAAACTGCTTTTTAGTACTACTTGTCACCCCCAAACTGATGGACAAACTGAAGTAGTCAATAGAACATTGTCTACTATGCTTAGGGCTGTTTTGAAGAATAATAATAAAATGTGAGAAGGATGCTTGCCTCATATTGAATTTGCTTATAATCGTTCATTGCATTCTACTACTAAGATGTGCCCTTTCGAAATTGTGTATGGTTTCCTACCTCGTGCACCTATTGATTTGTTGCCTCTTCCATCTTCGGAGAAGGTTAATTTTGATGCTAAAGAACGTGCTGAATTGATTTTAAAAATGCATGAGTTAACTACGGAAAACATTGAGCGTATGAATGCTAAATATAAACTTGCTGGAGATAAGGGTAGAAAACATGTTGTGTTTGCTGATACGTCTCCAACGTATCTATGATTTTTGATTGTTCCATGCTATTATATTATCAACCTTGGATGTTTTATATGCATTTATATGCTATTTTATATGATTTTTGGGACTAACCGATTAACCTAGAGCCTAGTGCCAGTTTCTGTTTTTTCCTTGTTTTAGAGTATCGCAGAAAAGGAAAATCAAACGGAGTCCAATTGACCTGAAACTTCATGGAACTTATTTTTCGAACGGAAGCAATCCAGGAGACTTGGAGTAGACATCAGGGAAGCTTCGAGGGAGGCAGGAGGCAGGGAGGCACGCTCTACCCCCCTGGGCGCGCCCCCACCCTCGTGGGCCCCTTGTGGCTCCCCTGACCGACTTCTTTCGCCTATATATGTCCATATACCCTAAAAACATCAGGGAGCACAGTAGACCGGGAATTCCGCCGCCAGAAGCCTCTGTAGCCACCTAAAACCAATCTAGACCCGTTCCGGCACCCTCCCGGAGGGGGAATCCCTCTCCGGTGGCCATCTTCATCATCCCGGTGCTCTCCATGACGAGGAGGGAGTAGTTCTCCCTCGGGGCTGAGGGTATGTACCAGTAGCTATGTGTTTGATCTCTCTCTCTCTCTCTCTCGTGTTCTTGAGGTGGCACGATCTTGATGTATCACGAGCTTTGCTATTATAGTTGGATCTTATGATGTTTCTCCTCCTCTACTCTCCTGCGATGAATTGAGTTTTCCCTTTGAAGTTATCTTATCGGATTGAGTCTTTAAGGATTTGAGAACACTTGATGTATGTCTTGCACGTGCTTATCTGTGGTGACAATGGGATATCATGTGATCCACTTGATGTATGTTTTTGTGATCAACTTGCGAGTTCCATGACCTCGTGAACTTATGCATAGGGGTTGGCACACGTTTTCATCTTGACTCTCCGGTAGAAACTTTGGGGCACTCTTTGAAGTTCTTTGTGTTGGTTGAATAGATGAATCTGAGATTGTGTGATGCATATTGTATAATCATACCCACGGATACTTGAGGTGACATTGGAGTATCTATGTGACATTAGGGTTTTGGTTGATTTGTGTCTTAAGGTGTTATTCTAGTACGAACTCTATGATAGATTGAGCGAAAAGAATAGCTTTGTGTTATTTTACTACAGACTCTTGAATAGATTGATCAGAAAAGATAACTTTGAGGTGGTTTCATACCCTACCATAATCTCTTTGTTTGTTCTCTGCTATTAGTGACTTTGGAGTGACTCTTTGTTGCATGTTGAGGGATAGTTATATGATCCAATTATGTCATTATTGTTGAGAGAACTTGCACTAGTGAAAGTATGAATCTTAGGCCTTGTTTCAACACATTGCAATACCGTTTACGCTGACTTTTATTGCTTGCTACCTTGCTGTTTTTATATTTTCAGATTACAAAAACCATTATCTACTATCTATATTGCACTTGTATCACCATCTCTTCGCCGAACTAGTGCACCTATACAATTTACCATTGTATTAGGTGTGTTGGGGACACAAGAGACTCTTTGTTATTTGGTTGCAGGGTTGCTTGAGAGAGACCATCTTCATCCTACGCCTCCCACAAATTGATAAACCTTAGGTCATCCACTTGAGGGAAATTTGCTACTGTCCTACAAACCTCTGCACTTGGAGGCCCAACAACGTCTACAAGAAGAAGGTTGTGTAGTAGATATCAAGCTCTTTTTTGGCGCCGTTGCCGGGGAGGTTAGCACTTGAAGGTATATCTTTAGATCTTGCAATCAAATCTTTTTAGTTTCTTGTTTTATCACTAGTTTAGTTTATGAAAGAAAACTATAAAAAAATGGAATTGAGTTTGCCTCGTACGCTTCATCTTTTTAATATCTTTCGTGAGATTGATGGAAAGGAAAATTGTGCTCAAGTGCTAGAAGAAGAAGTCTATAGAATGTTTGGCACTAAATCTTTGAATGATGATCATGATTGCAATGTTATTAGTATGAACTTTTTGAATATCCATAGTACTAATGATGATTGCACTAGTCATGATGAAAATATCTATTATAAGCATGTCGATTTTTGTGGAGTGCATAGAGTTTGGAAGTACATACCAAACAGGGAAGATAGATTTTGCAAGAGGCATAAGTATTTGGAAACTAAATGGTTGCAAGCGAGGCTAGATGTTAGTGCTAAAAATTTAAAATATCTTAGCCATACTTGTGAACTTTGCAATGAACATGGTCATTTAAATATCAAATGCAAATTGTTTCATGATCGAATCGTGTCCAAAAATTGTGATGACTTGATTTCCCTTGCACATCATAATGAACTTAGTTTGCTTTTGGGTTATGAAGAAATGAAACGTCAAACTAAGCATATTCCAGAATATAACCTTGAGAAATTCCTCGATATTGATCTACAAGAAATTTATATGTATTGTGCGGTGAATTGCATTGAAAATCCTTATATTGCCAATTACATAAAGAAAAGAAAACAAATAGAAGATGAAGAGAATACTAACGAAAGGGAAGAGACTTCCCAATATTCTCCTATTATTTCTTATGATGAATCAGGTAACGAGGAGGAGCCGTCTATTCAACCAATCTCATTAATAAGGAGCCCCCAAAAGAGGATTGAACTCACACATGATGTGAAGAAGAAA
This sequence comes from Triticum dicoccoides, assembly GCF_002162155.2. Classification (NCBI taxonomy): domain Eukaryota; kingdom Viridiplantae; phylum Streptophyta; class Magnoliopsida; order Poales; family Poaceae; genus Triticum; species Triticum dicoccoides. The sequence goes on along the minus strand of NC_041382.1, from coordinate 660,696,791 downwards.
AAGAAAAGACAGAGAAGTAAAGGTAGAAAGGTATCTCTCTCAAATGATGTTGCTCCTATTTCTCATTGTGCTGATGATAATTGCTATACTATTGGTGCTATCCATACTATTAATGATGAGAGTGATTATGCTTATGATATGAAAAGGCCCAAGCTTGGGGATGCTATGTTTGATGAAGATGATGTTTTTGAGAATATATTTGCTGCAATTAATGTTTGTCCCAAGCTTGGGGATGCTACGTTTAATGAAGATGATATTTTTAGTCTCCCAAGTTTTGGTATGCAAATTTATAATGATGACAGCATGCCTCCTACTTATGATGATTATATTGATGAAAGTGGGTTTGGAAGAGTGTCAACTTTAGGAAGTAATGATCCCACTATTTTGGAGGATGTTTAATCTTATTATGATAATTATGAAAGTGGATTTGGAGAGGTCATGACTTTATTTAGTGATGATTCCACTATCTTGGAAGAGGTTTCAATCGATTATGATGAGAACAAAGTTGCTACTTATGATAATTATTGTGATGATACATATGCTATAAAAAGTAGTGATGATTATATCTATAAAACTTGTCATGATTATGATTACCCTTTTTCTGAACATTACTCTTTTAATGTGGAAACAATTTATAGTGTTCGAGTCTCTTATGATACTCCCACTATTCCGATTGAGAAGAATTTTGCTTATGTAGAGAGTAATAAAAATTCTATGCTTGTGCATCATGAAAAGAATGCTTTATGTGATGGTTATATTGTTTAATTCATTCATGATGCTACTGAAAATTATTATGAAGGAGTAATATATGCTCGTAGGAATTGCAATAATATCAAGTTTCCTCTCTATGTGCTTAAAACCTTGAAGTTATGCTTGTTTTGCTTTCCCATGCAAGTTGATTCTTGTTCCCACGAGTTGTTTTCTCACAAAATCCCTATGCATAGTAAGTGGATTAGAATTAAATGTGCTAGTCATATTCTTCATGATGCTCTCTTTATGTTTCAATTCTTACCCTTTATGTGAGCATCATTGAAATCATCATGCTTAGCTAGGGGCGTTAAACGATAGCGCTTGTTGGGAGGCAACCCAATTTTATTTTTGTTCCTTGCTTTTTGTTCCTGTTTAGTAATAAATAATTAATCTAGCCTCTTTTTATATGTAGTTTTATGTTTTTAATTAGTGTTTGTGCCAAGTAGAACCTTTGGGAAGACTTGGGGAACGTCTTTGCGATGATGCTGTAAAAAAACAGAAACTTTAGCGCTCACAAGATTTGCTGCCATTTTTTATTGGAGAGTTCTATTTAGTTAATTCTTTTTTGCAGATGATTAATAGATAAATTACTCACGTCCATAAATTTATTTTAGAATTTTTGGGGTTCCAGAAGTATACGTTTGATCCAGATTACTACAGACTGTTCTGTTTTTGACAGATTCTGCTTTCTATGTGCTGTTTGCTTATTTTGATGAATCTATGAGTAGTATCGGAGGGTGCGGACCATAGAGAAGTTGGAATACATTAGATATTACACCAATATAAATAAAGAATTAGTTCACAACAGTACCTAAGTGGTTATTTATTTTCTTATACTAACGAAGCTTACGAGTTTTCTGTTAAGTTTTGTATTGTGAAGCTTTCAAGTTTTGGGTAAATATTCGATGGACTATGGAATAAGGAGTGGCAAGAGCCTAAGATTGGGGATGCCCAAGGCACCCCAAGGGAATATTCAAGGACAACCAAGATCCTAAGCTTGGGGATGCCCCGGAAGGCATCCCCTCTTTCGTCTTCATTCGTCAGTAACTTTACTTGGAGTTATATTTTTATTCACCACATGATATGTGTTTTGCTTGGAGCATCATTTTATTTTATTTAGTTTTGCTTGCTGTTTGAATAATATACCAAGATATGAAATTATTAAATGTTAGAGAGTCTTCACATAGTTGCATAATTATTCAACTACTCATTGATCTTCACATATCTTTCGGAGTAGTTTGTTGTTTGCTCTAGTGCTTCACTTATATCTTTTTAGAGCACGACGGTGGTTTTATTTTGAAGAAATAGATGAACTCTCGTGCTTCACTTATATTATTTTGAGAGTCTTTATAACAGCATGGTAGTTTGCTTTGGTTATGAATTTAGTCCTAATATGATGGGCATCCAAGATGGGTACAATAAAAACTTTCATACAAGTGCATTGAATACTAAGAGAAGTTTGATACTTGATAATTGTTTTGAGATATGGAGATGGTGATATTAGAGTCATGCTAGTTGAGTAGTTGTGAATTTGAGAGATACTTGTGTTGAAGTTTGTGATTCCCGTAGTATGCACGTATGGTGAACCGTTATGTGATGAAGTCGGAGCATGATTTATTTATTGATTGTCTTCCTTATGAGTGGCGGACGGGGACGAGCGATGGTCTTTTCGTACCAATCTATCCCCCTAGGAGCATGTGCGTAATACTTTGTTTCGATAACTAATAGATTTTTGCAATAAGTATGTGAGTTCTTTATGACTAATGTTGAGTCCATGGATTATACACACTCTCACCCTTCCACCATTACTAGCCTCTCTAGTATCGCGCAACTTTCGCCGGTACCATAAACCCACCATATACCTTCCTCAAAACAGCCACCATACCTAGCTATTATGGCATTTCCATAGCCATTCCGAGATATATTGCCATGCAACTTTCCACCGTTCTATTTATTATGACATGCTTCATCATTGTCATATTGCTTTGCATGATCATGTAGTTGACATCGTATTTGTGGCAAAGCCACCGTTCATAATTTTTCCATACATGTCACTCATGAGTCATTGCACATCCCGGTACACCGCCAGAAGCATTCACATAGAGTCATATTTTGTTCTAAGTATCGAGTTGTAATTCTTGAGTTGTAAGTAAACAAAAGTGTGATGATCATCATTATTAGAGCATTGTCCCATGTGAGGAAATGATGTTGGAGACTATGATTCCCCCACAAGTCGGGATGAGACTCCGGACGAAAAATAAAAAAAAGAAGGCCCAAAAAAACAAAAAAATGAGAGAAAAAGAGAGAAGGGACAATGCTACTATCCTTTTACCACACCTGTGCTTCAAAGTAGCACCATGATCTTCATGATAGAGAGTCTCCTATGTTGTCACTTTCATATACTAGTGGGAATTTTACATTATAGAACTTGGCTTGTATATTCCAATGATGGGCTTCCTCAAAATTTCCCTAGGCCTTCATGAGCAAGCAAGTTGGATGCACACCCACTTAGTTCTTTTGTTGAGCTTTCATACACTTATAGCTCTAGTGCATCCGTTGCATGGCAATCCCTACTCACTCACATTGATATCTATTGATGGGAATCCCCATAGCCCATTGATACGCCTAGTTGATGTGAGACTATCTTCTCCTTTTTTGTCTTCTCCACAACCACCATTCTATTCCACATATAATGCTATATCCATGGCTCACGCTCATATATTGCGTGAAGATTGAAAAAGTTTGAGAACATCAAAAGTATGAAACAATTGCTTGGCTTGTCATCGGGGTTGTGCATCATTTAAATATTTTGTGTGGTGAAGATAGAGCATAGCCAGACTATATGATTTTGTAGGGATAGCTTTCTTTGGCCATGTTATTTTGAGAAGACATGATTGCTTTCTTAGTGTGCTTGAAGTATTATTGTTTTTATGTCAATATTAAACTTTTTTCTTGAATCTTATGGATCTAAATATTCTTGCCACAATAAAGAGAACTACATGGATCAATATGTTAGGTACCATTCCACATCAAAAATTCTGTTTTTATCATTTACCTACTCGAGGACGAGCAGGAATTAAGCTTGGGGATGATTGATACGTCTCCAACATATCTATAATTTTTTATTGTTCCATGCTATTATATTATCAACCTTGGATGTTTTATATGCATTTATATACTATTTTATATGATTTTTGGGACTAACCTATTAACCTAGAGCCTAGTGCCAGTTTCTGTTTTTTTCCTTATTTTAGAGTATCGCAGAAAAGGAAAATCAAACGGAGTCCAATTGATCTGAAACTTCATGAAACTTATTTTTTGGAACAGAAGCAATCCAGGAGACTTGGAGTAGACATCAAGGAAGCTACGAGGGAGGCACGAAGCAGGGAGGCATGCCCTACCCCCCTAGGCGCGCCCCCACCCTCGTGGGCCCCTCGTGGCTCCCCTGGCCGACTTCTTTCGCCTATATATGTCCATATACCATAAAAACATCAGGGAGCACAGTAGACCGGGAGTTCTGCCGCCAGAAGCCTCCGTAGCCACCGAAAACCAATCTAGACCCGTTCCGGCACCCTGCCGGAGGGGGAATCCCTCTCCGGTGGCCATCTTCATCATCCCGGTGCTCTCCATGACGAGGAGGGAGTAGTTCTCCTCGGGGCTGAGGGTATGTGCCAGCAGCTATGTGTTTGATCTCTCTCTCTCTCTCTCTCGTGTTCTTGAGGTGACACGATCTTGATGTATCGCGAGCTTTGCTATTATAGTTGGATCTTATGATGTTTTTCCCCTTCTACTCTCTTGTGATGAATTGAGTTTTCCCTTTGAAGTTATCTTATCAGATTGAGTCTTTAAGGATTTGAGAACACTTGATGTATGTCTTGCACGTGCTTATCTATGGTGACAATGGGATATCATGTGATCCACTTGATGTATGTTTTGGTGATCAACTTGCGAGTTCCGTGACCTCATGAACTTATGCATAGGGGTTGGCACACGTTTTCGTCTTGACTCTCCGGTAGAAACTTTGGGGCACTCTTTGAAGTTCTTTGTCTTGGTTGAATAGATGAATCTGAGATTGTGTGATGCATATCGTATAATCATACCCACGGATACTTGAGGTGACATTGGAGTATCTAGGTGACATTAGGGTTTTGGTTGATTTGTGTCTTAAGGTGTTATTCTAGTACGAACTCTATGATAGATTGAACGGAAAGAATAGCTTTGTGTTATTTTACTACAAACTCTTGAATAGATTGATCAGAAAAGATAACTTTGAGGTGGTTTCATACCCTACCATAATCTCTTTGTTTGTTCTCCGCTATTAGTGACTTTGGAGTGACTCTTTGTTGCATGTTGAGGGATAGTTATATGATCCAATTATGTTATTATTGTTGAGAGAACTTGCACTAGTGAAAGTATGAATCCTAGGCCTTGTTTCAACACATTGCAATACCGTTTACGCTCACTTTTATCGCTTGCTACCTTGCTGTTTTTATATTTTCAGATTACAAAAACCATTATCTACTATCCATATTGCACTTGTATCACCATCTCTTCGCCGAACTAGTGAACCTATACAATTTACCATTGTATTGGGTGTGTTGGGGACACAAGAGACTCTTTGTTATTTGGTTGCAGGGTTGCTTGAGAGAGACCATCTTCATCCTATGCCTCCCACAGATTGATAAACCTTAGGTCATCCACTTGAGGGAAATTTGCTACTGTCCTACAAACCTCTGCACTTGGAGGCCCAACAACGTCTACAAGAAGAAGGTTGTGTAATAGACATCATTTGCACCTGGTGATCTTGTTTGATTACATTTGCGTATGGATAGATTTCCTAATTTGCGCAAATCAAAGCTAATGCCACGTGCTGATGGTCCTTTTAAGGTGTTAGAGAAAATAAATGATAATGCATATAAACTTGAGCTGCCTACAGATTTCGGGGTTAGTCCCACTTTTAACATTGCAGATTTGAAGCCGTATTTGGGTGAGGAAGATGTGCTTCCGTCGAGGACGACTTCATTTCAAGAAGGGGAGGATGACGAGGACATCAATACCATTGTTACACCCACAACCCCTACTGCTACATATACTGGACCAATTACTAGAGCTCGCGCACACCAATTAAATTATCAGATACTTTTGTTTCTTGGTAATGATTCTAATGTTCATAAGAATATGATGCTGCCTAAATTGGATACATTTGTATTTTTTACAAATGAAGGGCCTGGCGTGGATAGGAGGGATGAACACTGGAGCAAGACCAAGCATGGAGATGATGGCATGAGCAAGGGGAACAAGAACATGGTCGCAAGTGATGATTTCAGGACTTTGAAGCCACCATAAGGAGTGCATGAAGCCTTGGACGAAATATACAAGGCCACTTCTTAAATTTCGTCTAGAGGCTATTCTAGGTGCTGCATCACCTTATTATTGGGCCAGGCCCATGTAATTTCGAAATACTTAAGTATAGGCTGTTTTTAGAGTCCGTATGTGTGGGGAAACAAGAATTAGGGTTGGTTTAGGACCCCTCCTCCAAGGGCCACGAAATTTCCTCCTCTTTCCTCCATATATACAGCCCTTAGGGCATCGTTTAGACTTCGGGTTTTGTTTAGATTAAAGTTCGCCATAGCTGCAACTTCGCATACTTCGTTTATGTTCAACGACTAGGCAAAGGCGTCACAGAACCCCACCTTGATCAACAAAGCTTTCCTCTTATATTCGCAATATCCAGATTGCAATCTCAGTTTCTTGCTTGTTGTTTGTTTGCTTGCAGGAAATAGACCTTCGTGGTCAGGTTGATCGTGCTCCGGCGTGGTCAATAACCTCTCGGAGTTGGTTTAGTGATTACTAAGGCGCGACGTCCTCGCACGTTCGTAGTTGGATCATCAAAGTCTACTCCTCCGAACCGACAATCACCATCTCATCAAAAGACGGGACACCTTTGCCTCTATCAGTTTATGCATCTTCATATTATTCCTGGGTGATCGTAGGATGATTTTTTTCTACTACGTTTCCCAACAAGAGGATAAGGACAAGTTGCTTTGCGAGGATTGGATAGAAATGGGACAAGATCCCAAAACCAGCACTGAGTAAAATGTTCAACTTTTTGGAAGAGGGTCCATGATTTCTTTTATGAACATATGAAGTTTGAGCAATACAAATTTGAGAGTGACCAGAGTGACGTGTCACTTCAAAAGAGGTGGGGCTTCATCCGAACGAAGTGCAAAATTTTTTGTGGCTCCTATGATCATATCATTATCCGGTTTGTCAGTGGCATTGGTGTCAAGGACTTGGTATACTAGATGATGTCCCACGTGTTGCTGCGAGGTTTGTTTGCAATATATTTTTATGAAATTTAAATAAAAAATAAAATAGATATAATATATTGTAATTGATTATTAGATTGGTGCAATTATATATGGAGTATTAGTAGTATTTCTCATGCATGTTGTGATAAAATATAATTAGAATGCTTTGAGTTGGGCTGTGTGCATGTTGAGAGAGAATATAAATAGCAATTTCCATGCATGTTAAGAGAAATAGTTAGTGGGTGATGATGTGGCATATGTGGTGAGTTGACATGTGTGCATGTTGAGTGAATTGAGGTAGCGGGGATCAACTATTTAGGTATATAGGATTATTCGTTCCCTCTTCATATGAGCACATATCTTCCTCCTATGCATATAAATGTATATGCTATTTTCATCTATGTGTGTAGGTGTTTTAAGCTTTGGAAATCTTCAAGGGAAACCTTGACCCATTGTTGCATGAAATAAAATGAATGCCCAAAGTGGAAGGCCCAATATGCGGCCCCAAAAAAGGTGGGGGCCTCATCGGTCGTCGACCCAACTGAGAAGAGGCTGAGGGGGAAGACCAACTCCAAGGTAGATGTAAAGCATGATGCTTCGACACTCGTCTTGCAAGAAACTTTGAAGGGGTTCATAACCCAAAAGGAGGTGTCAAGTGAGAAGATGGGAGAGAGAGAAGAGAGGAAGCGTCGAGAAAGAGGAGGCCATGAAGAACTTATTTAACCTACAAAAAAGAAGCTCGTGATCGATGAGGAGAATGCTCAATTAAGAGCTAAGGAAGTGGAGGTGAAGCAAAATGAGGCAGAGCTCGCGCTAATCTCCAAGGAAGTGGAGATCATGGCGTCCTACTTGAGCAAGATGACCCAAAAAGAGGGCTTGGTTTGAGAGGAAGAAAAAGTTCATGGTGGACAGAGATGCATGATCATCTTTATATGTTTGTTTTTCATGAACTATGGGCGAGATGCATGATCATATTTATTTGTTAGTTTTTTATGAACTGTGGCCGAGATGCATGAACTACGTGCAGCGCTCATGTGATTCTTTTGATGCAATGTTGTATGAGAAGTTGAAGGAAATATGCCCTAGAGGCAATAATAAAGTTGTTATTTATATTTCCTTATATCATGATAAATGTTTATTAGAATTGTATTAACCAGAAACTTAGTACATGTGTGAATACATAGACAAACAGAGTGTCCCTAGTATGCCTCTACTTGACTAGCTCGTTAATCAAAGATGGTTAAGTTTCCTAGCCATGGACATGTGTTGTCATTTGATCAACGGGGTCACTTCATTAGAGAATGGTGTGATGGACAAGACCCACCCGTTAGCTTAGCATAATGATAGTTCAGTTTTATTGCTACTGCTTTCTTCATGACTTATACATGTTCCTCTGACTATGAGATTATGCAACTCCCGAATACCGGAGGAACACCTTGTGTGCTATCAAACGTCACAACATAACTGGGTGATTATAAAGATGCTCTACAGGTGTCTCCAATGGTGTTTGTTGAGTTGGCATAGATCGAGATTAGGATTTGTCACTCTGTCTATCAGAGAGGTATCTCTGGGCCCTCTCGGTAATTCACATCACTATAAGCCTTGCAAGCAATGTGACTAATGAGTTATTTGCGGGATGATGCATTACGGAATGAGTAAAGAGACTTGCCGGTAACGAGATTGAACTAGGTATTGAGATACCGACGGTGGAATCTCAGGCATGTAACATACCGATGACAAAGTAAACAACGTATGTTGTTATGCGGTTTGACCGATAAAGATCTTCGTAGAATATGTAGGATCCAATATTAGTATCCAGGTTCCGCTATTGGTTATTGACCGGAGATGAGTCTCGGTCATGTCTACATAGTTCTCGAACCCGTAGGGTCCGCACGCTTAACGTTCTGTGACGATTTGTATTATGAGTTATGTGATTTGATGACCGAAGTTTGTTCGGAGTCCCGGATGAGAACAGAGACATGATGAGGAGTCTCGAAATGGTTGAGACGTAAAGATCGATATATTAGAAGTCTATATTCGGACATCGGAAATGTTCTGAGTGATTTGGGTATTTTTCGGAGTACCAGAGAGTTACGGGAATTCGTATTCGGCCTTAATGGGCCATACGGGAAAGGAGAGAAAGGCCTCGAGGGTGGCCGCGCCCCTTCCCCATGAACTGGTTCGAATTGGACTAGGGAAAGGGCACCCCCTTCCTTCCTTCTCCTTCTCCCTTCCCTTTTTCCTATTCCATGTGGGAGGTGGAATCCTACTAGGACTAGGGAGTCCTAGTAGGACTCCACACTTTGGGCGCGCCCCTATGAGGGCCGGCCTCCTCCTCCCTCCATCCTTTATATACGTGGCCAGGGGCACCCCATAGACACACAAGTTGATCATTGATCCCTTAGCCGTGTGTGGTGCCCCCTCCATCATAATCCACCTTGGTCATATCATCGTAGTGCTTAGGCGAAGCCCTGCGACGGTAGCATCATGTAACACCCTAGATGTAACTTTCAATATTTGTACTCCGACTCTTGCCATTTTCTGCTTTAAGTTATGAGATTTCCCTTCATGGTTGGGTTTTGTCTTCGTTTTGCATTTTGTTCATGTCATGCATTTCATATCATGTCATCATGTGCATCTCTTTTGCATACGTGTTCGTCTCATGCATCCGAGCATTTTCCCCGTTGTCCGTTTTGCAATCCGACACTCCTACGTGCACCAGCGCACCCCTCTTGCCTCTTTTCGCGAGCGGGTGTCGAACATTCTCGGAATGGACCGAGATTTGCCAAGCGGCCTTGGTACACCACCGGTAGACCGCCTGTCAAATTTCGTGCCATTTGGAGTCCGTTTGATACTCCAACGGTTAACCGAGGAACCGCAAAGGCCTCGTGTATGTTGCAGCCCAACACCCCTCCAAAACAGCCTAATAACCCTTCCAAACCATCTCCATGTCCTCCGCCGTCGGATCACGATGGCGTGGGCGAAAACTACACTCCATTTGGACATTCCTACCTCCTCCTAGCTATATATGTATATGTGCACCCCGTCAAAATTCGCGGACGAAACCCTAGCTCTCCCTCTCCTCGCGCCGCCAGACGTTTCTCCCCACCGACCGGACGTGTCCGCCACCTCCACCGCTGTTGTGGTTCTAAGCCTGACAGTAGAGTGGGGGGTAGGTATGGAGAGGCAAGGTCCTAGCTATGGAGAGGTTGTAAACACAAGGGATGTACGAGTTCAGGCCCTTCTCGGAAGAAGTAATAGCCCTACGTCTCGGAGCCCGGAGGCGGTCGAGTGGATTATGAGTATATGAGTTACAAGGTGCCGAACCCCTCTACCTGTGGAGGGGGGCGGCTTATATAGAGTGCGCCGGGACCCCAGTCAGCCCATGTAGGAGAGGGTTTAAGGTGAGTTAAGTCCGGGGCATTACTGATAACGCCCCACATAAAGTGTCTTTACTACCATAAAGTCTACTTAATTACAGGCCGTTGCAGTGTTGAGTGTTTCTTGACCTTCTGGTGGTCGAGTGAGTCTTCGTGGTCGAGTCCTTCAAGTCAGTCGAGTGAGTCCCTCGTTGGTCGACTGGAAGGCGACCTCTGCTAAGGGTGTCCTTGGGTAAGGTACTTAGATCAGGTCCATGACCCTACCCTAGGTACATGACCCCATCATTAGCCCCCGAATGGATTGAGGCTTCGAGTGAGGAAGGAGTTGATGTCGTTTCCGATTAACCTTTGCACTTTGGTCGTGCGTTGTTCTGGACCAAAGAATCTCTTCGTCGATGGTGAGCAACTTGCCTTCAGTCGACTCGATCCATTCTCTTCTTTCGTCGAGTGATCTTTCGGGCTTCGACGATCCCCAAGCGACGGATCGCGGGAAACCCCGCGTCTGACAGACTGATCTGCCGTTCGTGGATTCCGCGGGATGCGAAATTTGGGGACGCACGCGAAGCGGAGCGGACCGCGGCGTTCGGATGGGACGGGACATAGACGCCTCGATCTCCACGCCGCTTTCTTTGCCACGTATCCCGTCTGCATAACTGTTCCTGGATATGATTAGATCGACCGGGCCCACCTGTCATCCACTCGGAAGGGACCTTATAAATGCGCCCGGCGAGGATTTTTGTACTGTGCCTCAGCATTCTCTCTCTCTCTGCTCCCTTCGTCTCCGTCCAGCGCGCTCGCTCTTACCCCCGCACAACTTCCCCTCGCGCATCTCGCCGGCAACCATGGCCAAGGAGAAGACGGCGGCGCTAGAACGTGCGAAGAAGGCGTCGGTGTCGGAGAAGGCGAAGGGGAGATCTACCAGCCGCGGCGGGTCTTCGTCCAGATCCCGCCTGCTGAAGGGCTGGGTCCAATGAGACTGGATCCAGTCGACCATTACAGAAAAAGATCTCCTCGACATGGCCAATGAGGGCTTGATCCCTCATGGAGCTGCGAGGCTTCCGGGAAGGAATGGCAGCCCCAGCCAGAAGAGGGTGAGTGTGTGCTCTTGGCCACCCATGTTGATCGTGGATTTTCTTTGCCGCCGAGTATTTTCTTCCGTGGCTTCTTGAACTTCTTTGGAGCGCAGCTCCACCACTTTACCCCAAATTCTATCGCTTATCTTGCCGCGTTCGTGTCCATGTGTGAGGGTTTCCTGGGCTGTCGACCGCACTGGGGTTTGTTCAAGCATATATTCACGTGTCGCTCTCAGACCGTGAAGAAGGCGAGCCCATGCGATGAAAGAACCCGAGTCGTCCAAATGTGTGGGGGTCTGGGGATCCAGGTGAGGAACAAGAGCACCTTCCCGCCCATGACCTTTCCCGAGTCAGTCAGAGGCTGGCAGTTGACCTGGTTCTACTGCCAGGACCAGTCGACGCCGGGGCAGTCGAGTGGACTCCCTCAGTTTACCATGGACCGAGTGAACAAGCCCTCCTCTCTGAAGTTGATTCCGGAGGAGAAAGCTGACGTGAAGATGTTGATGGAGCGCGTGGTGCAGTTGGTTCGGGAGGAAGTGACGGGCATGGATCTCCTGGAGGTCTTCCTTAGGCGTCGCATCCAGCCCCTTCAGTTCCGGAGCCACTGCATGTGGTTGTACTGTGGGACTAAAGACGAGACTCGAGTCCATCCAGAAGCAGTCGACGATGTCACTCTGGAAAGATGGATGACAGCCATTACCGGAAACAAGGATAACCCACGCGGAGCCAGAAGGATTCCTCCACTCGACCACAACAGCGATCCAAACAAGGTACGCTTGCTCTGTTCTCCACTGTGTTCTTGTCACATTCATTTCTGTTTATCCTGCCGACTGGTCGATTGATCCTTGTCTTGATATCTGCTAGGCCCTCACCGAGCTGTACTCGATGCCCAATGGGGCACAAGCTCCGACTGAGGAGGGTGAGGCGAGTGGGGGCGAGAGCCAGGAGGAGGAGGAATGGGACTCGGACGTTGCTGAGGATGATGATGACGGTGATGAAGATGACGTTGAAGACGAGGAAGAAGAGGAGGAGGAAGTCGTACCACCGCGCTCAGAAAGGCGGTCGAAGCTTATCCACGACCCTTCGACTGAACGTGGCAAGGGGGTTGCGACCGTTGTTCAGTCGACCAAGCACCCTCGGACCACCTCTCCGGTGCCGACTGAAAAGGCGCCGAAGCAGCCCAGGGCGGCCTCGTCGAAGCCGATCAAGCTCCTGCCAAAGATGAAGGTGTCCATCCCTACCATATCAGGGTAATCGTGCTGCTTAAGTCTTCTTATTTTGTGTGAACTTTGTCTCTGGTTGACGCTGAAGTTAGTCGACTGATTCTTTGGAGTTGCAGTGCTGCTACTTCTGAGACCTCAGCCCGGGCTGATGACCATGAGATGGAGGACGCAGCAACTTCAAAACCAGGTACTATATTCTTAACGCCGTTTTTAGTCGACTGACTCGCGATCTCTGATCCCGATTCTTCCCCGTAGCTCCACCCAACGCTGTTATCAATCTCCCTGATGATGATGAGGATGAGGAACCGCTGAAGCGCAGAAGGAGTAGGAAAGCGTCTGCCAGCAAGGTGCCCCAGGATGTGACGGCGCCTGAGATTCTGATTGCGGAGGAAGAGAACACCACTCGACACACGGTGTCCTTCGCAGATCCATTGACGAGTGCTCAGCAGCCCTCCCTCTTCACGACGCACCACGTCCCAGAGGACCAAGCTGGCGCGGCGAAGGAGGCAATACGCCAGGCGGGAATCATGATGGAGCAGTTGAAGACCATCCGGGATGCGAGCCAGGCAGCTTATGACGCCAGTTCTGCCCTCCAAAGCAATGTTCAGGTCAGTCGACCACCGTTTGTTCTGTTGGATATGCTACCAAAAACTTTTCCTTTTCAGAATTTATAGTAGTCACCCACTGGGTGTGTCGATTAAACTCCGTGTTAGCGGGGGCACGCTGAGTGCACCCGCTGGGTGTAGTCCCCAAGGCTAAGGTCGACTGCTGGTAGTCGGCCTTAGGCTTTATGATGTCAATCTTTCTGTCAGTCGACTATGTCGACTGGATTTCACAAACCGGTGGGGGCACGCTGAGTGCACCCACTGGGTGTAGTCCCCGAGACTGTGGTCGACTGCTTGCAGTTGATTACAGTCTTAAAGAATACATCTCCCTCTTTTTTTTTTGAGGTCGACTGGTCGACTTTGTCTTCAACAGGATTAGTGGGGGCACGCTGAGTGCACCCACTGGGTGTAGTCCCCGAGACTATGGTCGAATGCTTGTATTCGGCTGTAGTCTTAGAAACGTGTGATTTTTCCTTTTTCACTCGGAAGTGAATTATATTTGACATTTAGTCGATTGGTTCTTCGCAGAACTCCTGTGATCTTGTGGCTCGCTACTCTGAGCTGGAAAACAAGCACACTCAACTCGAGCTGAGCTTGAAGCTGGTTCAGGAGAAGCTGACGAAGGCAAAGGAGGAGACCGAAGGTATGTTTGGTGAGACCCTGACGACTGCTTTTCCCCTTGCTTGTTTTAAAATCTGATCTTGCTGTAACTTGCAGGTAAGGTAAGGGAGGCCCAACAGAAGAAAGACCTCGAACTAGCTGAGAAGATCAAGCTTGCTGACGAGAAGTTAGCTTCAGTCACCAAGCT
>NC_041382.1:660666210-660680405 GCF_002162155.2 Triticum dicoccoides | reverse complement strand
TCCGAGTGAGAGGGTTGCTCTTCACGCGGTAGGGTTTTTGTAACTTAGGCGAGTCCTTGGACTGCAGCTAAGCCTCCGAGTGAGAGGGTTGCTCTTCACGCGGTAGGGTTTTTGTAACTTAGGCGAGTCCTTGGACTGCAGCTAAGCCCCTGAGTGAGAGGTTTGCTCTTCACTCGGTAGGATTTTTATAACTTAGGCGAGTGCTTGGACTGCAGCTAAGCCTCCGAGTGAGAGGTTTGCTCTTCACTCGGTAGGATTTTTACAAACTTAGGCGAGCACAGGGCTGCAGCTAAGCCCCCGAGTGGAAGTCTGGCTTACCGCTCGGTAGGATTTTGATAACTTAGGCGAAACGGATTCGCAGCTAAGCCTCCGAGTGGGAGTCTGGCTCACCACTCGGTAGGATTTTTACAAACTTAGGCGAAACGGATTCGCGGCTAAGTCACCCACTGAGGGGGAATTTTATTGGACAAAAATAAAAAGTGACAAAAAATATGGAGGAACTATGACACTATTATTTTGAGGTCCATGAACTACAGAAGTACTTTATTGCAACTCATCCGAGTGATAAAACTTAAGTATAAAATGGGCGGAGTAGTTCCGCGTTCCAAGCTCGGGGCTCGTCGATATTATGCTCGATGTTGTAAAGACGGTACGCCCCGTTGTGGAGAACCTTGGTGACGATGAAGGGACCTTCCCAAGAAGGAGCAAGCTTGTGTGGTTTGTGCTGATCCACTCGGAGAACTAAATCTCCTTCCTGGAAGGCTCGACCTCTCACATTTCTGGCGTGGAAACGACGCAAATCTTGTTGGTAGATGGTCGACCGGATCAGAGCCATCTCCCTTTCTTCCTCTAAAAGGTCGACTGCGTCCTGCCGCGCTTGTTCAACCTCTGCTTCGTTGTAGATTTCAACTCGAGGAGCATTGTGGAGAAGATCACTCGGCAAGACTGCTTCAGCTCCGTAGACCAAGAAGAATCGAGTTCTTCCGGTCGACCGATTAGGTGTGGTCCGCAGCCCCCAAAGTACTGAGGGAAGTTCGTCGACCCAAGCTCCAGCTGCGTGTTTGAGATCACGCATCAGTCGGGGCTTCAATCCCTTAAGAATCAGTCCATTAGCTCGCTCTGCTTGTCCATTCGACTGCGGATGGGCGACTGAAGCGTAGTCGACCCGTGTGCCTTGGGAGTTGCAGAAATCTCTGAATTCCTCCGAGTCAAAGTTCGACCCATTATCCGTAATGATGCTGTGCGGGACTCCATATCTGAATATTAGTTCCCTGATGAAGCTAACAGCAGTACCGGTGTCAAGGTTCTTGATTGGTTTAGCCTCGATCCACTTGGTGAACTTGTCGACTGCCACCAGTACATGCGTGAAGCCACTTCGTCCTGTTCTCAAAGGACCGACCATGTCCAGTCCCCATACTGCGAAAGGCCAGACGAGTGGGATGGTCTTCAGAGCCGACGCAGGCTTGTGCGACATATTCGAGTAGAACTGACATCCCTCGCACTTATCCACTATCTCTTTTGCCATCTCATTCGCCTTTGGCCAGTAGAATCCGGCTCGGTATGCTTTGGCCATGATGGTCCGAGAGGACGCATGATGACCACAGGTCCCCGAGTGGATATCATTGAGGATGAGTCGACCTTCTTCTGGTGTTATGCACTTCTGGCCAACTCCAGTCGCGCTTTCTCTGTATAATTGTCCTTTGATTACGGTAAAGGCCTTAGATCGACGGACGATCTGTCGAGCCTCTTCCTCATCCTCCGGAAGCTCTTTTCTCAGGATATACGCGACATATGGAACCGTCCAGTCGGGAATGACCACCAAGACCTCCATGATCAAGTCGACCATCGCTGGGACTTCAATCTCAGTCGGATCTGTGGCACTCTTGGGCTGTGGAGTTTCTTCGGTGAAAGGATCTTCTTTGACTGACGGAGTGTGTATATGCTCCAAGAACACACCACTCGGAATGGTTTCTCTCTTGGAACCTATCTTTGCTAGATCATCAGCTGCTTGATTTTTCAGTCGGGGTATATGATGGAGCTCCAACCCCTCGAACTTCTTTTCCAGCTTCCTCACTGCACTGCAGTATCCAGTCATGGTTGGGCTTCTCACGTCCCACTCCTTCATCACCTGGTTGACCACTAAATCCGAGTCGCCATAGACCATCAGGCGACGGACGCCGAGTGAAATGGCCATGCGCAACCCATATAAGAGGGCCTCATATTCTGCCTCATTGTTGGAGGAATCAAAGTGAATCTGGAGCACATATCTGAGCTTATCTCCTCTGGGGGAAACCAGGACAACCCCAGCACCGGAACCATTCAACATCTTAGAGCCATCAAAGAACATGGTCCAATGCTCCGAGTGAACTTCAGTCGGCTGCTGCTGTTCAATCCACTCGGCGAGGAAATCTGCTATTGCCTGGGACTTAATGGCTTTCTTTGCCTCAAACTTGATATCGAGGGGAAGAAGTTCAATCGCCCATTTGGCCACTCGACCAGTTGCATCTCTGTTGTGCAAAATCTCTGATAGTGGAGCATCGCTGACGACTGTA
Organism: Triticum dicoccoides; assembly: GCF_002162155.2. NCBI lineage: Eukaryota > Viridiplantae > Streptophyta > Magnoliopsida > Poales > Poaceae > Triticum > Triticum dicoccoides. The sequence continues at coordinate 660,677,853 of NC_041382.1, read as the reverse complement.
ATGGAATGATCAGAAAAATAATGAGCAACCTTCTTTGTGGTCATGTATATTCCATACACAAGCTTCTGATAATGAGGATATCTCTGCTTGGATGGAGTCAAGACTTCAGACAAATAATACACTGGGCGCTGAACTTTGAGAGCTTTTCCTTCTTCTTCCCGCTCGACCGTAAGCACAGTACTGACGACTTGTCCTGTGGCTGCGATATACAGCAACAGAGGCTCTTTGCTGATTGGAGCAGCAAGCACCGACTGGGTGGAGAGCAGAGCTTTTAGCTCGGCAAACGCTGCATCAGCTTCTGGAGTCCACTCGAACTTGTCCGTCTTCTTCATCAGTCGGTAAAGAGGCAATGCCTTTTCACCGAGTCGTGAAATGAATCGACTTAATGCGGCCAAGCATCCAGTAAGCTTCTGGACATCGTGCACTCGCACAGGGCGTTTCATTCGGAGAATAGTGCCAATCTTCTCTGGGTTAGCGTCGATTCCCTGTTCGGAAACGAGAAAACCGAGTAACTTGCCACCAGGAACTCCAAATGTGCACTTTGATGGATTGAGCTTGATATCATATCTTCTGAGGTTGGCAAATGTTTCGGCGAGATCAGCGAGCAGGTCGGAACCTTTTCATGACTTGACAACGATATCATCCATATATGCTTCCACATTCCGACTGATTTGAGTGAGTAGACACTTCTGAATCATTCGCATAAATGTGGCTCCGGCATTCTTGAGGCCGAATGGCATGGTGATATAGCAGAAACACCCGAATGGAGTGATGAAAGCTGTTTTTACCTCGTCGGGTCCGTACAGACGGATCTGGTGGTACCCAGAGTAGGCATCTAAAAAAGACAGCCTCTCGCATCCCGCGGTTGAGTCAACAATTTGATCTATGCGAGGGAGAGGAAAATGATCTTTCGGGCAGGCCCGGTTGATGTGCTTGAAATCAATGCACATTCGGAGCGACTTGTCCTTCTTAGGAACCATGACGACATTAGCGAGCCACTCGGAGTGGTATATCTCTCGGATAAATCCTGCCGCCAACAGTCGAGCCACTTCCTCACCAATGGCTTTTCTCTTCTGGACGGCGGACCGCCGAAGATGCTCTTTGACTGGTTTTGTAGATGAGTCGACTCTTAGGCGATGCTCAGCCAGTCCCCTGGGAACACCTGGCATGTCAGCGGGCTTCCATGCAAAAATGTCCCAGTTCTCACGGAGGAACTGGATGAGCGCTTCTTCCTATTTTGGGTCGAGTGTTGTGGAGATGCGGGTCGGAGCTGCATCAGGGTCGGTCGGGTGAATGTGAACAGGCTTCGTCTCACCGGACGACTGAAATGCAGACTCTGTGGCGGGTTTCTTGGATCGCAGCAAGTCACTCGGATCTGCATTTTGCTTGTATTCTTCGAACTCGACCGCTGTCACCTGGGAATCGGCAATCTTTGAGCCCTTCTGAAAGCACTCTTCTGCCTTTTTCCGATCACCGGTGACAGTGATCACTCCTTTGGGGCCGGGCATCTTCAATTTGAGGTACAGGTAACATGGTCGAGCCATGAACCGTGCGTAAGCTGGTCTCCCCAAAATGGCATGATATGCACTCTGAAAATCCACGACCTCAAACGTCAACTTTTCTTTGCGAAAATGTTTCGAATCACCAAACACCACGTCCAAAGCTATTTGGCCGAGTGACTCGGCTTTCTTCCCTGGTATAACTCCATGAAAGCTCATGTTACTAGTGCTCAGTCGGGACATCGGAATGCCCATTCCTTTCAGTGTGTCTGCATACAACAAATTCAGCCCGCTTCCACCGTCCATCAGCACTTTTGTCAGTCGAGTGCCTTCGACAACTGGATCGACCACCAAAGCTTGCCTCCCAGGGGTGGCAATATGAGTCGGGTGATCAGATTGGTCGAATGTGATGGGTATTTGAGACCATTTCAGATAATTTGCTTTTGCTGGGGCAACCATGTTCACCTCTCGGTTAATGACTTTCAGTCGACTCCTGCTTTCCACATCTGCAAAGATCATCAGAGTGGAGTTGATATGCGGATATCCTTCCTCACTGTCCTCCTTGTCTTCAGCCTTGTCCGACTCCTTCTCCTTGTCCTTAGACTGTTTTCCCTGAAACTGCTGGATCAGGAGTCGACATTGGCGAGTGGTGTGCTTCGGGTAGATGATATTCCCCTCTTCGTTTTTCTTCATGTGGATGTGACATGGCATATCCATTACGTCGTTCCCTTCTTTATCCTTTACCTTCTTGGGGTTCCAGGATCCTTTTGGTTTCCCCTTAAACTTTCCCTGAGTCACGGCCAGAGCCTCTCCAGGAGCTGCCGGTTCAGCCTTCCGCTTCTGTTTCCGACTGGTGTTTCCTTTTTCCGACTGACTCGGCTTATGCTTGCCGCTTCGGAGTCGGTCTTCTTCTTCGCCGTTGGCGTACTTGGTAGCAATCTCCATCATCCGACTCAAGGTCATGTCACCGGTTCGACCAAACTTCAAACTCAGTTCTCTGTTCTTGACGCCATCTTTGAAGGCGCAGACTGCCTGATGATCAGACACATTCTCCACAGTGTGGTGCAAAGTGATCCATCTCTGAATATACTCTCTGAGAGTCTCATTGGTCTTCTGCACGCAGACTTGCAACTCTGTTAGTCCAGCTGGTCGCTTGCAAGTTCCTTCAAATGTTCTGATGAACACTCGGGACAAATCTTCCCAAGTGTAAATGCTGCTAGGCGGTAATTGAGTTAACCATGCCCTGGCAGAACCTTCCAGCATGAGGGGTAAATGCTTCATGGCCACCTCGTCGTTCCCACCACCAATCTGAACTGCCACTCGGTAGTCCTCAAGCCAAGTTTCAGGCTTAGACTCACCAGTGAACTTGCTGACTCCTGTTGCCAACCTGAAATTGGGAGGGATAACTGCGGCTCTGATAGCTCTGCTGAAACATTCAGGACCAGAAACATGCACTCGACCGCTTGTGGGTGCATCTCTGTCGAGTCCGCCTCGATGGGCTCTGTTTCGGTCGACCAAACCTTGCACGATAATGGATCGCGCGTCGAAGCCTGGTTCTCTGGGGTCGACTGGAACCCTTCGCCCTGTACTGTACTGACGCCTGTCATCTTGCTGCCGAGGAGCGTAAGACCCACCCCTCGGAGGGGAATTGGGCACTCGACACCTATCATCTCGGTCGAGTCGGTCGCCATATTGATCTCGCCGATTCTCGCGCCCTTCACGCCGCGGAGGCGATCTGGGGCTGTGAGCCAACTGAACCGTATTCGCAGTGACGGATCGACTGTGAATTCTGTTGCACGACTGAGACACGGCTGAATTCTGATCTCCTGCTGCCCGGAGCAGATCCCTGATCTGCAGCAAACCTCTACCAGCTTCCGACTGCGAAGGCTGGATGGACTCTGCTATACGGGTCGCAGCTGCTAAATTCTGGATTGGGGTTCGATATACCTGAGTCGGCGGGAAGAGTTGACGTCGACTGGTGTCGGGAACTCGTTGCCGCGCGCGCTCGTCGAGTGCTCGCTGAAGATTCTCCAGTCGAGTGCGTTCGGCCAAATTGGCCAGACGTGCCTCCTCCAAGGCACGAGCCTCGGGGGTTTCTCCTGCGATGGGAGTACGCAGAGCATCCACGTTCCTGCGGCGAAGTTCCTCTCTTTGCAGAGAGTCGAGTGGCTCAGGCTGGTACTCTTCGTGGCCTCGTGCGGGGTCGCCTCCGTCACCTGCTCCACCATCACGGGCGAAGCCAGGGGGACTGCGGGGCCCGTCGACCATCAAGATTTCTGCCGCTGGATCACTGCTACCGCACTCGGATGCAGTCTCTACGGAGCCAGTCGATAGATCGAACAAGCCGTAGAGAGATTCGTCGGGCTCGATTGCCGCAACTTGGGTGGTGGCCGATTGGCGAGCCACCGCGTGCCTCACCCATCGCTGAAGCCTCGACCGGCCCGAGCGCTTGCGCTGGCGGGAGACCGGGAGGGTGGACGATGGAGGAGTCGTCCGATACGGGGTCGACGGTTGCCGCAGCAGAACGCCGCGGACACATGCGCGAAAATGTGTCGCACCGCGGACGGGGAGCGCATCGACGTCGAGTGGAGCCTCCTGGAGCCAGACGGAGTCGTCGGCGATGAAGGTGAGAGTGCCGAGACGGATCTCTCGACCCTCGACCAAAACTCCAGCAGACACCATGATGAAAGTACTCGGAAGAATCGCAACTTCTCCACAAAATCGCTAAAACACCGGCCCCACGGTGGGCGCCAACTGTCGTGGTTCTAAGCCTGACAGTAGAGTGGGGGGTAGGTATGGAGAGGCAAGGTCCTAGCTATGGAGAGGTTGTAAACACAAGGGATGTACGAGTTCAGGCCCTTCTCGGAAGAAGTAATAGCCCTACGTCTCGGAGCCCGGAGGCGGTCGAGTGGATTATGAGTATATGAGTTACAAGGTGCCGAACCCCTCTACCTGTGGAGGGGGGCGGCTTATATAGAGTGCGCCGGGACCCCAGTCAGCCCACGTAGGAGAGGGTTTAAGGTGAGTTAAGTCCGGGGCGTTACTGATAACGCCCCACATAAAGTGTCTTTACTACCATAAAGTCTACTTAATTACATGCCGTTGCAGTGTTGAGTGTTTCTTGACCTTCTGGTGGTCGAGTGAGTCTTCGTGGTCGAGTCCTTCAAGTCAGTCGAGTGAGTCCCTCGTTGGTCGACTGGAAGGCGACCTCTGCTAAGGGTGTCCTTGGGTAAGGTACTTAGATCAGGTCCATGACCCTACCCTAGGTACATGACCCCATCAACCGCCGCCACGTGTCGGCTTCCAATTCGCCGGGGCAGCCGCGCCCACTTCCCCGCACCGCTGCCCGCGCCGGCCCGCCGGGGCCCAGGCGGGGCCCTCCCGGCCCGGAGCACTGCCCGCGCCTCCCCTCGCCCACGCGCTGCCCGCGAGCTATCCGCCGTGCCGCCTCCTTGCCCCGCTCTGGCCGCCGTCTGGCTACCGTCGCACCGCCGCTTGACCTCGCCGTCCCGCCGCTGCTCGCCGGCCCCGCCACCGCGCCGGTCTCCGCCGCTCCCCGCCACCGCGGACCTGCGTCCCCGTCGCTCTCCTGCTCGCCGCCGGCCAGATCCGGCGAGATCCGGCCCGGAGGAGCTCGCTGTTCTTCTTCCTCCCTCGGTCCGCGTGCAACGAACCCTAGATCTGGGCACCCGAGGTCCAAAATATCTCCAAGTCCTTTTCCCCTCACATTTCATGCCCCTGTTCATTGCATCATAACTCCATGACCGTAGCTCCGTTTTATGCGCATGATATATCAAAATGTTCATTGGGAGATGCTCTTCTTTTCATTCCATTGTGACATGCTTGTGTGAGTCCATCTTGATGCCCAAATCTTTGGTGCAAGAGTGCTATAAAATGTTTGCTCCTGTTACTTAGCAGAGTATGATGATTTGTCATTTTTGTCATATTTGTTGTGTGCTTCATATGGGCATGAGCTCTACATGTGTTTTGATCTATGCCATGCCATCTTTACATAGGTGCTTGCCATGCATTTTTGTGATCTATGTGGTGACTATAACAAGCATGCAAAGTAGCCCTCGTGATATTGCTGTTTTCAGGGACTTAGGATTTTTGCTAAGTCCTTGTTCTGCTGTTATTTTGATGCCATGTAAACATGATGCTACAGTGAGATCCATGCTTGTTTTGAGCATCTTCAGTAAGGGTGTTTTGGACATATGGTTATGCTCTATCCATCCATGCCCCTATTTGCAATTATGGAGTGCCCTAGCATGTCTTAATCTTGCTTTACTTTTGCTATAAAATGTTCCTGGCAGATTGTTTATATGTTAATCAATTTTGCCATGGGTGTTGTTATTGATCCATGCATGCTATGAACTTGATCTTGCCATGGTTAGCTTCAGGAACATGTCTTCTTGCTGATGCTATGCTTATTTTGTCATGCAAGACTTTGTAGTGAGTGATTTGAGCTCGCAAAGATGCCTTCACATTTCTGTTTATGCCATGCTCTGTTTTCTGCCAAGTCTGAAACTGTTAATAAAACTTGCTATGTTTATATGGGTGCCATCATATCTTCTGTGACTTTTTGGCTCATGACCAGTAAGGGAATTTTGGTCTATGCATTTAGTAGATTCATGCCATGCCTTTGTTTGCTATGATCGGTTCCTGTAGCATGTTGTTTGCTTGCTCTAAACATGGCTTCCTCATGTTATTTTTTGGCATGTTAGTATTTTCACTAAGTCTGTGAAGCTGATATCTTTTGCACTTTTGCCATGCTTGTTTGAACCTGCTCTTGTGTGATTTAGCCGTAGTTCAGTGTTCATGTTTTGTCAAGCATCTTGAGTACATCACTGCCATATGCTTTGTTGCTATGTTGGAGTGCAGTAGCTTAGTTTCTTGTTGCATTCTAGATGGCATCATGCTGTTAATCGCAGATTTGTGCCCTTCTTGTTTTGCTTGCCATTTGCAAACCGTGCATCCGTTTCCGGCAATATTTATATCAATTTCGACCGAAATCATCTCATCTTTCCAGCGGCACACTTGGTTTGCCAAGTTGATACCTTGTTCATTATTTCCCTTCCGAAGCACGCATATGCATTGCATATCGCATCTCGCATATCATGTCATGTTTTGCATCATGTTGCTTGTGCATTGCACCGTGGTTGATTGTTGTTTCCTTTGCTTGCGTTCTTGCTTTGGGTAGATCCGAGAGACGAGTACGTGATCGAGGAATCTGTTGAGTACGCTAACGAGGATCAAGCTTTCGTCAACTCTGAGAACTTTGCAGGCAAGATGACCATACCCTCGAAATCACTTCTATCTTTGCTTGCTAGTTGTTCGCTCTATTGCTATGCCACGATACCTACCACTTGCTATATCATGCCTCCCACATTTCCATGTCAAGCCTCTAACCCACCTTTCCTAGCAAACCATTGTTTGGCTATGTTACCGCTTTGCTCAACCCCTCTTATAGCATTGCTAGTTGCAGGTGAAGATGGAGTTTGTTCCATGTTGGAACATGGATATTGTTGGGATATCATTATTATATCTTATTTACTTTAATGCATCTATATACTTGGTAAAGGGTGGAAGGCTCGGCCTTATGCCTGGTGTTTTGTTCCACTCATGCCGCCCTAGTTTTCGTCATACCGGTGTTATGTTCCTTGATTTTACGTTCCTTACGTGGTTGAGTGTTATGGGAACCCCTTGACAGTTCGCCTTGAATAAAACTCCTCCAGCAAGGCCCAACCTTGGTTTTACCATTTGCCACCTAAGCCTTTTCCCTTGGGTTCCGCGAACTCAAGGGTCATCTTTATTTTAAACCCCCAGGCCAGTGCTCCTCTGAGTGTTGGTCCAAAACGGAGCCACTTGCAGCGCCACCTCGAGGAAACTTGAGGGTTGGTTTTAGTTGTACGTAGTGTTCATCCAGTGTGTCCTGAGGACGAGATATGTGCAGCTCCTATCGGGATTTGTCGGCACATTCGGGCGGCTTTGCTGGTCTTGTTTTACCATTGTCGAGATGTCTTGTAACCGGGATTCCGAGTCTGATCGGGTCTTCCTGGGAGAAGGAATATCCTTCGTTGTCCGTGAGAGCTTGTGATGGGATAAGTTGGGACAACCCCGCAGGGTTTTGAACTTTTGAAAGCCGTGCCCGCGGTTATGGGAAGATGGGAATTTGTTAATGTCCGGTTGTAGAGAACTTGACACTTAACTTAATTAAATGAATCAACCGCGTGTGTAGCCGTGATGGTCTCTTTTCGGCGGAGTTCGGGAAGAGAACACGGTCTCGTGTTATGCTTGAATGTAAGTAGCTTCAGGATCACTTCTTGATCACTTTTAGCTTCTCGACCGTGCTTTGCTTCTCTTCTCGCTCTCTTTTGCGTAAGTTAGCCACCATATATGCTTAGTGCTTTGCTGCAGATCCACCTCACTACCCTTTCCTACCTTTAAGCTTAAATAGTCTTGATCGCGAGGGTGTGAGATTGCTGAGTCCCCATGACTCACAGATACTTCCAAACAGATGCAGGTGCCGATGATGCCAGTGCAGGGGACGCTACCAAACTCAAGTGGGAGTTCGACGAGGATTCGGGCCGTTACTATGTTTCTTTTCCGGATGATCAGTAGAGGAGCCCAGTTGGGACGATCGGGGATCTAGCATTTGGGGTTGTCTTTCTTTATTTTGGTTCCGTAGTCGGACCTTGATTGTATTCTGGATGATGTATGATATATTTCTGTATTGTGTGAAGTGGCAATTGTAAGCCGACTCTTTATCCCTTTCTTATTCAGTACATGGGATGTGTAAAGATTACCCCTCTTGCGACATGCCTACCATGCGGATATGCCTCTAAGTCGTGCCCCGACATGTGGGAGATATAGCCGCATTGTGGGTGTTACACATCATCATCACCGTCATCACGCCATCGTGCTGACGAAGCTCTCCCTCGACACTCAGCTGGATCAAGAGTTCATGGGACGTCACCGAGCCGAACGTGTGTAGATCGCGGAGGTGCCGTACTTTCGGTACTAGGATCGGTCGATCGTGAAGAGGTACGACTACATCAACCGGGTTTGTCATAACGCTTCCGCTTACGGTCTACGAGGGTACATGGACAACACTCTTCCCCTCACATTGCTATGCATCACCATGACCTTGCGTGTGCGTAGGAAAATTTTGAAATTACTAAGTTCCCCAACAGTGGCATCAAAGCCAGGTTTATGCGTAGGTGTTATATGCACGAGTAGAACACAAAGGAGTTGTGGGCGTTGATACGTCTCCAACGTATCTATAATTTTTGATTGCTCCATGCTATTATATTATCTATTTTGGATGTTAATGGGCTTTATTTTACACTTTTATATCATTTTTGGGACTAACCTACTAACCGGAGGCCCAACCCAAATTGCTGTTTTTTTTGCCTATTTTAGGGTTTCAAAGAAAAGGAATATCAAACGGAGTCCAAACGGAATGAAACCTTCGGGAACGTGATTTTCTCAACAATCGTGATCCAGGAGACTTGGAGTGGCCGTCAAGAAACAAGGGAGGAAGGAACGATGCAGGGGGCGCGCCTACCCCCCTGGGCGCGCCCTCCACCCTCGTGGGCCCTCCGTTGCTCCACCGACATACTTCTTCCTCCTATATATATATATATATATCCATGTACCGCCCAAACATCTGGGAGCACCACGAAAACCTAATTCCACCGCCGCAACCTTCTGTACTCGAGAGATCCCATCTCGGGGCCTTTTCCGGAGCTCCGCCAGAGGGGGCATTGATCACAGAGGGCCTCTCACTAGTGCAGAACCGGGCAATAGCACCGGTTCGTAAGGGGCTTTAGTGCCGGTTCGGTAACCGGCACTAAATTGTAGGCACTAAAGGCCCCCCATTTAGTACCGGTTCAGCACGAACCGGTGCTAAAGGGCAAACACGTGGCACGAGCCAGCTCCGTGGGCGCATAGGACATTAGTACCGGTTGGTAACACCAACCGGTACTAAATGTTTTGGTGTGTTTTGGTTTTATTTTTTATTTTTACTTTAATTTTGTGTTTTCAATTTAATTTAGTGATTGTTTTACATTATAATGAGTTGTTAAATCATTAGGTGATTAGTTTGACTGGATGCGTGTGGATCCTAGCTAAGTCATCAAGTATATGTCATATCCATATTATATATACTTGATCACCTACTTAAGTGATCGAGGTAATATGGATATGGCATATACTTGATCACTTAGCTAGAATCCATCCGGTTGAAACTAATATGCAATTTCTTTCATAAATGATATAATAACTCATCATCATCATCATCATATTAATTAATATAAAAACTCTTGCATCATATATATCATCACCAACTATTTTCATAGCAAAGATATCATCGAGTTCAACATGGTAATGATATTATAAGCGTTCATAACACCACAAAAGCAAATCACTCTTTGAGATTAAGTTCAGGACGAAGAACACGGACATGAGAGGACAAGTACTAAGAGCATGAACTAGCTAATTAATCACTCCTGCTGCTCTCTCTCAGGTAAAATAGCATAGAACATGTATAGCTTTGCTGATTCATCATATTGGAGCATACAGATGAACTTGTCTCCTAATCGTGGGTTGCGCTTCTGATTGCTTCCCCCTAGTACTTCTCTATGATTGTTCACAATTTTGCTCCAGTCTTTTACTATTAAGCATTCCTCGCTATTAGAAATCCTGAATGCACTAAAGTGCATTATAGGATATCTTGGCCGTAAGCTAACAATATTCATGGTACCTTTAGTCTCGATCCAATCAGGCACAACATTCATTAGGAGTCCCTGTTGAAGAACATCGTATAGTAACATACTTAGCAATGAAGTTTAGCTTAAAAGAATGTATGCAAAAGATGCACCGAGGAGAAATAGTAGAAATCTTACCATCTTTCCTAAATATATGTGACCGTAGTTCAGTACGAACACTATTGGTCGCACGTTTTGAGTACTAACATTTCTAAGTGCAAGAAATAAATTTGTCTTGACAACATCAAGATCCTCAAGCCATGAAACATAATGACTTGTCTCCTCGCAGTTTAGTTCAGCCTCGGAACAGTGGACGGTCCTGTCTACCAAGCGCCGGACATGTTTGCTTGATTGGAAGTAAGCTGTCAATATAAATTGAGATCTATTAATTATTCAACTGGTTCAAATAATCTCATATCGAAGACATAAATATGGTTGACAAACTCACATAATGGTAGAACTGGAGGCGTCTGCACATCGACCCAGATGTCTCTATTACCTTCAATATCATCTTCCGGACGAATATCAAAGGTGATAACCATATTAGTCTCAAATGCATAAGCCTTGCATAGTGCTTGCCAAGTTTTGCATTCAGAATAGGTGTATGTGTCTGCATTGTATAATTTGACGTTGAAGGTATAACCATGCTTGGTCTTCAAGTAAACTCTTTTTACCTCCATAGTTTCGTTAGGACTGAAACCTATCTTATCCAAGACAAAAATTCTTGCATGGCAGGGGATACGCTAGTAGAATAGTGAAAAATTAAAATTAAAAGGTGAAGCAAATGAATCATAAGTCATGCTTAATTACGAAAAAAGACTTGTCGTTGTGACTTACTGTATCCACTTCGAAGTTCTCATCCAGCTTAATGCTGAAGCGTCTATCATCAACTAGAAAATTTCTGCCGCATAGGCCGCGCTGGTCTTCGCAGTATTCGCGCATAATGAAATCGTGTTCGTCGTCAGACGACATTCCTATGTTCATAGGTGAAACATTAAACACTTATTAGTTCTATTAATTTAACTAATTCTGTTAATTCAACTAGTTCAACTAAGCACTTACGAAGAATATACCTAATTAATTGAACTAATTCAACAAATTAATTCAACTAAACTAGTTCTATTAATTTTCTTACTAAAAATAAGGTAGCTAGTTCTATATAATAAAATGTTAATTAGATAATGAAATCTCATATAACTAAATTAAATATATCTAACATATAATTTATATCTAATATCTAACATATATGTTCATATATAGGTGAAACATTAAACACTTACTAGTTCTGTTAATTCAACTAAATAAACTAGTTCTATTAATTCAACTAAGCATTTACTAAAAATAAACTAGTTCTATTAATTTCTTACTAAAATAAA
>NC_041382.1:660665601-660666181 GCF_002162155.2 Triticum dicoccoides | reverse complement strand
CATATATAGATGAAACATTAAACACTTACTAGTTCTATTAATTCAACTAAATAAACTAGTTCTATTAATTCAACTAAGCATTTACTAAAAATAAACTAGTTCTATTAATTTCTTACTAAAATAAAGTAGGTAGTTCTATATAGTAATATTTTGATTAGATCATCAAATCTCATATACCTAAATTTTCTTACTAAAAATAAACTTGTTCTATTAATTTTCATACTAAAAATAAACTAGTTATATTAATTCAACTAGTTCAAATCTCATATATATACATAATTAATATCTAGCTATACTAATTCAACTAGTTCAACTTGTTCTAATTCATGTAAAATATATTTGACATTAATATTTAACATCTTTTCCATATAATTCATCTAACATTAACATTCTAATATTATTATCTACGTAATTTATCTAACATTAATCTAAACAACAGAAAATAAAATAAGTAAAAACAATGTGTGTGTGTGGTGTGTGTGTGTGTGTCTCTTTGCGTGTGTGTGTGTGTACGACCGGGGGGCGGTGGCGTACGGGCGGCGGCGGGCGACGACGGGGGGACGGGCGCGGCAGGCGAGAG
>NC_041382.1:660662381-660665335 GCF_002162155.2 Triticum dicoccoides | reverse complement strand
GGGGGCGACGGCGGTGACGGCGACGACGGGTGGCGTGGGCGATGGCAGTGACGGCGACGACGGGCGGCGGGGGCGGCGAGGGCGGCGCGCGATGGGGCGACGGGCGCGGCGAAGAAGTTTGGATCGAGAAGAACTACTGGTGGTCGATGAAACTGATTTTTTCGTAGGTTCCATATATATAGGAGGGGTCTTTAGTGCCGGTTGGAGCCACCTACCGGTACTAAAGGCCAATTTTCGCCAGGCCAAGGGGCGGGAAACGACCCCTTTAGTACCGGTTCGTGCCATGAACCAGTACTAAAGACCCCCCCCCCTTTAGTACCGATTGGAGTCACCAACCGGTACTAAAGGTTGTGCGCTGCCACCGGCGGTGCACAATGTTTAGTCCCACCTCACCGAGCGAAGGGCAGCCGCATTGGTTTATAAACCCAGCTGCGGCTGCTCCTTCGAGCTTCTCTATATAGCAGGCTTCTGGGCCTAATTAACTAGGGCGCGCTGCTCTGTGAGCCTGCTGGCCCTTCTGGGCCTGCATTTGCACACCCTAGGTCTGGCAGGCCCACTGGGCAGCGCGCCAACAAATTTCTTATATAGTTTTTTCTTTTCTGCATTATTTATTTTCTTCTATTTATTTTTGAGTAGTTTTTTATATAGTTTTTTCTTTTCTGCATTATTTATTTTCTTCTATTTATTTTTGAGTAATTTTTTTGTATATTTTTTTATTTTCTGCATTATTTCTTTTCTTCTATTTATTTTCTTCTGGAAATTGAATGCTGCATACTGAACACAAAAGAAGTCCAGAGTTCAAATAAGTTTAAAAAACATTGAAGTGGCCGTGTAACAAATGAGTTCTCGTCCGAAACCCTGATACTCCGAAAGAGTTTGTCTAGTTTGTACACGAAGTGCGTCCAGTTTTTGCCATGACCCTCTCTACTCTTTCTCGCATGCTATGCGTGTGATATGATGATACCATGCCAAGTTTCAACATTTTCAGGATTCATTTTGTAGTGATTTTCAATTTCACGGTCATTTAGCTCTCTAAACAATTAGGTAAATGACCGGAAAACAACAAATGATGTCAGAACATGTTGGAAATTGATGACGTTGCTTTGAATGCTGCATACTGAACACAAAAGAAGTCCGGAGTTCAAATAAGTTTAAAAAACATTGAAGTGGCCGTGTAACAGATGAGTTCTCGTCCGAAACCCTGATACTCTGAAAGAGTTTGTCCAGTTTGTACACGAAGTGCGTCCAGTTTTTGCCATGACCCACTCTACTCTTTCGTGCATGCTATGCGGGTGATATGATGATACCATGCCAAGTTTCAACATTTCCAGGATTCATTTTGTAGTGATTTTCAATTTCACGGTCATTTAGCTCTCTAAACAATTAGGTAAATGAACGAAAAACAACAAATGATGTCAGAACTTGTTGGAAATTGATGACGTCGCTTTGAATGCTGCATACTGAACACAAAAGAAGTCCGGAGTTCAAATAAGTTATTAAAAATAAAAAAGAGGTGCAATGCTGGTTAATTTGCTTCAAGCCATTCGGAATAGTGTAGACTGCACTACACATAGCTCAGTGCAATCTATGCTATTCCGCAAGGCTTGAAGCTAATCAACATGCTGGTGAGCATTGCAACTCTTCGTCATTGTCTGTGCACTCACGGCTTATAAACCGCTCATACTGCCTCTTTCTTGGCAAGGTGGGACTAAAAATCAGCTTACAAAGAAACTCTAGTACCGGTTCATGGCATTAACCGGTACTAAAGGTCTTCGTGGGGGCCCCAGCCTCACCATAGCCTGACACAGCCTCATTAGTACCGGTTCGTGGCATGAACCGGTACTAAAGGTTGCCCACGAATCGGTACTAATGATGTCCGCCCGCCTAGCCATTGGAACCGGCACTAATGGTCACATTAGTGCTGGCTCAACTAATGTGCTTCACATTTGACCCTTTTTCTACTAGTGTCTACATCAACTCCATGGCCTCTCCGATGATGTGTGAGTAGTTTACTTCAGACCTACGCGTCCATAGTTATTAGCTAGATGGCTTCTTCTCTATCTTTGGATCTCAATACAAAGTTCTCCTCGATCTTCTTGGAGATCTATTCGATGTAATCTTCTTTTGCGGTGTGTTTGTCGAGATCCGATGAATTGTGGGTTTATGATCCAGATTATCTATGAACAATATTTGATTCTCCTCTGAATTCTTTTATGTATGATTGGTTTATCTTTGCAAGTCTCTTCGAATTATTAGTTTGGTGTGTGTAACACCCCGGATGTAACTTTCCTTATTTGTACTCCAACTCTTGCCGTTTCCGGCGTTAAGTTAATTTATTTCCTCGGGTTCGGTTTCTTTGTCTCCGTGTGTTGTTATCGTTGTCATGCATCTCATATCATGTCATTATGTGCATTGCATTTGCATACGTGTTCATCTCATGCATTCGAGCATTTTCCCCGTTGTCCGTTTTGCATTCCGGCGCTTCGTTCTCCTCCGGTGGTCATTTCTAGCTTTCTTTTGTGTGTGGGGATTAAACATTTCTGGATTGGACCGAGACTTGCCAAGCGGCCTTGGTTTACTACCGGTAGACCGCCTGTCAAGTTTCGTACCATTTGGACTTCGTTTGATACTCCAACGGTTAACCGAGGGACCGAAAAGGCCTCGTGTGTGTTGCAGCCCAACACCCCTCCAATTTGGCCCAAAACCCACCAAACTCTGCTCCATGTCGTAGAGCATTCGATCACGATTGCGTGGCCGAAAACCGCACCTTATTTGGACTCTCCTAGCTCCCTCTATGCCTATATAAACACCCCCTCATTCCAAATTCGCAGTTCCTCTCCCCCCTAACCCTAAAAATTCCCAGATCCGCCGCTCCGGACGTGTCCGGGCGGAGCCGGACAACGTCCGCCGCCACCACCGCCCAACCGGGACGCGCCATGTGGCACCCGGCGCCC
>NC_041382.1:660652515-660661997 GCF_002162155.2 Triticum dicoccoides | reverse complement strand
AGCTCGCCCTCGCCGACCGAGCTCGCCGCACCGCCATCGCCGGCCGAGCCCACCGCGCCGCCCCAGGCCGAGCCGGCCGCGCCGCCCGCCGCCGCCTCCTGGCCGCGCCGCCCGCCGCCGGCGACCACCCCGGCCGCCTCCTCCACGCCAGCCCGCCGGCGAGCGCCGGATCCGCCGGTGAATAGTGCGCGAGATCCGATCCGGTTCGCAGCTACAGTAACCCTAGATGTAGGTCTATTTTTTCCTAAGTCCTGAAATCTGCAGATCCAAGTGCCTCTATTCGGGCCCCTGTAACTTTGCATCCGTAGCTTCGATTTGGACATATAGCATATCAAAATGTTCATCTCAGAGAGTACATCATTTCATTACATTGCATCATTTTCATTTGAGCTCATCTTGATGCCCGAAATGCTGTTAGAAGAGGGCTACTTGAGTTAATTGTCAGATCTGTTACTCCGTTTAGCACTTTTGTCATTTTTGCCATGTTTAATGTGTGCATGATATGCCCGTGAGTTCTTCATATGTTTTGTTAAGGGTTTTGTCATCTATCCAGAGGTGCAACCCATGTATTTTTAGGATGTGTGTGGTGACTTGTGCAAGCTTGCAAAGTGGTGCACTTGCTAATTCTGTTTTCAGGGACTTAGTAATTTCACTAAGTCCTGGATTGTTTATCTCATGATGCCATATGTTCTTGTTGTTTCCTAGTGATCCGTGCCTCTTTTGAGGATGATAAGTAAGGGAGTTTTGTTAACCTTGTAGTGCTCTATCCATACATGTCTTTGTTTGCAATTATGGAGCACCATAGCTTGAGTCAATCGAGCTCTACTTTTGCTTCGTTGTGAATCTGGGCAGATCGTCAACTTGTTTGCGATTTTGCCGATGTTATTGTAGTTGATCCGTGCATGCTATGCCATTGTTCTTGCCATGTTTAGCTTGTATTTTGTGCCTTCTTGAGGGATGTATGATTTTCTTGCCATGACTTGCACCGTGGTGAGTGCATCGAGCTCGTAAACATGCCATCGTGAGTTATGTTTCAGCATGTCCCAGTTTTCACTAAGTCTGAAAACTGATTATGTTTTTGCTATCTTCGTGTGCTTGTTAGTATATTTTGTGATCCCTTTTGGCTCAAGGTCACTAAGGGACTTTTGTTAAGCTTGTTGAGTAGCTCCATGCCATGTCTTTCTTTGTCATGTTCAGGTCCTGTAGCATGTTGTTTTGTTGCTCCGAAGAGGGCTATATGAGCTGAAATTCCAGACAAGTGTTAATTTCACTAAGTCTGAGATCTGTTTTACCATTTGCGTTTTTGCCATGCTTGTTTGAACCTGTTAATGGATGAATTGGCCATAGCTCAGTGCTAGACTTTTGTTAAGCATCTTGTGTGCATCCCTGCCATGTATTTGGATGCCATGTTTGGGTGCTGTAGCATGTTCATCTCATTGCATTTAGATGCCTACTTGTTGTAAATCGCAGACCGATGTCATTTTTGAATCGCTTGCCATTTCCAAACCGTAACTCCGATTCCGGCGTTCTTTCTATCGTTTTCAAGCGATTTCATCTCATCTTTCCAGTGGCACCCTTGGAATTCCAAGTTGAGCCAGGTTCATGCGTTTCCTGTCATATCTTGCATTTTGCATCCCGCACCGCATATCATCATTTCATCATATTGCTTGGTCTTGCACGTGGTTGATTGTATCCTTGTTGCTTGTTTGTCTTGTTTGGATAGAGCCGGGAGGCGAGTTTGCTAACGAGGAGCCCGTTGAGTTTGCTCTTGAGGATCCAGTCAACTCTGACAACTGTGCAGGCAAGATGATCATACCCTCGAAATCACTACTATCTTTGCTATGCTAGTTTGCTCGCTCTTTTGCTATGACATTGCTACGATGCCTACCACTTGCTTGCAAGCCTCCCAAATTGCCATGTCAGACCTCTAACCCACCTTGTCCTAGCAAACCGTTGTTTGGCTATGTTACCGCTTTGCTCAGCCCCTCTTATAGCGTTGCTAGTTGCAGGTGAAGATTGAAGGCCATTCCTTGTTGGAACATCATTTATTTATTTGTTGGGATATCATTATATTGCTATGTTATCTTAATGCATCTATATACTTGGTAAAGGGTGGAAGGCTCGGCCTCTCGCCTAGTGTTTTGTTCCACTCTTGCCGCCCTAGTTTCCGTCATATCGGTGTTATGTTCCCGGATTTTTGCGTTCCTTACGCGGTTGGGTTATAATGGGAACCCCTTGATAGTTCGCCTTGATTAAAGCTTTTCCAGCAATGCCCAACATTGGTCTTACCATTTGCCGCCTAGCCTTTTCTTTCCCTTGGGTTCTGCAGCCTCAAGGGTCATCTTATTTTACCCCCCCGGGCCAGTGCTCCTCTGAGTGTTGGTCCAACCGAGCGATGTCCGGGGCTACCAGGGGCAACTCTGGGCTGGTCTACCCGATGTCTGGCTCATCTTAGTGTGCCCTGAGAAAGAGATATGTGCAGCTCCTATCGGGATTTGTTGGCACATTCGGGTGGTGTTGCTGGTCCTTTTTTAACCTGTCGAAGTGTCTTGAGTTACCGAGATACCGAGTCTGATCGGAACGTCTTGGGAGGAGGTCTATTCCTTCGTTGACCGTGAGAGCTTGTCATGGGCTAAGTTGGGACTCCCCTGCAGGGATTGAACTTTCGAAAGCCGTGCCCGCGGTTATGGGCAGATGGGAATTTGTTAATGTCCGGTTGTAGACAACTTGAACCTTAATTTAATTAAAATGAATCAACCGAGTGTGTTACCGTGATGGCCTCTTCTCGGCGGAGTCCGGGAAGTGGACACGGTGTTGGAGTAATGTTTGCGCAGATTGTTCTCTAGCTTCTCGCTCGTGCTTTGCCTCCTCTTCTCGCTCTCTTTTACGAATAAGTTAGCCACCACACTTGCTAGTCGCTTGCTGCAGCTCCACTCATATTTTACCTTGCCTTACCTATAAGCTCAAATAGTCTTGATCGCGAGGGTGCGAGATTGCTGAGTCCTTGTGGCTCACAGATTACTATTACACCAGATGCAGGGCCTGATGATTCCGCTCCGGGAGACGCGTATGAGCTCAAGTGGGAGTTCGACGAACACTCTCAACGATACTATGTTTCCTTTCCCGATGATCAGTAGTGGTGCCCAGTTGGGGGTGAACGGGACCGTTGTCGCATGTTGGGTTCTCTTTTATTTTGGCGCCGTAGTCGGGCCTTGAGTGTATGTTTGAAGTAATGTTATTTATGTACTTGATTGACGTGGCGAGTGTAAGCCAACTATGTTATCTCCCCTTTATTATTCATATTACCTGGGATGTTGTGAAGATTGCCTAACTTGCGACATATGCCTTCAATGCGATTATGTCTCTAAGTCGTGCCTCGACACGTGGGAGCTATAGTCGCATCGAGGGTGTTATAAGTTGGTAATCAGAGCCTTCCCCGACCTTAGGAGCCCCATTGCTTGATCGTTTTTAGCGGCCGAGTTGTGTCTAGAAAAATGTTTTGAGTCTTTAGGAATTATATATCGGAGAGATTAGGAATTCTTTTTACTTCCCAGTCTCCTCATCGCTCTGGTAAGGCATCCTGACGTAGAGTTTTGACTCTTCTCTTCTCAAATTTCACAAAAAAAAGTTTTAGGGTCACGCGGGTATCTTGGAATCGTTCCGATGGTTTTATGATGAGAACATTGACTTGGTGCCTCCTGTTAGGGGTTTAGTGGAAGTGTCCCGGGGAGTTGAGCTCTGAGGTGTTGTCATCATAATTTTATCGTTGCAGTTCTGGAATACCCGAGTTTAGTACGTCGACATCGAAAATCTCTTTTATGCAGTTCGTTGGTGAGATAACCTCGACGCCACCCAGTACTGGGGCGGGAGTTCGGGAGTATCGCCATAACTTGTATAACAGATGATTTTCGAAGGTTGAGGTAGATGGTTTTCGAAGTTTTCTTGGTTATGTGTTGAAGGATGGATACAGCTGGATGTAGGAATTGCTAGTTTGGGTGAGATATTATGCTTCCCCTGTATCCCCAACACCTGATTGCATAACCGGAAAGGTTCGGGAGTTTCATAGGTGGGAATTCTAGTAGCTCTAGTTTTTCTTCCACGGATATTGGTTTGAGATTGGGATTTCTTACCGATTATTCATTCTTGATCCGTACCTTGTTGATTTATTTCTCTACCTTAATTCTACGTGGCTTCTCAATTTTTGGATATCTGACCATTTCAAGAGGAATGCATTCGTTCATTTTGTTCGGATGTGAAGACTATATGTTGCAATTTTCATTCCGTTGGATTCAGCTTCAATATTTATCTATCAAATGTGCTAATGGTGGTCAACCTCTTCAGGATGGCTCCTCCAACGCGCACGACTCCGAATCCTGATCTGCCACCACCTCCACCTCCTCCAGAGGCATGGCAAGCTGTGATGGCCGCAACCAATGCAAACACACAACTGATCATGCAAATTCTTCAAGAGCGCAATCAAGGCAGTCAAGGGAATCAAGGCAGCAATCAGAGTCACTTTGCTACACTCAACTAGTTCCTTGCCAACGGGCCAAAGACTTTCAGCAATTGTGTTGAGGCAACCGATGCTGACGATTGGCTTGTGGATCTGTGCAAGCATTTCGAGTGCAGTAACGTCAGGCTTGGGGACTTTGTCAAGTTCGCTTCCTTCCAACTCAAAGATCAAGCTGCAGAATGGTTCCAACAGTACAAGGACTCCAGAGGTGGACATGTTATCACTTGGGATGATTTCCGTCGAGATTTCCGAGCTCATCATATTCCCCAGAGTGTGGTTGAAAGCAAGCGTGAGGAATTCCGCAATCTGAAGCAAGGCTCTTTGTCTGTCTATGAATACAACAAGTTGTTCCAGAAGCTCGCCCGCTTTGCCAAGCAGGACGTCCCTGATGAGAAGAGCATGATATATCAGTTCAGGGGTGGTCTCAGAGAAGATATTCAGCTAGCTCTTGTTTTCTATGAGCCCTTGAGATACGATGAGTTCTACAACATGGCACTGAAGCAAGAGGCTGCTCAGTTGAGGTGTGATGCTTCCAAGAAGCGAGTCAGAGATGTTACTCCTTCTTCCTCTACTCAAGTGGCCAAGCAGCAGAAGTTTTGGCTTCCTCCTCCTCCGTTCCGTCAGCCGTATCAGCAGAAGAGCAAAGGTGGCAGTGGTTCTTCCCACCCACCCAACCCTGGCTTTCAGAACAAGACTTCGTCTCAAGCTCCAAGATCGAGTGCTCCGTACCACCGTCCGCTTTCAGAGGTCACGTGCAACAAGTGCCAACAGAAGGGTCACTATGCCAACAAGTGTCTCAACCAGAGGTGTCTTCCTCCTCCTCCTCCTGTCAGATCGACAAGTACAACTGTGGTCAAGCATAACCCCAAGTCCGCCAAGGTCAACTTGATGAATGCAACTCAGGCAGAGGACTCGTCAGATGTGATCATGGGTAACCTTCCTGTTAATGATATTCCTGCAAAAGTTCTTTTTGACATGGGTGCTTCGCATTGTTTCATTTTGAGGCCGTTTGTTTCTAAGCATGAGTTGCCTTTGCAAGATTTGCCTAGACAGTTATCTGTTGTTTCTCCGGGTAATTCATGAATGCAAGCGCTTTTGCCCCAGATGTTTCTATCACATTGGGCTATTACAAGTTTCTCTCTTCTCCGGTGGTTCTTGGTAACTCGGATATTGATCTTATTCTCGGAATGGATTGGCTTTCTAAGCACAAGGCTCAGCTTGATTGTGCAGCCAGGCAGATTCAATTGACTCATTCGTCTGAGGATGTAATTGTCTTTGCCGCTCGTGATGATACTATCCGTCTGTTTTCTCTCAATGAGAAGGGTGAATTGGATGCCATCTCTCAAATTCTAGTCGTTTGTGAATACCAAGACGTCTTTCCTGAAGAGCTTCCAGGAATGCCTCCGCACCGGCCAGTTGAATTCGTTATTGATCTTGAGCCTGGCACGGAACCTGTGTGCAAACGTCCTTACAAGCTCGGACCTGAAGAGTTGAAGGAGCTGAAGAAGCAACTCGATGAGCAAGAAAGAATGGGTCTCATCCGGCCTAGTTCTTCTCCGTGGGGTTGTGGTGTTCTTTTTGTGAAGAAGAAGGATGGAACGAACCGACTTTGTGTTGATTACCGTCCAGTGAACAAGAAGACCATCAAGAACAAATACCCACTTCCCAACATCAATGAGCTATTCGAACAACTCAAAGGTGCCCAAGTATTCTCCAAGCTTGATCTCTGTATGGGTTATCACCAGATTCACATTCGTGAAGAAGATATTCCCAAGACAGCATTCAGAACAAGCTTTGGTTCATATGAATACACTGCCATGTCTTTTGGCCTCGCCAACGCTCCTCCGATGTTCTCTCGCATGATGAACTTCATATTCAACGCCTATACCAATGACTTCGTTTTGGTCTATCTCGACGACATTCTGGTTTTCTCGAAGAACAAGGAAGATCATGCCAAGCACTTGCGTTTGGTTCTTGATAAGCTCAGAGAACATCAGTTCTACGCCAAGTTCTCCAAGTGTGAATTTTGGCTTGATGAGGTTCTTTATCTTGGTCATATCATCTCCGCCAAGGGCATTGCCGTGAATCCTGAGAAGGTGTCTGCAATTGTGAATTGGGAACCTCCTCAGAACGTGAAGCAACTTCGCAGTTTTCTCGGTCTCGCAAGCTATTGCCGAAGATTCGTTGAAAACTTTTCTAAGATCGCGAAGCCTCTCTCAAATCTTCTCCAGAAGCACATCAAGTACGTTTGGTCTCCGGAGTGTGATATTGCTTTCAACACTTTGAAAGAGAAATTGATCACTGCTCTAGTTCTGACTCCGCCTGATAAATCCAAGCCGTACGAGGTCTTTTGTGATGCCTCTCTCCAAGGTCTTGGCGCAGTATTGATGCAAGAGAAGAAAGTTGTTGCTTATACATCTCGCCAGTTGAAGCCTAATGAGAAGAACTACCCCACTCATGATCTCGAGTTGGCGGCAGTTGTGCATGCTCTTTTGACTTGGAGACATCTTCTATTGGGAAGAAAAGTGGACATTTTCACTGATCACAAGAGTCTCAAGTACATCTTCACTCAGCCTAATCTCAACCTTAGGCAAACTCGATGGGTCGAAATGATTCAAGAGTATAATACGAGTATCGAGTATACTCCTGGCAAGGCCAATGTGATTGCTGACGCTTTGAGCAGAAAGGCTTACTGCAACAGTCTGATTCTTAAGCCTTATCAACCCGAGCTTTGTGAAGCTTTCCGCAAACTTAATCTGCAAGTTGTTCCTCAAGGTTTCCTCTCCAACCTTCAAGTCTCTCCTACCTTAGAAGACCAGATTCGCCAAGCCCAGCTTCTTGATGCTATGGTGAAAAAGGTGAAGATTGGGATTGCCAAGAGTCAGTCCAAGTACAAGTGCTACCGCCTTGATGACAAGGACACTCTCTTCTTCGAGGATCGTATTGTTGTGCCCAAAGGTGACATCCGTAAAGTGATCATGAACGAGGCTCACAATTCTCTCCTCTCCATCCACCCTGGGAGCACGAAGATGTATCAGGACCTTAAGCAAGCTTATTGATGGACTCGAATGAAGCATGAGATCGCTCAATTCGTGAATGAATGTGATGTCTGCAGAAGAGTGAAGGCAGAACACCAAAGGCCAGTTGGTCTCCTCCAACCTCTTGCCATTCCAGAATGGAAGTTTGACCACATTGAAATGGACTTCGTGACTGGGTTTCCTAAGTCCAAGCATGGCAATGATGCTATATTTGTTGTCATCGACAAACTCACCAAAGTGGCTCACTTTCTGCCTATTAAAGAGTCGATCACTGCAGCTCAATTGGCGGAACTCTATACCTCTCGTATTGTCTCTCTGCACGGTATTCCTCAAGTGATCTCTTCAGACCGTGGCAGCATCTTTACCTCGAAGTTTTGGGATTCTTTCCAGAAGGCCATGGGCACCAACATCCGCTTCAGCACAGCTTTCCATCCTCAAACAAGCGGTCAAGTCGAGCATGTCAACCAGATTCTTGAAGATATGCTCAGGGCTTGTGTGATCTCCTTCGGCATGAAGTGGGAGGATTGTCTTCCTTATGCTGAATTCTCCTACAACAACAGTTTTCAAGCAAGTTCGGGCAAGGCCCCTTTTGAAATTCTGTATGGCAGGACGTGCCGTACCCCTCTCAACTGGTCTGAAACCGGTAAACGTCAGCTTTTGGGTAATGACTTAATCACAGAAGCAGAAGAAAATGTGCAAAGTCATTCAAGATAACCTCAAAGCAGCCCAATCCCGTCAGAAGAGCTACTATGATAGTAAGCACCGCAATTTGGCTTTCCAGATCGGAGATCATGTTTACATCCGTGTCTCTCCTATGAAAGGTACTCATCGCTTCGGTATCAAAGGGAAGCTTGCCCCTAGATACGTGGGACCTTTCAAGATTGTCAGCAAGAGAGGCGACCTCGCCTATCAACTCGAGCTTCCTTCAAACTTTGCAAATGTTCATGACGTGTTCCATGTCTCTCAGCTTCGAAAGTGCTTCAAGTCTCCTGACCGCACCATCAACTTCGAGGACATTGAGCTCCAAGAAGATCTCACTTATCGTGAGCACCCAGTTGCTATTCTTGAAGAGACTGAACGCAAGACCCGCAACAAGTCAATCAAATTTCTCAACGTCAAGTGGTCACACCATTCCGACCGTGAAGCTACCTGGGAACGCGAGGGTCACCTCCGTTCTGAGTACTCGGCGTTCTTTCAGTCCTAGATCTCGGGACGAGATCCTTTTGTAGTGGTGGAGTGTTGTAACACCCCGGATGTAACTTTCCCTATTTGTACTCCAACTCTTGCCGTTTCCGGCGTTAAGTTAATTTATTTCCTCGGGTTCGGTTTCTTTGTCTCCGTGTGTTGTTATCGTTGTCATGCATCTCATATCATGTCATCATGTACATTGCATTTGCATACATGTTCATCTCATGCATTCGAGCATTTTCCTCGTTGTCCGTTTTGCATTCCGGCGCTTCGTTCTCCTCCGGTGGTCATTTCTAGCTTTCTTTCGTTTGTGGGGATTAAACATTTCCGGATTGGACCGAGACTTGCCAAGTGGCCTTGGTTTACTACCGGTAGACCGCCTGTCAAGTTTCGTACCATTTGGACTTCGTCTGATACTCCAACGGTTAACCGAGGGACCGAAAAGGCCTCGTGTGTGTTGCAGCCCAACACCCCTCCAATTTGGCCCAAAACCCACCAAACTCTACTCCATGTCCTAGAGCGTTCGATCACGATTGCATGGCCGAAAACCACACCTCATTTGGACTCTCCTAGCTCCCTCTATGCCTATATAAACACCCCCCATTCCAAATTCGCAGTTCCTGTCCCCCCTAACCCTAAAAATTCCCAGATCCGCCGCTCCGGACGTGTCCGGGCGGAGCCGGACAACGTTCGCCGCCACCACCGCCCAACCGGGACGCTCCACGTGGCGCCCGGCGCCCGCC
>NC_041382.1:660628101-660652087 GCF_002162155.2 Triticum dicoccoides | reverse complement strand
CCCGGCCGCGCCGCCCGCTGCCGGCGACCACCCCGGCCGCCTCCTCCACGCCAGCCCGCCGGCGAGCGCCGGATCCGCCGGTGAACAGTGCGCGAGATCTGATCCGGTTCGCAGCTACAGTAACCCTAGATCTAGGTCTTTTTTTCCTAAGTCCTGAAATCTGCAGATCCAAGTGCCTCTGTTCAGGGCCCCGTAACTTTCATCCGTAGCTCCGATTTGGACATATAGCATATCAAAATGTTCATCTCAGAGAGTACATCATTTCATTACATTGCATCATTTTCATTTGAGCTCATCTTGATGCCCGAAATGCTGTTAGAAGAGGGCTACTTGAGTTAATTGTCAGATCTGTTACTCCGTTTAGCACTTTTGTCATTTTTGCCATGTTTAATGTGTGCATGATATGTCCGTGAGTTCTTCATATGTTTGTTAAGGGTTTTGTCATATATCCATAGGTGCAACCCATGTATTTTTAGGATGTGTGTGGTGACTTGTGCAAGCTTGCAAAGTGGTGCACTTGCTAATTCTGTTTTCTGGGACTTAGTAATTTCACTAAGGCCTGGGATTGTTTATCTCATGATGCCATATGTTCTTGTTGTTTCCTAGTGATCCGTGCCTCTTTTGAGGATGATCAGTAAGGGAGTTTTGTTAACCTTGTAGTGCTCTATCCATCCATGTCTTTGTTTGCAATTATGGAGCACCCTAGCTTGAGTCAATCGAGCTCTACTTTTGCTTCGTTGTGAATCTGGGCAGATTGTCAACTTGTTTGCGATTTTGCCGATGTTATTGTAGTTGATCCGTGCATGCTATGCCATTGTTCTTGCCATGTTTAGCTTGTATTTTGTGCCTTCTTAAGGGTTGTATGCTTGTCTTTCCATGACTTGCACCGTGGTGAGTGCATCGAGCTCGTAAACATGCCATCGTGAGTTATGTTTCAGCATGTCCCAGTTTTCACTAAGTCTGAAAACTGATTATGTTTTTGCTATCTTCGTGTGCTTGTTAGTATATTTTGTGATCCCTTTTGGCTCAAGGTCACTAAGGGACTTTTGTTAAGCTTGTTGAGT
Organism: Triticum dicoccoides; assembly: GCF_002162155.2. Classification (NCBI taxonomy): domain Eukaryota; kingdom Viridiplantae; phylum Streptophyta; class Magnoliopsida; order Poales; family Poaceae; genus Triticum; species Triticum dicoccoides. The sequence goes on along the minus strand of NC_041382.1, from coordinate 660,651,023 downwards.
AGCTCCATGCCATGTCTTTCTTTGTCATGTTCAGGTCCTGTAGCATGTTGTTTTATTGCTCCGAAGAGGGCTATATGAGCTGAAATTCCAGACAAGTGTTAGTTTCACTAAGTCTGAGATCTGTTTTACCATTTGCGTTTTTGCCATGCTTGTTTGAACCTGTTAATGGATGAATTGGCCATAGCTCAGTGCTAGACTTTTGTTAAGCATCTTGTGTGCATCCCTGCCATGTATTTGGATGCCATGTTTGGGTGCTGTAGCATGTTCATCTCATTGCATTTAGATGCCTACTTGCTGTAAATCGCAGACCAGTGTCATTTTTGAATCGCTTGCCATTTCCAAACCGTAACTCCGATTCCGGCGTTCTTTATATCATTTTCAAGCGATTTCATCTCATCTTTCTAGTGGCACCCTTGGAATTCCAAGTTGAGGCCAGGTTCATGCGTTTCCTGTCATATCTTGCATTTTGCATCCCGCATCGCATCCCGCATAGCATATCATCATTTCATCATATTGCTTGGTCTTGCACGTGGTTGATTGTATCCTTGTTGCTTGTTTGTCTTGTTTGGGTAGAGACGGGAGGCAAGTTTGCTAACGAGGAGCCCGTTGAGTTTGCTCTTGAGGATCCAGTCAACTCTGACAACTGTGCAGGCAAGATGATCATACCCTCGAAATCACTACTATCTTTGCTATGCTAGTTTGCTCGCTCTTTTGCTATGCCATTGCTACGATGCCTACCACTTGCTTGCAAGCCTCCCAAATTGCCATGTCAGACCTCTAACCCACCTTGTCCTAGCAAACCGTTGTTTGGCTATGTTACCGCTTTGCTCAGCCCCTCTTATAGCGTTGCTAGTTGCAGGTGAAGATTGAAGGCCGTTCCTTGTTGGAACATCATTTATTTATTTGTTGGGATATCATTATATTGCTATGTTATCTTAATGCATCTATATACTTGGTAAAGGGTGGAAGGCTCGGCCTCTCGCCTAGTGTTTTGTTCCACTCTTGCCGCCCTAGTTTCCGTCATATCGGTGTTATGTTCCCGGATTTTTGCGTTCCTTACGCGGTTGGGTTATAATGGGAACCCCTTGATAGTTTGCATTGATTAAAGCTTTTCCAGCAATGCCCAACATTGGTCTTACCATTTGCCGCTTAGCCTTTTCTTTCCCTTGCGTTCTGCAGACTCAAGGATCATCTTATTTTACCCCCCGGGCCAGTGCTCCTTTGAGTGTTGGTCCAACCGAGTGATGTCCGGGGCTACCAGGGGCAACTCTGGGCTGGCCTACCCGACGTCTGGCTCATCTGAGTGTGCCCTGAGAAAGAGATATGTGCAGCTCCTATCGGGATTTGTCGGCACATTCGGGCGGTGTTGCTGGTCTTGTTTTAACATGTCGAAGTGTCTTGAGTTACCGAGATACCGAGTCTGATCGGAACGTCTTGGGAGGAGGTCTATTCCTTCGTTGACCGTGAGAGCTTGTCATGGGCTAAGTTGGGACTCCCCTGCAGGGATTGAACTTTCGAAAGCCGTGCCCGCGGTTATGGGCAGATGGGAATTTGTTAATGTCCGGTTGTAGACAACTTGAACCTTAATTTAATTAAAATGAATCAACCGAGTGTGTTATCATGATGACCTCTTCTCGGCGGAGTCTGGGAAGTGGACACGGTGTTGGAGTAATGTTTGCGCAGGTTGTTCTCTAGCTTCTCGCTCGTGCTTTGCCTCTTCTTCTCGCTCTCTTTTGCGAATAAGTTAGCCACCACACTTGCTAGTCACTTGCTGCAGCTCCACTCATATTTTACCTTGCCTTACCTATAAGCTCAAATAGTCTTGATCGCGAGGGTGCGAGATTGCTGAGTCCTTGTGGCTCACAGATTACTATTACACCAGATGCATGGCCTGATGATTCCGCTCCGGGAGACGCGTATGAGCTCAAGTGGGAGTTCGACGAACACTCTCAACGATACTATGTTTCCTTTCCCAATGATCAGTAGTGGTGCCCAGTTGGGGGTGAACGGGACCGTTGTCGCATGTTGGGTTCTCTTTTATTTTGGCGCCATAGTCGGGCCTTGAGTGTATGTTTGAAGTAATGTTATTTATGTACTTGATTGACGTGGCGAGTGTAAGCCAACTATGTTATCTCCCCTTTATTATTCATATTACCTGGGATGTTGTGAAGATTGCCTAACTTGCGACATATGCCTTCAATACGATTATGTCTCTAAGTCGTGCCTCGACACGTGGGAGCTATAGTCGCATCGAGGGTGTTATAGTTTGGCCTACTAGATTGATCTTGCTTGCAATGGGAGAAGTGCTTAGCTTTGGGTTCAATCTTGCGGTGTTCGATCCCAGTGACAGAAAGGGAACCGATATGTATTGTATTGTTGCCATCGAGGATAAAAAGATGGGGTTTATATCATATTGCATGAGTTTATCCCTCTACATCATGTCATCTTCCTTAAAGCATTACTCTATTCTTATGAACTTAATACTATCGATGCATGCTGGATAGCGGTCGATGTGTGGAGTAATAGTAGTAGATGCAGAATCGTTTCGGTCTACTTGTCTCGGACGTGATGCTTATATACATGATCATACCTAGATATTCTCATAACTATGCTCAATTTTATCAATTGCTCGACAGTAATTCGTTTACCCACCGTAATACTTATGCTCTTGAGATAAGACACTAGTGAAACCTATGGCCCCCGGGTCTATCTTCCATCATATTAATCTTCCAATACTTAGTTATTTGCTTTGCTGTTTATTTTACTTTGCATCTTTATTTCTCTTTATCATAAAAATACAAAAAATATTATCTTATCATATCTATCAGATCTCACTCTCGTAAGTGAGAAGGGCTTGACAACCCCTTTATCGCGTTGGTTGCAAGGTTCTTATTTGTTTGTGTAGGTGCGTGGGACTTGAGCGTGATCTCCTACTGGATTGATACCTTGGTTCTCAAAAACTAAGGGAAATACTTACACTACTTTGCTGCATCACCCTTTCCTCTTCAAGGGAAAACCAACGCAACGCTCAAGAGGTAGCAAGAAGGATTTCTAGCGCCGTTTTCGGGGAGATTTGCGCCAAGTCAATTCAAGATTTGACTCCCACAACGAGTCACTTCTGGCGCCATTACCAAGTAAAAATATACAAAGTACCCATCACAAACTCTTATCCCTCGCATTACATTATTTGCCATTTGCCTCTCGTTTTCCTCTCCCCCACTTCACCCTTGCCATTTTATTCGCCCTCTTTTCCTCTCCCCCTCTCTTTCCGTTCCCCTTCTCTTTTTCTATTTGCCCTTTTTGCCCGTTTCTTGTTTGCTTGTGTGTTGGATTGCTTGCTTGTCACGAGGGCTCAAGATAATACTAAATTGTGTGACTTTACCAATACCAACAATAATGATTTTATTAGCACTCCCATTGCTCCTCTTACCGATGCTGAATCTTGTGAAATTAATACTGCTTTGCTAAATCTTGTCATGAAAGATCCATTTTCTGGCCTTCCTAGTGAAGATGCCGCTATCCATCTAAACAACTTTGTTGATTTGTGTGATATGCAAAAGAATAAAGATGTGGATAATGATATTGTTAAATTGAAGCTATTTCCATTTTCGCTTAGAGATCGTGCTAAAGCTTGGTTTTCGTCTTTCCCTAAAAATAGTATTGATTCATGGAATAAGTGCAAAGATGCTTTTATCTCTAAGTATTTTCCTCCCGCTAAGATCATATCTCTTGGAAACGATATTATGAATTTTAAGCAACTTGATCATGAAAATGTTGCACAATCTTGGGAGAGGATGAAATCAATGATATATAATTGCCCATCACATGGTTTGAATCTTTGGATGATTATACAAAACTTTTATGTCGGATTGAATTTTGCTTCTAGAAATCTTTTAGATTCGGCCGCGGGAGGCACTTTTATGGAAATCACTTTAGTAGAAGCTACCAAACTCCTAGATAATAATATGGTTAATTATTCTCAATGGCATACCGAAATATGTACTAATAAAAAAGTGCATGCAATTGAAGAGATTAATGTTTTGAGTGGAAAGATGGATGAACTTATGAAATTGTTTGCTAATAAGAGTTCTCCCACTGATCCTAATGATATGCCTTTGTCTACTTTTATTGAGAATAATAATGAATCTATGGATGTGAATTTTGTTGGTAGGAACAATTTTGGTAATAACACGTATAGAGGTAATTTTAATTCTAGCCCATTTCCTAGCAATTCCTCTAATAATTATGGTAATTACTACAACAATTCTTATGGAAATTATAATAAGATGCCCTCTGATTTTGAATCTAATATTAAAAAATTTATCACTGTGCAAAAGAGTTTCAATGCTTTGATTGAAGAAAAATTGCTTAAGATTGATGAGTTGGCTAGGAACGTTGATAGAATTTCTCTTGATGTTGATTCTTTGAAACTTAGATCTATTCCACCTAAGCATGATATCAATGAGTCTCTCAAAGCCATTAGAATATCCATTGATGGGTGCAAAGAAAGAACCGCTAGGATGCATGCTAAGAAAGATTGCTTTATAAAAGCGTGTTCTTCTAGTTTTCATGGTAATAAGGATGAAGATCTAAAAGTTATTGATGTGTCTCCTATTAAATCTTTGTTTTGCAATATGAATCTTGATAATATGACAACTACATGTATGGTGGAAAGTTGCACAGCAATATATCTCGGAATGGCTATGGAAATGCCATAATAGGTAGGTATGGTGATTGTTTTTTGGAAGGTATATGGTGGGTTTATGGTACCGGCGAAAGTTGCGCGATACTAGAGAGGCTAGTAATGGTGGAAGGGTCAGAGTGTGTATAATCCATGGACTCAACATTAGTCATAAAGAACTCACATACTTATTTCAAAAATCTATTAGTTATCGAAACAAAGTATTACACGCATGCTCCTAGGGGTATAGATTGGTAGGAAAAGACCATCGCTCGTCCCCGACCGCCACTCATAAGGAAGACACTCAATAAATAAATCATGCTCTGACTTCATCACATAACGGTTCACCATACGTGCATACTATGGGAATCACAAACTTCAACACAAGTATCTCTCAAATTCACAACTACTCAACTAGCATGACTCTAATATCACCATCTCCATATCTCAAAACAATTATCAAGTATCAAACTTCTCTTAGTATTCAATGCACTTATATGAAAGTTTTTATCATTGCCATGTTGTTCTAAAGGACTCTCAAAATAATATAAGTGAAGCATGAGAGAACAATAGTTTCTATAAAATAAATCCACCACCGTGCTCTAAAAGATATAAGTGAAGCACTAGAGCAAAAACTATATAGCTCAAAAGATATAGGTGAATCACATAGAGTATTCTAATAAATTTCAATTCATGTGAGTCTCTCTAAAAAGGTGTGTACAGCAAGGATGATTGTGGTAAACTAAAAAGCAAAGACTCAAATCATACAAGACGCTCCAAGCAAAACACATATCATGTGGTGAATAAAAATATAGCTCCAAGTAAAGTTACCGATAGATGAAGACGAAAGAGGGGATGCCTTCCGGGGCATCCCCAAGCTTAGGCTTTTTGGTGTCCTTGAGTTTTACCTTGTGATTCCATGGGCATGCCCAAGCGTAGGCTCTTGCCACTCTTTGTTCCATGATCCATCAAATCTTTACCCAAAACTTGAAAAGTTCACAACACAAAACTCAAAATAGAAAATCTCGTGAGCTCCGTTAGCGAAAGAAAACAAAACACCACTTCAGGTACTATAATGAACTCATTATTTATTTATATTGGTGTTAAACCTACTGTATTCCAACTTCTCTATGGTTTATAAACTCTTTTACTAGCCATATATTCATCAAAATAAGCAAACAACACAAGAAAAACAAAATCTATCAAAACAGAACAGTCTGTAGTAATCTTTGGTAGGCAATACATAAGTGGCTCTCATAATAGATTCATAAGGTAATTTAATTTTCTTTCTAGGGAAGTGTTCCGTGCCTTTCCTTAACGGATATTCAAATCTAATATTCCCTTCCTTCATATCAATAATTGCACCAATCATTCTAAGGAAAGGTCTACCAAGAATAATAGGACATGAAGGATTGCAATCTATATCAAGAACAATGAAATCTACGGGCACATAGTTCCTATTTGCAACAGTAAGAACATCATTAATTCTTCCCATAGGTTTCTTAATAGTGGAATCCGCAAGGTGCAAGTTTAAAGAACAATCATCAAAATCACGGAAACCTAGCAAATCACACAAAGTTTTTGGAATCGTGGAAACACTAGCATCCAAATCACACAAAGCATAACACTCATGATCTTTAATTTTAATTTTTATTGTAGGTTCCCACTCATCATAAAGTTTTCTAGGGATAGAAACTTCCAACTCAAGTTTTTCTTCATAAGATTGCATCAAAGCATCAATGATATGTTTAGTAAAAGCTTTATTTTGACTATAAGCATGAGGAGAATTTAGCACGGATTACCGGGAGTAGGACTCCCTCCTTTCCTAGTTGGAGTAGGATAAGGGGGAAGGAGGAGGGAGAGAGGAAGGAAAGGGGGGCGCCGCCCCCCTCCTTGTCCAATTCGGACTAGAGGGAGAGGGGACGTGTGGCCTGCCCTGGCCGCCCCTCCCCTTCTCCACTAGGGCCCATCTTGGCCCATTAAACCCCCGGGGTGGTTCCTGTAACCCCCGGTACTCCGGTAAAATCCCGATTTCACCCGAAACACTTCTGATATCCAAATATAGGCTTCCAATATATCAATCTTTATGTCTAGACCATTTCGAGACTCCTCGTCGTGTCTGTGATCACATCCGGGACTCCAAACTTCCTTCGGTACATCAAAACACATAAACTCATAATATAACCGTCATCTTAAGCGTGCGGACCCTACGAGTTTGAGAACTATGTAGACATGACCGAGACATGTCTCCGGTCAATAACCAATAGCGGAACCTGGGTGCTCATATTGGCTCCTACATATTCTACGAAGATCTTTATTGGTCAAACCGCATAACAACATACGTTGTTCCCTTTGTCATCGGTATGTTAGTTGCCCGAGATTCGATCGTCGGTATCTTAATACCTAGTTCATTCTCATTACCGGCAAGTCTCTTTACTAGTTCTGTAATACATCATCCCACAACTAACTCATTAGTTGCAATGCTTGCAAGGCTTATAGTGATGTGCATTACCGAGTGGTCCCAAAGATACCTCTCCAACAATCGGAGTGACAAATCCTAATCTCGAAATACGCCAACCCAACAAGTACCTTCGGAGACACCTGTAGAGCACCTTTATAATCACCCAGTTATGTTGTGACGTTTGGTAGCACACAAAGTGTTCCTCCGGTAAATGGGAGTTGCATAATCTCATAGTCAGAGGAACATGTATAAGTCATGAAGAAAGCAATAGCAGAATACTAAATGATCGTGTGCTAAGCTAACGGAATGGGTCAAGTCAATCACATCATTCTCCTAATGATGTGATCTCGTTAATCAAATGACAACTCATGTCAATGGCTAGGAAACATAACCATCGTTGATCAACGAGCTAGTCAAGTAGAGGCATACTAGTGACACTTTGTTTGTTTATGTATTCACACAAGTATTATGTTTCCGGTTAATACAATTCTAGCATGAATAATAAACATTTATCATGATATAAGGAAATAAATAATAACTGTATTATTGCCTCTAGGGAATATTTCCTTCAGTATCCCACTTGCACTAGAGTCAATAATCTAGATTACACAGTAATGATTCTTACACCCATGGAGTCTTGGTGCTGATCATGTTTTGCTCGTGGAAGAGGCTTAGTCAACAGGTCTACAACATTCAAATCCGTATGTATCTTGCAAATTTCTATGTCTCCCACCTAGACTTGATCCCAGATGGAGTTGAAGCATCTCTTGATGTGCTTGGTTCTCTTGTGAAATATGGATTCCTTTGCCAAGACAATTGCACCAGTATTGTCACAAAAGATTTTCATTGGACCCAATGCACTAGGTATGACACCTAGATTGGATATGAACTCCTTCATCCAGACTCCTTCATTTGCTGCTTCCGAAGCAGCTATGTACTCCGCTTCACACGTAGATCCCGCCACAACGCTTTGTTTAGAACTGCACCAACTGACAGCTCCACCGTTCAATGTAAACACGTATCCGGTTTGCGATTTAGAATCGTCCGGATCAGTGTCAAAGCTTGCATCGACGTAACCATTTACGACTAGCTCTTTGTCACCTCCATAAACGAGAAACATATCCTTAGTCCTTTTCAGGTAGTTCAGGATGTTCTTGACCGCTGTCCAGTGATCCACTCCTGGATTACTTTGGTACCTCCATGCTAAACTTATAGCAAGGCACACATCAGGTCTGGTACACAACATTGCATACATGATAGAGCCTATGGCTGAAGTATAGGGAACATCTTTCATCTTCTCTCTATCTTCTGTAGTGGTTGGGCATTGAGTCTTACTCAACTTCACACCTTGTAACACAAGCAAGAACCCTTTCTTTGCTTGATCCGTTTTGAACTTCTTCAAAACTTTGTCAAGGTATGTGCTTTGTGAAAGTCCAATTAAGCGTCTTGATCTATCTCTATAGATCTTGATGCCCAATATATAAGCAGCTTCACCGAGGTCCTTCATTGAAAAACTCGTATTCAAGTATCCCTTTATGCTATCCAGAAATTCTATATCATTTCCAATCAGCAATATGTCATCCACATATAGTATCAGAAATGCTACAGAGCTCCCACTCACTTTCTTGTAAATACAGGCTTCTCCAAAAGTCTGTATAAAACCATATGCTTTGATCACACTATCAAAACGTATATTCCAACTCCGAGAGGCTTGCACCAGTCCATAAATGGATCGCTGGAGCTTGCACACTTTGTTAGCTCCCTTTGGATTGACAAAACCTTCCGATTGCATCATATAAAACTCTTCTTCCAGAAATCCATTCAGGAATGCAGTTTTGACATCCATTTGCCAAATTTCATAATCATAAAATGCAGCAATTGCTAACATGATTCGGACAGATTTAATCATCGCTACGGGTGAGAAAGTCTCATCGTAGTCAATCCCTTGAACTTGTCGAAAACCTTTTGCAACAAGTCGAGCTTTATAGATAGTAACATTACCGTCAGCGTCAGTCTTCTTCTTGAAGATCCATTTATTTTCAATGGCTTGCTGATCATCGGGCAAGTTAACCAAAGTCCACACTTTGTTCTCATACATGGATCCCATCTCAGATTTCATGGCCTCAAGCCATTTTGTGGAATCTGGGGTCACCATTGCTTCTTCATAGTTCGTAGGTTCGTCATGGTCTAGCAACATAACCTCTAGAACAGGATTACCGTACCACTCTAGTGCGGATCTCACTCTGGTTGATCTACGAGGTTCAGTAACAACTTGATCTGAAGTTTCATGATCATCATCATTAACTTCCTCACTAATTTGTGTAGGTGTCACAGGGACCGGTTTCTGTGATGAACTACTTTCCAATAAGGGAGCAGGTACAGTTACCTCATCAAGTTCTACTTTACTCCCACTCCTTTCAAGAGAAACTCCTTCTCTAGAAAGGATCCAAATTTAGCAACAAAAGTTTTTGCCTTCAGATCTATGATAGAAGGTGTACCCAACAGTTTCCTTTGGTATCCTATGAAGACACATTTCTTCGATTTGGGTTCGAGCTTATCAGGTTGAAGCTTTTTCACATAAGCATCACAGCCCCAAACTTTAAGAAACGACAACTTTGGTTTCTTGCCAAACCACAATTCACAAGGCGTCGTCTCAACGGATTTCGACGGTGCCCTATTTAACGTGAATGCAGCCGTCTCTAAAGCATAACCCCAAAATGATAGCGGTAAATCAGTAAGAGACATCATAGATCGCACCATATCTAGTAAAGTACGATTATGACATTCGGACACACCATTGCGCTGTGGTGTTCCGGGCGGCGTGAGTTGCGAAACTATTCTGCATTGTTTCAAATGAAGACCAAACTCGTAACTCAAATATTCTCCTCCACGATCATATCGTAGAAACTTTATTTTCTTGTTATGATGATTTTCAATTTCACTCTAAAATTCTTTGAACTTTTCAAATGTTTCAGACTTATGTTTCATTAAGTAGATATATCCATATCTGCTTAAATCATCTATGAAGGTGAGAAAGTAACAATACCCGCCGCGAGCCTCAACATTCATCGGACCACATACATCTGTATGTATGATTTCCAACAAATCTGTTGCTCGCTCCATTGTTCCGGAGAACGGCGTTTTAGTCATCTTGCCCATGAGGCACGGTTCACAAGTACCAAGTGATTCATAATCAAGTGGTTGCAAAAGTCCATCGTATGGAGTTTCTTGATGCGCTTTACACCAATATGACCTAAACGGCAGTGCCACAAATAAGTTGCACTATCATTATCAACTCTACATCTTTTGGCTTCAATATTATGAATCTGTGTATCACTACTATCGAGATTCAACAAAAATAGACCACTCTTCAAGGGTGCATGACCATAAAAGATATTACTCATATAAATAGAACAACCATTATTCTCTAATTTAAATGAATAACCGTCTCGCATCAAACAAGATCCAGATATAATGTACATGCTCAACTCTGGCACCAAATAACAATTATTCAGGTCGAAAACTAATCCCGAAGGTAGATGTAGAGGTAGCATGCCGACCACGATCACATCGACTTTGGAACCATTTCCCACGCGCATCATCACCTTGTCCTTAGCCAATCTTCGCTTAATCCGTAGTCCCTATTTCGAGTTGCAACTATTAGCAACAGAACCAGTATCAAATACCCAGGTGCTACTGCGAGCATTAGTAAGGTACACATCAATAACATGTATATCACATATACCTTTGTTCACCTTGCCATCCTTCTTATCCGCCAAATACTTGGGGCAGTTCCGCTTCCAGTGACCAGTCTGTTTGCAGTAGAAGCACTCAGTTTCAGGCTTAGGTCCAGACTTGGGTTTCTTCTATTGAGCAGAAACTTGTTTGCTATTCTTCTTGAAGTTCTCCTTCTTCTTCCCTTTACCCTTTTTCTTGAAACTAGTGGTCTTATTGACCATCAACACTTGATGCTCCTTTTTGATTTCTACCTCCGCAGCCTTTAGCATCGCGAAGAGCTCGGGAGTTGTCTTATTCATCCCTTGCATATTATAGTTTATCACAAAGCTTTTGTAGCTTGGTGGCAGAGATTGAAGAACTGTGTCAATGACACTATCAACAGGAAGATTAACTCCCAATTGAGTCATGTGATTATGATACCCAGACATTTCGAGTATATGTTCACTGACTGAACTATTCTCCTCCATCTTGCAGCCATAGAACTTATGGATACTTCATATCTCTCAATCCGGGCATTTGCTTGAAATATTAACTTCAACTCCTGGAACATCTCATATGCTCCATGACGTTCAAAACGTCGTTTAAGTCCCGGTTCTAATCCGTAAAGCATGGCACACTGAACTATCGAGTAGTCATCAGCTTTACTCTGCCAGACGTTCTTAACATCATCAGCAGCATCTGCAGCAGGCCTGGCACCCAGTGGTGCTTCCAAGACGCAATTCTTCTGTGCAGCAATGAGGATAACCCTCAAGTTACGGACCCAGTCCGTGTAATTGCTACCATCATCTTTCAACTTTGCTTTCTCGAGGAACACATTAAAATTTAATAGAACAACAACACGGGCCATCTATCTACAACCAACATAGACAAGCAAAATACTACCAGGTACTAAGTTCATGATAAATTTAAGTTCAATTAATCATATTACTTAAGAACTCCCACTTAGATAGACATCCCTCTAATCCTCAAAGTGATCACGCGATCCAAATCAACCAAACCATGTCCGATCATCACGTGAGATGGAGTAGTTTGAATGGTGAACATCACTATATTGATCATATCTACTATATGATTCACGCTCGACCTTTCGGTCTCAGTGTTATGAGGCCATATCTGCATATGCTAGGCTCGTCAAGTTTAACCTGAGTATTCCGCGTGTGCAACTGTTTTGCACCTGTTGTATTTGAACGTAGAGCCTATCACACCCGATCATCACGTGGTGTCTCAGCACGACGAACTTTCGCAATGGTGCATACTCAGGGAGAGCACTTATACCTTGATAATTTAGTGAGAGATCATCTTATAATGCTATCGTCAATCAAAGCAAGATAAGATGCATAAAAGATAAACATCACATGCACGACATCATCATATTGTGCTATGATATGGCCATCATCATCTTGTGCTTGTGATCTTCATCTCCGAAGCACCGTCATGATCACCATTGTCACTGGCACGACACTTTGATCTCTATCGTAGCATCGTTGTCGTCTCGCCAACTTATGCTTCTACGACTACCGCTACCGCTTAGTGATAAGGTAAAGCATTAGAGGGCGATTGCATTGCATACAATAAAGCGACAACCATATGGCTCCTGCCAGTTGCCGATAACTCAGTTACAAAACATGATAATCTCATACAATAAAATATAGCATCATGCCTTGACCATATGTAACACCCCGGATATGATTTTCCCAATTTGTACTCCAACTCTTGCCGTTTCCGGTATTAATTTATTTTATTTTTCTCGGGTTCGGGTTTTTGTCTCCGTGTGTTGTTATCGTTGTCATGCATCTCATTTCATGTCATCATGTGCATTGCATTTGCATACGTGTTCATCTCATGCATTCGAGCATTTTCCCCGTTGTCCGTTTTGCATTCCGGCGCTCCGTTCTCCTCCGGTGGTCATTTCTACCTTTCTTCCGTGTGTGGGGATTAAACATTTCTGGATTGGACCGAGACTTGCCAAGCGGCCTTGGTTTACTATCGGTAGACCGCCTGTCAAGTTTCGTACCATTTGGACTTCGTTTGATGCTCCAACGGTTAACCGAGGGACCGAAAAGGCCTCGTGTGTGTTGCAGCCCAACACCCCTCCAATTTGGCCCAAAACCCACCAAAACCCTCTCCATCATCTAGAGCTTTTGATCACGATCGCGTGGCCGAAAACCGCACCTCATTTGGACTCTCCTAGCTCCTCCTATGCCTATATATAGGTCTCTCCCCGAAATTTCGGATCTCTCCCCCCGAAACCCTAGCCTCCGTTTTCCTCCGCGCGCCGGACTACGTCCGCCGGCGCCGGACGTGTCCGTCCCTGCGCCCCGCCGCCACGTGGCACGCCACCATTGGCCCCACGCCTCAGCCGCCACTCCCTCCACCGCCGGCCCGGGAAGCCCATCCCGGGCCCCCGAGGCCCATTCGCCGCCGCGCCGCGCCAGGGCGCTCCCCACCGCCACATTGCCGCCTCCTTCGCCAACTCCGGCGGCCGGAGCTCCCTCGCTGCCCGACGCTCCGGCCACCGCGACCTCGTCGGCCGTCGCCCGCGTCCACCTCGTTCCCCGACGAGCTCCCTCGCCGCCCGACCTCGTCGTCCGCCGCCCGCCGCCTCGGCTCCGGTGAGCCTCCCCACGGCCCCGGGCTCCTTCTCCGGCGAGCTCCCGCCAAGTCTGGCCACCGCGACATCCATTTCCGGCGACTTCGGCGAGCTACTACAGTACCTCTACAGTGATCCCGGATCCAGATCTGGAACTTTGCCTCGGTTGACTTTTGCCCGAAACCCTAATTATTTTGCCAATGTTCATCGCATTGTAACTTTGCATCCGTAGCTCCGTTTTGGGCATATAGCATATCAAAATGTTCACCTCAGAGAGTACATCATTTCATCTCATTGCATCATTTTCATTTGAGCTCATCTTGATGCCCGAAATGCTGTTGGAAGAGTGCTATTTGAGATAATTGTCAGATCTGCTGCTCCAATTAGATATTTGTCATTTTGCCATGATTATTGTGTGCATGATATGCCCTGGAGTTCTACATGAGTTTTGTTATATGTTTTGCCATCTATCCAGAGGTGCAACCCATGTATTTTTGTGATGTGTGTGGTGACTAGCACAAGCTTGCAAAGTGGTGCATTCATTAATGCTGATTTCAGGGACTTAATATTTCCACTCAGTCCTTGGACTATTCATCTCAATATGCCATATGTTCATGTTGTTTCTTAGTGATCCGTGCCTCTTTTGAGGGTGATCAGTAAGGATGTTTTGTTAATCTTGTAGTGGTCTATCCATCCATGTCTTTGTTTGCAATTATGGAGCACCCTAGCTTGAGTCAATCGAGCTCTACTTTTGCTATTTCGTGAATCTGGGCAGATTGTCTACTTGTTAGCGATTTTGCCGAGGATGTTGTAGTTGATCCGTGCATGCTATGTTATTGTTCTTGCCATGTCTAGCTTGTATTTTGTGTATTCTTTATGGGTTCATGCTTAGATTGTCATGACTTGCTCTATAGTGAGTGCATCGAGCTCGTTAACAAGCCTACTTGATATCTGTTTCAACATGCTCCAGTTTTCACCAAGTCTGAGAACTGATTATGTTTTTGCCATGTTCACATGCTTGCAAATGTATTTTTTGTTCCCTTTTGGCTCAAGGTCACTAAGGGACTTTTGTTAAGATCTTTGAGTATCTCCATGCCATGCTTTACTTTGCCATGTTCAGGTCCTGTAGCATATAGTTTTCATGCTCCAAAGTGTGCTATCTGATCTGAAATTCCAGACAAGTGTTAATTTCACTAAGTCTGAAATCTGTTTACCAAATGCATTTTTTCCATGCTTGTTTGAACCTGTTAATGGATGATTTGGCCGTAGCTCAGTGCTAGTCTTTTGTTAAGCATCATGAGTGGATCCCTGCCATGTATTTTGTTGCCATGTTTGAGTGATGTAGCATGTTCATCTTGTTGCATTTAGATGGCTACTTGCTGTAAATCGCAGAACATGGTCATATTTGAATTGCCTGCCATTCCCAAACCGTAACTCCGATTCCGGAGTTCTTTATATCGTTTTCAAGCTATTTCATCTCATCTTTCCAGTGGCACACTTGTATTTCCAAGTTGAGGCTAGGTTCATGTATTCCTTGTCAAATCTTTTATATGCATCGCATATTGCATCCCGCATAGCATACCATCTTTGCATCATATTGTTTGAGCTTTGCACGTGGTTGATTGTGTCCTTGTTGCTTGTTTGTCTTGTTTGGGTAGAGCCGGGAGACGAGTTCGCTAACGAGGAGCCTGTTGAGTTTGCTTTCGAGGATCCAGTCAACTCTGACAACTTTGCAGGCAAGATGATCATACCCTCGAAATCACTACTATCTTTGCTTTGCTAGATGCTCGCTCTTTTGCTATGCCTATGCTACGATGCCTACCACTTGCTTATCATGCCTCCCAAATTTCCATGTCAAACCTCTAACCCACCATGTGCTAGCAAACCGTTGATTGGCTATGTTACCGCTTTGCTCAGCCCCTCTTATAGCGTTGCTAGTTGCAGGTGAAGATTGGAGACCGTTCCTTGTTGGAACAATATTTACTTGTTGGGATATCATTATATTATCTTGTTATATTAATGCATCTATATACTTGGTAAAGGGTGGAAGGCTCGGCCTCTCGCCTAGTGTTTTGTTCCACTCTTGCCGCCCTAGTTTCCGTCATATCGGTGTTATGTTCCCGGATTTTGCGTTCCTTACGCAGTTGGGTTATAATGGGAACCCCTTGATAGTTCGCCTTGATTAAAGCTTTTCCAGCAATGCAGAACCTTGGTTTTACCATTTGCCACCTAGCATCTTTTTCCCTTGGGTTTCTGGAGCCCGAGGGTCATCTTATTTAACCCCCCCCCCCCGGGCCAGTGCTCCTCTGAGTGTTGGTCCGACTGAGCTGCCTACGGGGCCACCTCGGGGCAACTTGAGGGTTGGTTTTACTCGTAGCTAGTCTCATCTGAGTGTGCCCTGAGAACGAGATATGTGCAGCTCCTATCGGGATTTGTCGGCACATTCGGGCGGTGTTGCTGGATTTGTTTTAACTTGTCGAAGTGTCTTGAAGAACCGGGATACCAAGTCTGATCGGAATGTCTCGGGAGAAGGTATATTCCTTCGTTGACTATGAGAGCATGTCATGGGCTAAGTTGGGACTCCCCTGCAGGGATTTGAACTTTCGAAAGCTGTGCCCGCGGTTATGGGCAGATGGGAATTTGTTAATGTCCGGTTGTAGATAACTTGAACCTTAACTTAATTAAAATGAATCAATAGTGTGAGTTGCCGTGATGGTCTCTTCTCGGCGGAGTATGGGAAGTGAACACGGTGTTGGAGTAATGCTTGCTGCAGGATGCTCTTTTAGTTACTCGTTCGCGCTTTGCCTCCTCTTCTCGCTCTCTTTTGCGAACAGGATAGCCACCATATATGCTAGTCGCTTGCTGTAGCTCCACATATTTACCTTGCCCTTACCTATAAGCTTAAATAGTCTTGATCGCGAGGGTGCGAGATTGCTGAGTCCCTGTGGCTCACAGATTACTTCCAAACCAGATGCAGGGCCTGATGATTCCATTCCAGATGACGCGCTTGAGCTCAAGTGAGAGTTCGACGAGGACTCACGCCGTTACTACGTGTCTTTCCCTGATGATCAGTAGTGGTGCCCAGTTGGGGTGATCGGGACCGTGTCGCATGTTGGGTTATCTTTTATTTTGGCGCCGTAGTCGGGCCATGAGTGTTTGATCGATGTAATGCTATTTATGTACTTTGATTGACGTGGTGAGTGTAACCCAACTATGTATCTCCCCTTTTATTATCTATATTACATGGGATGTTGTGAAGATTGCCTAACTTGCGACATTTCTTTCAATGCAGTTATGTCTCTAAGTCGTGCCTCGACACTTGGGAGCTATAGCCGCATCGAGGGTGTTACAAGTTGGTATCAGAGCCTTCCCCGACCTTAGGAGCCCCCATTGCTTGATCGTTTTTAGCGGCCGAGTTGAGTCTAGAAAAAAAGTTCTTGAGTCATTTAGGAATTATATATCGGAGAGTTTAGGAATTCTTTTTACTCCCCAGTCTCCTCATTGCTCACGTAAGGCATCCTGACGTAGAGTTTTGACTCTTCTCTTCTCAAATTTCACAAAAAAAAATTTAGGATCACGCGGGTATCTTGGAATCGTTCCGATGGTTTTGCAACGAGAACATTGTTCTTGGTGCCTCCTGTCTTTAGGGGTTGTGGCAGTGTCCCGGGGAGTTGAGCTCCGAGGTGTTGTCATCACAATTTTATCGTTGCAGTTCTGGAATACCTGAGTTTAGTACGCCGACATCGAAAATCTCTTTTATGCAGTTCGTTGGTGAGATAACCTCGACGCCACCCAGTACTGGGGTGGGAGTTTGGGAGTATCGCCATAACTTGTATAATGGATGCTTTTCGAAGGTTGAGGTTGATGGTTTCCGAAGTTTTTCTCGGTTATGTGTTGAAGGATGCATACAGCTGGATGTAGGATTTGCTAGTTTTGGGTGAGATATTATGCTTCCCCTGTATCCCCAACACCTGATTGCATAACCGGAAAGGTTCGGGAGTTTCATAGGTGGGAATTCTTGTAGCTCTAGTTCTTCTTCCACGGATATTTGGTTTGAGATTGGGATTTCTTACCGAGTATTCGTTCTTGATCCGTACCTTGTTGATTTATTCCTCTACTTAAATTCTAAGTGGCTTCTCAATTTATGGATATGTGACCATTTCAAGTGGAATGCATTCATTCTTATGTTCGGATGTGAAGACTATATGTTGCAATTTCAACCCGTTTGATTCAGCTTCATTTTATCTGTCAATGTGTTAACGGTTGTCACCCTCTTCAGGATGGCTCCCGCTAAGAGCACCAATCAGAATCAGAATCAAGATCCGCCACCACCTCCTCCTCCTCCGGAGGCATGGCAAGCTGTGATGGCCGCAACCAATGCTAACACACAGTTGATCATGCAAATTCTTCAAGAGCGTAATCAAGCGAACCAAGGCAACCAAGGCAACAATCAGAATCACTTTGCTACACTCAACCAGTTCCTTGCTAACGGGCCAAAGACTTTCAACAATTGTGTTGAGGCAACTGATGCCGACGATTGGCTCGTGGATCTGGGCAAGCATTTCAAGTGCAGTAACGTCAGGCCTGAGGACTTCGTCAAGTTCGCATCCTTCCAACTCAAAGACCAAGCTGCAGAATGGTTCCAGCAGTACAAGGATTCCAGAGGAGGCCGTGTGATTAGCTGGGATGAATTCCGTCAAGATTTCAGAGCTCATCATATCCCCTAGAGCGTGGTTGAAAGCAGGCATGAGGAATTCCGCAACCTGAAGCAAGGCTCTTTGTCTGTCTACGACTACAACAAGTTGTTTCAGAAGCTCGCCCGCTTTGCTAAGCAGGACGTCCCTGACGAGAAGAGCATGATATACCAGTTCAGGGGTGGTCTCAGGGAAGAAATTCAGCTACCTCTTGTTCTCTTTGAGCCGTTGAGGTACGATGAGTTCTATAACATGGCATTGAAGCAAGAGGCCACTCAACTGAGGTGTGATGCTTCCAAGAAGCGAGTCAGAGAGGCTACTCCTTCTTCCTCTACTCAAGTGGCCAAGCAGCAGAAGTATTGCCTTCCTCCTCCTCCGTTCCGTCAGTCGTATCAGAAGAGCAAAGGTGGCAGTGGATCTTCCCACCCACCCAACCCTGGCTTTCAGAACAAGACTTCGTCTCAAGCTCCAAGATCGAGTGCTCCGTATCACCGTCCGCTTTCAGAGGTCATGCACAACAAGTGCCAACAGAAGGGTCACTATGCCAACAAATGCTTCAACTAGAGGCGTCTTCCTCCTCCTCCTCCTGTGAGATCGGCAAGTACAGCTATGGTCAAGCATAACCCCAAGCACGCCAAGGTCAACTTGCTGAAGGCAGCTCAGGCAGAGGATTCGCCAGATGTCATCATGGGTAACCTTCCTGTTAACGATGTTCCCGCAAAAGTACTTTTTGACTCTGGTGCATCGCATTCCTTCATGTCATTTCCATTTGCATCGGAGAACAATTTTAGTACTAAGGCATTACCTAGAGCTATGCAAGTCATCTCTCCGGCTAAGCGTCTGAGTTCTAGTATGATGGTTCTGGATATTTCTATCATGATGGGTGATTTCAAGTTTCTGGCTTCTCCAATGGTTCTTGGCAACTCGGATATTGATCTTATTCTCGGGATGGATTGGCTTTCTAAGCACAAGGCTCAGCTTGATTGTGCAGCCAGGCAGATTCAATTGACTCATTCGTCTGAGGATGTAATTGTCTTTGCCGCTCGTGATGATACCATCCGTCTGTTTTCTCTCAATGAGAAGGGTGAACTGGATGCTATCTCGCAAATCCCAGTCGTTTGCGAATATCAAGACGTCTTTCCAGAAGAGCTTCCAGGAATGCCTCCGCACCGGCCATTTGAATTCGTCATCGATCTTGAGCCGGGTATGAACCTGTGTGCAAGCGTCCTTACAAGCTCGGACCTGAAGAGTTGAAGGAGCTGAAGAAGCGACTCGATGCTCAAGAGAGAATGGGTCTCATCCAGCCTAGTTCTTCTCCGTGGGGTTATGGTGTTCTTTTTGTGAAGAAGAAGGATGGAACGGACCGACTTTGTGTTGATTACCGTCCATTGAACAAGAAGACCATCAAGAACAAATACCCACTTCCCAACATCAACGAGCTGTTCGAACAACTCAAAGGTGCCCAAGTATTCTCCAAACTTGATCTCCGTATGGGTTATCATCAGATTCGAATCCATGAGCAAGATATTCCCAAGACGGCTTTTAGGACAAGCTTTGGTTCATATGAATACACTGTCATGTCTTTTGGCCTCGTCAACGCTCCTCCAACGTTCTCTCGCATGATGAACTTCATCTTCAACGCCTACACCAATGACTTTGTTTTGGTCTATCTCGACGACATTCTGGTCTTTTCAAAGAACAAGGAAGATCATGCCAAGCACTTGCGTTTGGTGCTTGATAAGCTCAGGGAACACTAGTTCTACGCCAAGTTCTCCAAGTGCGAATTTTGGCTCGATGAGGTTCTTTATCTTGGTCATATCATCTCTGCCAAGGGCATTGCGGTGAATCCTGAGAAGGTGTCTGCAATTGTGAATTGGGAACCACCTCAGAACGTGAAGCAACTTCATAGCTTCCTTGGTCTCGCAAGCTACTGTCGAAGATTCTTTGAAAACTTTTCTAAGATCGCGAAGCCTCTCTCAAATCTTCTCCAGAAGCACGTCAAGTACGTTTGGTCTCCGGAGTGTGACATTGCTTTCAACACTTTGAAAGAGAAATTGGTCACTGCTCCAGTTCTGACTCCGCCTGATGAATCCAAGCCGTACGAGGTCTTTTGCGATGCCTCTCTCCAAGGTCTTGGCGCAGTGTTGATGCAAGAGAAGAAAGTTGTGGCTTATACCTCTCGCCAGTTGAAGCCCAATGATAAGAACTACCCCACTCATGATCTCGAGTTGGCGGCAGTTGTGCATGCTCTTTTGACTTGGAGACATCTCTTATTGGGAAGAAAAGTGGACATTTTCACTGACCACAAGAGTCTCAAGTACATCTTCACTCAGCCTAATCTCAACCTCAAGAAGACTCGATGGGTCGAAATGATTCAAGAGTATAACCCGGGTATCGAGTATACTCCAGGCAGGGCCAATGTGATTGCTGACGCATTGAGCAGGAAGGCTTATTGCAACAGTCTTATTCTCAAGCCTTATCAACCCGAGCTTTGTGAAGCTTTCCGCAAACTTAATCTGCAAGTTGTTCCTCAAGGTTTCCTCGCCAACCTTCAAGTCTCTCCTACCTTGGAAGACCAGATTCGCCAAGCTCAGCTTCTTGATGCTATGGTGAAAAAGGTGAAGATTGGGATTGCCAAGAGTCAACCCAAGTACAAGTGCTACCGCCTTGATGACAAGGATACTCTCTTCTTCGAGGATCGTATTGTTGTGCCCAAAGGTGACCTTCGTAAAGTGATCATGAACGAGGCTCACAATTCTCTCCTCTCCATCCACCCTGGGAGCACGAAGATGTATCAGGACCTCAAGCAGGCTCATTGGTGGACTCGAATGAAGCGCGAGATTGCTTAGTTCGTGAATGAGTGTGATGTATGCAGAAGAGTGAAGGCAGAACACCAAAGGCCAGCTGGTCGCCTCCAACCTCTTGCCATTCCAGAATGGAAGTTTGACCACATTGAGATGGACTTCGTGACTGGGTTTCCAAAGTCCAAACGTGGCAATGGTGCTATATTCGTGGTCATCGACAAACTCACTAAAGTGGATCACTTTCTGCCTATCAAAGAGTCAATCACTGCAGCTCAATTGGCGGAGCTCTATACCTCTCGAATTGTCTCTCTACACGGTATTCCACAAGTGATCTCTTCAGACCGTGGCAGCATCTTTACCTCCAAGTTTTGGGATTCTTTTCAGAAGGCCATGCGCACCAACATCCGTTTCAGCACAGCTTTCCATCCTCAAACTAGCAGTCAAGTCGAGCGTGTCAACCAGATTCTTGAAGATATGCTCAGGGCTTGTGTGATCTCCTTCGACATGAAGTGGGAGGATTGTCTTCCTTATGCTGAATTCTCCTACAACAACAGTTTTCAAGCAAGTTCGGGCAAGGCCCCATTTGAAATTCTGTATGGCAGGAAGTTCCGTACCCCTCTCAACTGGTCTGAAACCGGTGAACGTCAACTTCTGGGAAATGACTTAATCACAGAGGCAGAGGGAATGTGCAAAGTCATTTGAGATAACCTCAAAGCAGCCCAATCACGCCAGAAGAGCTACTATGATAGTAAGCACCGTGATTTGGCTTTTGAGATCGGAGATCATGTTTACCTCCGCGTCTCTCCAATGAAAGGTACTCGTCGCTTCGGTATCAAAGGGAGCTTGCCCCCAGATACGTGGGACCTTTCAAGATCGTCAGCAAGAGAGGCGATCTCGCCTATCAACTCGAGCTTCCTTCAAACTTTGCAAATGTGCATGACGTGTTCCATGTCTCTCAGCTCCGAAAGTGCTTGAAGACTCCTGACCGCACCGTCAACTTCGAGGACATTGAGCTCCAAGAAGATCTCTCTTATCGTGAGCACCCCGTCGCTATTCTTGAAGAGACTGAACTCAAGACTCGCAACAAGTCAATCAAATTCCTCAAAGTCAAGTGGTCACACCATTCCGACCGTGAAGCTACCTGGGAACGCGAGGATCACCTCCGTTCTGAATACCCGGCGTTCTTTCAGTCCTAGATCTCGGGACGAGATCCTTTCGTAGTGGTGGAGTGTTGTAACACCCCGGATATGATTTTCCCAATTTGTACTCCAACTCTTGCCGTTTCCGGCGTTAAGTTATTTTATTTTTCTCGGGTTCGGGTTTTTGTCTCCGTGTGTTGTTATCGTTGTCATGCATCTCATTTCATGTCATCATGTGCATTGCATTTGCATACGTGTTCATCTCATGCATTTGAGCATTTTCCCCGTTGTCCGTTTTGCATTCCGGCGCTCCGTTCTCCTCTGGTGGTCATTTCTACCTTTCTTTCGTGTGTGGGGATTAAACATTTCCGGATTGGACCGATACTTGCCAAGCGGCCTTGGTTTACTACCGGTAGACCGTCTGTCAAGTTTCGTACCATTTGGACTTCGTTTGATGCTCCAACGGTTAACCGAGGGACCGAAAAGGCCTTGTGTGTGTTGCAGCCCAACACCCCACCAATTTGGCCCAAAACCCACCAAAACCCTCTCCATCATCTAGAGCGTTCGATCACGATCGCATGGCCGAAAACCGCACCTCATTCGGACTCTCCTAGCTCCTCCTATACCTATATATAGGTCTCTCCCCGAAATTTCGGATCTCTCCCCCCGAAACCCTAGCCTCCGTCTTCCTCTGCGCGCCGGACGTGTCCGTCCCCGCGCTCCACCGCCACGTGGCACGCCACCATTGGCCCCGCGCCTCAGCCGCCACTCCCTCCGCCGCCGGCCCGGGAAGCCCACCCCGGGCCCCCGAGGCC
>NC_041382.1:660538505-660627601 GCF_002162155.2 Triticum dicoccoides | reverse complement strand
GCCTCCTTCGCCAACTCCGGCGGCCGGAGTTCCCTCGCCGCCCGACGCTCCGGCCACCGCGACCTCGTCGGCCGCCGCCCGCATCCACCTCGTTCCCCGACGAGCTCCCTCGCCGCCCGACCTCGTCGTCCGCCGCCCGCCGCCTCGGCTCCGGCGAGCCTCCCCACGGCCCCGGGCTCCTTCTTCGGCGAGCTCCCGCCAAGTCCGGCCACCGCGACATCCATTTCCGGCGACTTCGGAGAGCTGCCACAGTACCGCTACAGTGATCCCGGATCCAGATCTGGAACTTTGCCTCGGTTGACTTTTGCCCGAAACCCTAATTATTTTGCCAATGTTCATCGCATCGTAACTTTGCATCCGTAGCTCCGTTTTGGGCATTTAGCATATCAAAATGTTCACCTCAGAGAGTACATCATTTCATCTCATTGCATCATTTTCATTTGAGCTCATCTTGATGCCCGAAATGCTGTTGGAAGAGTGCTATTTGAGATAATTGTCAGATCTGCTGCTCCAATTAGATATTTGTCATTTTTGCCATGATTATTGTGTGCATGATATGCCCATGAGTTCTTCATATGTTTTGTTATATGTTTTTCCATCTATCCAGAGGGGCAACCCATGTATTTTTGTGATGTGTGTGGTGACTAGCACAAGCCTGTAAAGTGGTGCATTCGTTAATGCTGATTTCAGGGACTTAGCATTTCCACTAAGTCCTTGGACTGTTCATCTCAATATGCCATATGTTCATGTTGTTTCCTAGTGATCCGTGCCACTTTTGAGGGTGATCAGTAAGGATGTTTTGTTAATCTTGTAGTGCTCTATCCATCCATGTCTTTGTTTGCAATTAAGGAGCACCCTAGCTTGAGTCAATCGAGCTCTACTTTTGCTATTTCGTGAATCTGGGCAGATTGTCTACTTGTTAGCGATTTTGCCGAGGATGTTGTAGTTGATCCGTGCATGCTATATTATTGTTCTTGCCATGTCTAGCTTGTATTTTGTGTATTATTGATGGGTGCATGCTTATATTGTCATGACTTGCTCTGTACTGAGTTCATCGAGCTCGTTAACATGCCTACTTGATATCTGTTTCAGCATGCTCCAGTTTTCACCAAGTCTGAGAACTGATTATGTTTTTGCCATGTTCACATGCTTGCAAATGTATTTTCTGTTCCCTTTTGGCTCAAGGTCACTAAGGGACTTTTGTTAAGCTCTTTGAGTATCTCCATGCCATGCTTTACTTTGCCATGTTCAGGTCCGGTAGCATATAGTTTTCATGCTCCAAAGTGTGCTATCTGATCTGAAATTCCAGACAAGTGTTAATTTCACTAAGTCTGAAATCTGTTTACCAAATGCATTTTTGCCATGCTTGTTTGAACCTGTTAATGGATGATTTGGCCGTAGCTCAGTGCTAGTCTTTTGTTAAGCATCATGAGTGGATCCCTGCCATGTATTTTGTTGCCATGTTTGAGTTTGTAGCATGTTCATCTTGTTGCATTTAGATGGCTACTTGCTGTAAATCGCAGAACGTGGTCATATTTGAATTGCCTGCCATTCCCAAACCATAACTCCGATTCCGGAGTTCTTTATATCATTTTCAAGCTATTTCATCTCACCTTTCCAGTGGCACACTTGGATTTCCAAGTTGAGGCCAGGTTCATGCATTCCTTGTCAAATCTTTTATATGCATCGCATATTGCATCCCGCATAGCATACCATCTTTGCATCATATTGTTTGAGCTTTGCACGTGGTTGATTGTGTCCTTGTTGCTTGTTTGTCTTGTTTGGGTAGAGCCGGGAGACGAGTTCGCTAACGAGGAGCCTGTTGAGTTTGCTTTCGAGGATCCAGTCAACTCTGACAACTTTGCAGGCAAGATGATCATAACCTCGAAATCACTACTATCTTTGCTTTGCTAGATGCTCGCTCTTTTGCTATGCCTATGCTACGATGCCTATCACTTGCTTATCATGCCTCCCAAATTGCCATGTCAAACCTCTAACCCATCATGTCCTAGCAAACTGTTGATTGGCTATGTTACCGCTTTGCTCAGCCCCTCTTATAGCGTTGCTAGTTGCAGGTGAAGATTGGAGACCGTTCCTTGTTGGAACATTATTTACTTGTTGGGATATCATTATATTATCTTGTTATCTTAATGCATCTATATACTTGGTAAAGGGTGGAAGGCTCGGCCTCTCGCCTAGTGTTTTGTTCCACTCTTGCCGCCCTAGTTTCCATCATATCGATGTTATGTTCCCGGATTTTGCGTTCCTTACGCGGCTGGGTTATAATGGGAACCCCTTGATAGTTCGCCTTGATTAAAGCTTTTCCAGCAATGCCCAACCTTGGTTTTACCATTTGCCACCTAGCCTATTTTTCCCTTGGGTTTCCGGAGCCCGAGGGTCATCTTATTTAACCCCCCCCCCGGGCCAGTGCTCCTCTGAGTGTTGGTCCGACTGAGCTGCCTGCAGGGCCACCTCGGGGCAACTTGAGGGTTGGTGTTACTCGTAGCTAGTCTCATCTGAGTGTGCCCCAAGAACGAGATATGTGCAGCTCCTATCGGGATTTGTCGGCACATTCGGGTGGTGTTGCTGGATTTGTTTTAACTTGTCGAAGTGTCTTGAAGAACCGGGATACCGAGTCTGATCGGAATGTCTCGGGAGAAGGTCTATTCCTTTGTTGACCGTGAGAGCTTGTCATGGGCTAAGTTGGGACTCCCCTGCAGGGATTTGTACTTTCGAAAGCCGTGCCCGCGGTTATGGGCAGATGGGAATTTGTTAATGTCCGGTTGTAGATAACTTGAACCTTAACTTAATTAAAATGAATCAATAGTGTGAGTTGCCGTGATGGTCTCTTCTCGGTGGAGTCCAGGAAGTGAACACGGTGTTGGAGTAATGCTTGCCGCATGATGCTCTTTTAGTTACTCGTTCGCGCTTTGCCTCCTCTTCTCGCTCTCTTTTGCAAACAGGATAGCCACCATATATGCTAGTCGCTTGCTGCAGCTCCACATATTTACCTTGCCCTTACCTATAAGCTTAAATAGTCTTGATCGCGAGGGTGCGAGATTGTTGAGTCCCCGTGGCTCACAGATTACTTCCAAACCAGATGCAGGGCCTGATGATTCCATTCCAGATGACGCGCTTGAGCTCAAGTGGAGTTCGACGAGGACTCACACCGTTACTACGTGTCTTTCCCTGATGATCAGTAGTGGTGCCCAGTTGGGGTGATCGGGACCGTGTCGCATGTTGGGTTATCTTTTATTTTGGCGCCATAGTCGGGCCATGAGTGTTTGATTGATGTAATGCTATTTATGTACTTTGATTGACGTGGCGAGTGTAAGCCAACTATGTATCTCCCCTTTTATTATCTATATTACATGGGATGTTGTGAAGATTGCCTAACTTGCGACATTGCTTTCAATGCGGTTATGTCTCTAAGTCGTGCCTCGACACATGGGAGCTATAGCCGCATCGAGGGCATTACACCATATCACATCACAACATGCCATGCAAAAACAAGTTAGACATCCTCTACTTTGTTGTTGCAAGTTTTACGTGGCTGCTATGGGCTGAGCAAGAACCGTTCTGACCTACGCATCAAAACCACAATGATGGTTTGTCAAGTTAGTGATGTTTTAACCTTCTCAATGACCGGGCGTAGCCACACTTGGTTCAACTAAAGTTAGAGAAACAGACACCCGCCAGCCACCTATGTGCAAAGCACGTCGGTAGAACCAGTCTCGCGTAAGGGACGTGTAATGTCGGTCTGGGCCGCTTCATCCAACAATACCGCTGAACCAAAGTATGACATGCCGGTACGCAATATGACTTATATCGCCCACAACTCACTTGTGTTCTACTCGTGCATATAACATCTACGCATAAAACCAGGCTCGGATGCCACTGTTGGAGAACGTAGTAATTTCAAAAAAAATCCTACGCACACAGAGGATCATGGTGATGCATAGCAATGAGAGGGGAGAGTGTTGTCCACGTACCCTCGTAGACCGAAAGCGGAAGCGTTTGCAAAACGCGATTGATGTAGTCGTACGTCTTCACGATCCGACCGATCAAGTACTGAACGTACGACACCTCCGAGTTCAGCACACGTTCAGCTCGATGACGTCCCTCGAACTCCAATCCAGCCGAGCTTTGAGGGAGAGTTTCGTCAGCACGGTAGCGTGGTGACGATGATGATGTTCTACCGACGCAGGGCTTCGCCTAAGCACCGCTACGATATTATCGAGGTGGACTATGGTTGAGGGGGGCACCACACACGGCTAAGAAATCCAAGAGATCAATTGTTGTATCTAGAGGTGCCCCTGCCCCCGTATATAAAGGAGCAATGGGGGAGAGGCGGCTGTCCAGGAGGAGGCACGCCAGGGAGGAGTCCTACTCCCACCGGGAGTAAGAGTCCCTCCTTTCCTAGTTGGAGTAGGAGAAGGGGGAAGGAGGAGGGAGAGAGGAAGGAAAGGGGGCGCCGCCCCCCTCCTTGTCCAATTCGGACTAGAGGGAGAGGGGGCGCGCGGCCTGCCTTGGCCGCCCCTCCTCTTCTCCACTAAGGCCCATCTTGGCCCATTAAACCCCCCGGGGGGTTCCGGTAACCCCCGGTACTCCGGTAAAATCCCGATTTCACCCGGAACACTTCCGATATCCAAATATAGGCTTCCAATATATCAATCTTTATGTCTCGACCATTTCGAGACTCCTCGTCATGTCCATGATCATATACGGGACTCCAAACATCCTTCTATACATCAAAACACATAAACTCATAATATAACCGTCATCGAACTTTAAGCGTGCGGACCCTACGGGTTCGAGAACTATGTAGACATGACCGAGACATGTCTCTGGTCAATAACCAATAGCAGAACCTAGATGCTCATATTGGCTCCTACATATTCTACGAAGATCTTTATCGGTCAAACCGCATAACAACATACGTTGTTCCCTTTGTCATCGGTATGTTACTTGCCCGAGATTCGATCATCGGTATCTTAATACCTAGTTCATTCACTATCGACAAGTCTCTTTACTCATTCTGTAATACATCATCCCGCAACTAAATCATTAGTTGCAATGCTTGCAAGGCTTATAGTGATGTGCATTACTGAGTGGGCCCAGATATACCTCTCCAACAATCGGAGTGACAAATCCTAATCTTGAAATACGCCAACCCAACAAGTACCTTCGGAGACACCTGTAGAGCACCTTTATAATCACCCATTTACGTTGTGATGTTTGGTAGCACACAAAGTGTTCCTCCGGTAAACGGGAGTTGCATAATCTCATAGTCATAGGAACATGTATAAGTGCACTAGTTCAGCGAAGAGATGGTGATACAAGTGGTATATGGATGGTAGATAAAGGTTTTTGTAATCTAAAAATATAAAAACAGCAAGTTAAGTAATGATAAAAGTGAGCACAAACGGTATTGCAATGCTAGGAAACAAGGTCTAGGGTTCATACTTTCACTAGTGCAAGTTCCCTCAACAATAATAACATAATTGGATCATATAACTATCCCTTAGCATGCAACAAAGAGTAACTCCAAAGTCACTAATAGCAGAGAACAAACAAAGAGATTATGGTAGGGTACGAAACCACCTCAAAGTTATTCTTTCTGATCGGTCTATTCAAGAGTCCGTAGTAAAATAACATGAAGCTATTCTTTCCATTCAATCTATCTTAGAGTTCGTACTAGAATAACACCTTAAGACACAAATCAATCAAAACCCTAATGTCACCTAGATACTCCAATGTCACCTCAAGTATCCGCGGGTATGATTATACGATATGCATCACACAATCTCAGATTCATTTATTCAAACCAACACAAAGTACTTCAAAGAGTGCCCCAAAGATTCTACCGGAGAGTCAAGACGAAAACATGTGCCAACCCCTATGCATAGGTTCATGGGCGGAACCCGAAAGTTGATCACCAAAACATACATCAAGTGAATCAATAGAATAACCCAATGTCACCATAGTTATCCCACGCAAGACATACATCAAGTGTTCTCAAATCCTTAAAGACTCAATCTGATAAGATAACTTCAAAGGGAAAACTCAATCCATTACAAGAGAGTAGAGGGGGAGAAACATCATAGGATCCAAATATAATAGCAAAGCTCGCGATACATCAAGATTGTATCACCTCAAGAACACGAGAGAGAGAGAGAGATCAAACACATAGCTGCTGGTACATACCCTCAGCCCCGAGGGAGAACTACTTCCTCCTCATCATGGAGAGCACCGGGATGATGAAGATGGCCACCGGAGAGGGATTCCCCCCTCCGGGAGGGTGCCGGAACGGGTCTAGATTGGTTTTCGGTGGCTACGAAGGCTTTTGGCGGCGGAACTCCCAATCTATTCCCGTCTTCGATAGTTTTAAGGTATATGGATATATATAGGCGGAAGAAATACATCAGGGGAGCCATGAGGGGCCCACGAGGGTGGAGGGCACGCCCAGGGGGGTGCACCCCCTGCCTCGTGCTCTCCTCGTTGATCCCCTGACGTGAACTCCAAGTCTCTTGTATTGCTTTCTTTCCAAAAATAACTTTTCCGAAGGTTTCATTCCATTTGGACTCCGTTTGATATTCCTTTTCTGCGAAACACTGAAACAAGGGAAAAACAGAAACTGGCACTGGGCTCTGGGTTAATAGGTTAGTCCGAAAAATCATATAAAATAGCATATAAATGCATATAAAACATCCAAGGTTGATAATATAATAGCATGGAACAATCAAAAATTATTGATACGTTGGAGACGTATCAGCATCCCCAAGCTTAATTCCTGCTCGTCCTCAAGTAGGTAAATGATAAAAACAGAATTTTTGATGTGGAGTGCTACTTGGCATAATTTCAATGTAATTCTTCTTAATTGTGATATGAATATTTAGATCCGAAAGATTCAAGATAAAAGTTCAATATTGACATATAAATAGTAATACTTCAAGCATACTAACTAAGCAATTATGTCCTCTCAAAATAACATGGCCAAAGAAATTTCATCCCTACAAAATCATATAGTTTAGTCATGCTCCATTTTCGTTACGCAAGAATGCTCTCATCATGCACAACCCCGATTACAAGCCAAGCAATTGTTTCATACTTTAGTAATCTCAAACCTTTTCAACTTTCACGCAATACATGAGCGTGAGCCATGGATATAGCACTATGGGTGGAATAGAATATAGTGATGGGGGTTATGTGGAGAAGATAAAAAGGGAGAAAGTCTCACATCAGCGAGGCTAATCAATGAGATATGTAGATGCCCATCCATTGATGTTAATGCAAGGAGTAGGGATTGCCATGCAACTGATGCACTAGAGCTATAAATATATGAAAGCTCAACAAAAGAAACTAAGTGGGTGTGCATCCAACTTGCTTGCTCACGAAGACCTAGGGCACTTGAGGAAACCCATTGTTGGAATATACAAGCCAAGTTATATAACGAAAAATTCCCACTAGTATATGAAAGTGACAAAACAAGAGACTCTCTATCATGAAGATTATGGTGCTACTTCGAAGCACAAGTGTGGTAAAAAAGGATAGTAACATTGTCCCTTCTCTCTTTTTCTCTCTTTTTTTGGGCCTTCTTCTCTTTTTTTGGCCTTTCTTTTTCGTCCAGAGTCTCATCCCGACTTGTGGGGGAATCATAGTCTCCATCCTCCTTTCCTCACAGGGACAATGCTCTAATAATGATGATCATCACACTTTTATTTACTTACAACTCAAGAATTACAACTCGATACTTAGAACAAGATATGACTCTATATGAATGCCTCCGGCGGTGTACCGGGATTGCGATGAATCAAGTGTGACATGTATGAAAAAATTATGAATGGTGGCTTTGCCACAAATACTATGTCAACTACATGATCATGAAAAGCAATATAACAATGATGAAATTGTCCTGATAAATGGAACGGTGGAAAGTTGCATGGCAATATATATCGGAATGGCTATGGAAATGCCATAATAGGTAGGTATGGTGGCTGTTTTGAGGAAGATATAAGGAGGTTTATGTGTGAAAGAGCATATCATATCATGGGGTTTGGATGCACCGGCGAAGTTTGCACCAACTCTCAATGTGAGAAAGGGCAATGCACGGTACCGAAGAGGCTAGCAATGATGGAATGGTAAGAGTGTGTATAATCCATGGACTCAACATTAGTCATAAAGAACTCACATACTTATTGCAAAAATCTACAAGTCATCAAAAACCAAGCACTACATGCATGCTCCTAGGGGGATAGATTGGTAGGGAAAGACCATCGCTCGTCCCCGACCGCCACTCATAAGGAGGACAATCAAAGAACACCTCATGTTTCAAAATTGTTACATAACGTTTACCATACGTGCATGCTACCGGACTTGCAAACTTCAACACAAGTATTTCTCAAATTCAAAACTACTCAACTAGCACAACTTTGATATCACTACCTCCATGTCTCAAAACAATCATCAAGCATCAAACTTCTCTTAGTATTCAACACACTCATAAGAAAGTTTTTTACTAGTCTTGAATACCTAGCATATTAGGATTATTTAAGCAAATTACCATGATGTTTAAGACTCTCAAAATAATCTAAGTGAAGCATGAGAGAATAATAGTTTCTATAAAACAAAACCACCACCGTGCTCTAAAAAGATATAAGTGAAGTACTAGAGCAAATGACAAACTACTCCGGAAGATATAAGTGAAGATCAATGAGTAGTCGAATAATTATGCAACTATGTGAAGACTCTCTAACATTTAAGAATTTAAGATCTTGGTATTTTATTCAAACATAAAGCAAAACTAAATAAAATAAAATGATGCTCCAAGCAAAACACATATCATGTGGTGAATAAAAATATAGCTCCAAGTAAAGTTACCGATGAACGAAGACAAAAGAGGGGATGCCTTCCGGGGCATCCCCATGATTAGGCTCTTGGTTGTCCTTTGAATATTACCTTGGGGTGCCTTGGGCATCCCCAAGCTTAGGCTCTTGCCACTCCTTATTCCGTAGTCCATCGAATCTTTACCGAAAACTTGAAAACTTCACAACACAAAACTTAACCGAAAACTCGTAAGCTCCGTTAGTATAAGAAAATAAATCACCACTTAATGGTACTGTAATGAACTCATTCTTTATTTATATTGGTGTTAAACCTACTGTATTCCAACTTTTCTATGGTTTATAAACTCTTTTACTAGCCATAGATTCACCAAAATAAGCAAACAACACACGAAAGGCAGAATCTGTCAAAAACAGAACAGTATGTAGTAATCTGGATCAAACATATAATTATGGAACTCATAAAATTCTCAAATAAATTTCTGGACGTGAGAAATTTATCTATTAATCATCTGCCAAAAGAATTAACTAAATATCACTTTCCAATAAAAAATGGCAGCAATTCTCGTGAGCGCTAAAGTTTCTGTTTTTTACAGCATGATCGCAAAGACTTTCCCCAAGTCTTCCCAAAGGTTCTACTTGGCACAAACACTAATTAAACACAAAAAACACAACCATAATAGAGTCTAGATAAATTATTTATTACTAAACAGGAACAAAAAGCAAGGAACAAAAATAAAGTTGGGTTGCCTCCCAACAAGCGCTATCGTTTAACGCCCCTAGCTAGGCATGATGATTTCAATGATGCTCACATAAAAGATAAGAATTGTAACATAAAGAGGGCATCATGAATAATATGGCTCGCACATTTAATCCTAACACACTTCCTATGCATAGGTATTTTGTGAGCAAACAATTTATGGGAACAATAATCAACTAGCATAGGAAGGTAAAACAAGCATAACTTCAACACTTTAAGCACATAGAGAGGAAACTTGATATTATTGCAATTCCTACAAGCATATATTCCTCCCTCATAATAATTTTCAGTAGCATCATGAATTAATTCAACAATATAACCATCACATAAAGCATTCTTTTCATCATCTACAAGCATAGAAATTTTATTACTCTCCGCATAAGCAAAATTCTTCTCATTCGAAATAGTAGTGGGAGCAAACTCAAAAAAATAACTATCATGTGAGGCATAATCCAATTGAAAACTAAAATCATGATGATAAGTTTCATGGTTATCATTATTATTTATAGCATACAAGTCATCACAATAATCATCATAGATAGCAACTTTGTTCTCATAATCAATTGGAACCTCTTCCGAAATAGTGGATTCATCACTAAATAAAGGCATGACCTCTCCAAATCCACTTTTATTAATATAATCATCATAAATAGGAGGCATGCTTTCATCATAATAAATTTGCGCATCAAATCTTGGGGGACGAAAAATATCATCTTCATCAAACATAGCTTCCCCAAGCTTGTGGCTTTGCATATCATTAGCATCATGGATATTCAAGGAATTCATACTAACAACATTGCAACCATGCTCATCATTCAAATATTTAGTGCCAACCATTTTAATGCATTCTTCTTCTAACACATTGGCACAATTTTCCTTTCCATCATACTCACGAAAGATATTAAAAAGATGAAGCGTATGAGGCAAACTCAATTCCATATTTTTTTTGTAGTTTTATTTTATAAACTAAACTAGTGCTACAACAAGAAACAAAAAGATTCGATTGAAAGATCTAAAGATATACCTTCAAGCGCTAACCTCCCCAGCAACGGCGCCAGAAAAGAGCTTGATGTCTACTACACAACCTTCTTCTTGTAGACGTTGTTGGGCCTCCAAGTGCAGAGGTTTGTAGGACAGTAGCAAATTTCCCTCAAGTGGATAACCTAAGGTTTATCAATCCGTAGGAGGCGTAGGATGAAGATGGTCTCTCTCAAGCAACCCTGCAACCAAATAACAAAGAGTCTCTTGTGTCCCCAACACACCTAATACAATGGTAAATTGTATAGGTGCACTGGTTCGGCGAAGAGATGGTGATACAAGTGGTATATGGATGGTAGATAAAGGTTTTTGTAATCTGAAAATATAAAAACAGCAAGGTAACTAATGATAAAAGTGAGCACAAACGGTATTGCAATGCTAGGAAACAAGGCCTAGGGTTCATACTTTCACCAGTGCAAGTTCCCTCAACAATAATAACATAATTGGATCATATAACTATCCCTCAACATGCAATAAAGAGTCACTCCAAAGTCACTAATAGCGGAGAACAAACGAAGAGATTATGGTAGGGTACGAAACCACCTCAAAGTTATTCTTTCTGATCGATCTATTCAAGAGTCCGTAGTAAAATAACATGAACCTATTCTTTCCGTTCAATCTATCCTAGAGTTCGTACTAGAATAACACCTTAAGACACAAATCAATCAAAACCCTAATGTCACCTAGATACTCCAATGTCACCTCAAGTATCCGTGGGTATGATTATACGATATGCATCACACAATCTCAGATTCATCCATTCAAACCAACACAAAGTACTTCAAAGAGTGCCCAAAAGATTCTACCGGAGAGTCAAGACGAAAACGTGTGCCAACCCCTATGCATAGGTTCATGGGCGGAACTCAACCTGGCAGTCGGGTCGGGTATCACCGGGTCGACCCCAACCAAACCCATGCCCGAGTTCGCTATCGGGCAGAGGACCCACCCACGACCCTACCCATGGGTTACAACTCGGACCCATGCCCGAACCCGGCGGGTCACCCAACCCTATCGGGCACCCATCGGGCACGCATGCAATAGAGCACACATACAACAACCTGCTATATTTATAGCCTTCCTGCTGCTCCGTTCCTTGCTACCTTAGCGAGGTGGTACTAATTCACCTATGTGAAGCGGATGCACCAGCGTGAGCGTGTGTGTAGCTAGTCTTATTTACATGGGCCGATAGAAAAGGAAAGGCCTATAAAAAGGAGCGGCAAGGGCCTGCTACTGCATGCTACTAGTACTAGTGGGCTGTCTGATCAAAGTGGGCTGTCTGATCTACTAAATCAAAGTGGGCTGTCTAATCTACTAAATCAAAGTGGGATGTGTATTGAGTGGCTAGCAAATGGCAGCAGTGAGCCATATTTGTCTAGAAAAAGCTGTGAGCCATATGTAGCATACAGAAACAATGGGGTAGTGCGAGACCAGGTGACTAGTTTAGGCCTTTTTTTATACCGAGACACACATGTCAGTTAATCGGGCGACCCATCGGGTGACCCACGGGCAGGACTTTATGCCCATACCCTACCCATGACTAATCGGGTTACCCATCGGGCTTACCCATGGGTGAAAATGACGACCCATACCCTACCCATTAGGGTCGGGTGCCCATGGGCGCGCTTGCCCATGGGTCGGATTGCCGGGTTGAGGCGGAACCCACAAGTTGATCACCAAAACATACATCAAGTGAATCAATAGAATAACCCATTATCACCACAATTATCCCACGCAAGACATACATCAAGTGTTCTCAAATCCTTAAAGACTCAATCCGATAAGATAACTTCAAAGGGAAAACTCAATCCATTACAAGAGAGTAGAGGGGGAGAAACATCATAGGATCCAAATATAATAGCAAAGCTCGCGATACATCAAGATCGTATCACCTCAAGAACACGAGAGAGAGAGAGAGAGAGAGAGAGAGAGAGAGAGAGAGAGATCAAACACATAGCTACTGGTACATACCCTCAGCCCCGAGGGAGAACTACTCCCTCCTCGTCATGGAGAGCACCGGGATGATGAAGATGGCCATCGGAGAGGGATTCCCCCCTCCGGCAGGGTGCCAGAACGGGTCTAGATTGGTTTTCGATGGCTACGGAGGCTTCTGGCGGTGGAACTCCTGATCTATTCTCGTCTTCGATAGTTTTACGGTATATGGATATATATAGGCGGAAGAAATACACTAGGGGAGCCACGAGGGGCCCACGAGGGGCCCACGAGGGTGGAGGGTGCGCCCAGGGGGTGGGCGCGCCCCCTACCTCGTGCTCTCGTCGTTGATCCCCTGACATGCACTCCAAGTCTCCTGTATTGCTTTCTTTCCAAAAATAACTTTTCCTTTTCTGCAAAACACTGAAACAAGGGGAAAACAGAAACTGGCACTGGGCTCTGGGTTAATAGGTTAGTCTCAAAAATCATATAAAATAGCATATAAATGCATATAAAACATCCAAGGTTGATAATATAATAGCATGGAATAATAAAAAAATATAGATACGTTGGAGACGTATCATGCATTGATCACAGAGGGCCTCTACATCAACTCCATGGCCTCTCTGGTGATGTGTGAGTAGTTTACTTCAAACCTACGGGTCCATAGTTATTAGCTAGATGGCTTCTTCTCTCTCTTTGGATCTGAATACAAAGTTCTCCTCGATCTTCTTAAAGATCTATTTGATGTAATCTTCTTTTGCGGTGTGTTTGTCGAGATCCAATGAATTGTGGGTTTATGATCCAGATTATCTATGAACACTATTTGATTCTCCTCTTAATTCTTTTGTGTATGATTGGTTTATCTTTGCAAGTCTCTTCGAATTATCAGTTTGGTTTGGCCTACTAGATCAATCTTTCTTGCAATGAGAGAAGTGCTTAGCTTTGGGTTCAATCTTGCGGTGTTCTATCCCAGTGACAGAAAGGGAACAGATACGTATTGTGTTGTTGCCATCGATGATAAAAAGATGGGGTTTATATCATATTGCATGAGTTTATCCCTCTACATCATGTCATCTTCCTTAAAGCATTACTCTATTCTTATGAACTTAATACTCTAGATGCATGCTGGATAGCGGTCGATGTGTGGAGTAATAGTAGTAGATGCAGAATCGTTTCGGTCTACCTGTCTCGGACATGATGCCTATATACATGATCATACCTAGATATTCTCATCACTATGCTCAATTCTATCAATTGCTCGACAGTAATTCGTTTACCCACAGTAATACATATGCTCTTGACAGAAGCCGCTAGTGAAACCTATGGCCCCCGGGTCTATCTTCCATCATATTAATCTTCCAATACTTAGTTACTTCCTTTGCCGTTTGTTTTACTTTGCATCTTTCTTTCTCTTTGTCATAAAAATACCAAAAATATTATCTTATCATATCTATCAGATCTCACTCTCGTAAGTGACCGAGAAGGGCTTGACAACCCCTTTATCGCGTTGGTTGCGAGGTTCTTATTTGTTTGTGTAGGTGCGTGTGACTTGAGCGTGATCTCCTACTGGATTGATACCTTGGTTCTCAAATACTGAGGGAAATACTTACGCTACTTTGCTGCATCACCCTTTCCTCTTCAAGGGAAAACCAACGCAGTGCTCAAGAGGTAGCAGGCATGGGTATATAGATATTGCTTGCCGTCACTAGTTGATTCTCGATTCAGCGGTATTGCTGGATGAAGCGGCCTAGACCGACATTACTCGTACGTTTACGCGAGATTGGTTCTACCGACGTGCCTCGCACATAGGTGGTTAGTGGGTGTTTGTTTCTCCAGCTTAAGTTGAATCAGATTCAATGAACATGGTTCTTTCTGAAGATCAAAAAGCAATCACTATACCGCGTTGTGGTTTTCGATGCGTAGGTAAGAACGGTTCTTGCTCAGCCTGTAGCAGCCACGTAAAACTTGCAACAACAAAGTAGAGGATGTCTAACTTGTTTTTGCAGGGCATGTTGTGATGTGATATGGTCAAGACATGATGCTATATTTTATTGTATGAGATGATCATGTTTTGTTAAAGTTATCGGCAACTGGCAGGAGCCTTATGGTTGTCTCTTTATTGCATAAGATGTAATCGCCATATAATTGCTTTACTTCATCGCTATACGATAGCAATAGTTGCAAAATCAATAGTTGGCGAGACAACCATGTGACAACACATTGATAAAGATCAAGATGATGGATATCATGGTGTCATGCCGGTGACGATAGAGATCATGACTGTACTTTGGAGATGGAGCTCAAAGGCACAAGATGATGATGGCCATATCATGTCATATATTTTGATTGCATGTGATGTTTATATTTTATACATCTTATTTTGCTTAGTATGACGGTAGCATTATGAGATGATCCCTTACTAAAATTTCAAGGTATAAGTGTTCTCCCTGAGTATGTACCGTTGCGACAGTTCTTCGTGCTGAGACACCACGTGAGTTCGGGTGTGATAAGCTCTACGTTCACATACAATGGGCGCAAGCCAGTTTTTTACATGCAGAATACTCAGGTTAAACTTGACGAGCCTAGCATATGCAGATATGGCCTCGGAACACTGGAGACCAAAAGGTCGAGCGTGAATCATATAGTAGATATGATCAACATAGTGATGTTCACCATTGAAAACTACTCCATCTCACATGATGATCGGATATGGTTTAGTTGATTTGTATCACATGATCATTTAGATGACTAGAGGGATGTCTATCTAAGTGGGAGTTCTTAAGTAATATGATTAATTGAACTTTAATTTATCATGAACTTAGTCCTGATAGTGTTTGCATATCTATGTTGTAGATCTATTGCTCGCGTATAGCTTCCCCGTTTTATTTTTGATATGTTCCTAGAGAAAACTATGTTGAAAGATGTTAGTAGCAATGATGCAGACTAGCTCCATGATCTGAGGATTATCCTCATTGCTGCACAGAAGAATTATGTCCTTAATGCACCGCTAGGTGATGGACCTTTTGCAGGAGCAGATGCAGACATTATGAATGTTTGGTAAAGCTCGGCATGATGGCTGCTTGATAGTTTAGTGCACCATGCTTTACGGCTTAGAACCGGGACTTCAAAAACATTTTGAATGCCAAGGAACATATAAGATGTTCTAAGAGTTGAAATTGGTATCTCATACTCATGCCCGTGTCGAGAGGTATGAGACCTCTGACAAGTACTTTGCCTACGAGTTGGAGGAGAATAGCTCAACCAGTGAGTATGTGCTCAGATTGTCTAGGTACTACAATTGCTTGAATCAAGTGGGAGTTAATCTTTCAGATAAGATAGTAATTGATAAAGTTCTCTAGTCACTATCACCAAGTTACTAGAACTTAGTGATGAACTATAATATGCAAGGGATGACGAAAACGATTCCCGAGCTCTTCGTGATGCTGAAATCGACAAACGTAGAAATCAAGAAAAACATCAAATGTTGATGGTTGACAAAACCACTAGTTTCAAGTAAAAGGGCAAGGGAAAGAAAGGGAACTTCAAGAAAAATGGCAAGCAAGTTGCCACTCCCATGAAGAAGCCCAAAGATAGACCCAAGCTTGAAACTGAGTGCTTCTACTGTAAAGGAAATGGCCACTGGAAGTGGAACTGCCTTAGATACTTAGCGAATAAGAAGGATGGCAAAGTGAACAAAGGTATATTTTATATACATGTTATTGATGTGTACTTTACTAGTGTTTATAGAAACCCATTAGTGTTTTATACTGGTTCAGTTTCTAAGAGTAGTAACTCGAAATGGGAGTTGCAAAATAAACAGAGACTAGTTAAGGGCGAGGTGATGATGAGAGTTGGAAGTGATTCCAAGGTTGATAAGATCACCATCGCACACTCCCTTTACCTTCGGGATTAGTGTTGAACCTAAAATAAATGTTATTTGGTGTTTGCGTTGAGCATAAATATGATTGGATCATGTTTATTGCAATACGATTATTCATTTAAGTCAAAGAATAATTGTTGTTCTATTTACATGAATAAAACCTTCTATGGTCATACACTCAATATAAATGGTTTATTGAATCTCGATCGTAGTAATACACATATTCATAATATTGAAGCCAAAAGATGCAAAGTTAATAATGACAGTGCAACTAATATGTGGCACTGTCGTTTAGGTCATATTGGTGTAAAGCGCATGAAGAAACTCCATGCTGATGAACTTTTGAAATCACTTGATTATGAATCACTTGATGCTTGCGAACCATGCCTCATGGGCAAGATGACTAAGACTCCATTCTCCGGAACAATGGAGCGAGCAACTGACTTATTGGAAATAATATATACTGATGTATGTGATCCGATAAGTGTTGAGGCTCGCGGCGGGTATCATTATTTTCTGACCTTCACAGATGATTTGAGCATATATGGGTATATCTACTTAATGAAACATAAGTCTGAAACATTTGAAAAGTTCAAAGAATTTCAGAGTGAAGTGGAAAATCATCGTAACAAGAAAATAAAGTTTCTACGATCTGATCGCGGAGGCGAATATTTTAGTTACAAGTTTGGTCTTCGTTTGAAACAATGTAGAATAGTTTCGCAACTCACGCCACCTGGAACACCACAGCATAATGGTGTGTCCGAACATTGTAATCGTACTTTATTGGATATGGTGTGATCTATGATGTCTCTTACCAATTTACCACTATCATTTTGGGGTTATGCATTAGAGACAGCTGCATTCATGTTAAATAGGGCACCATCTAAATCCGTTGAGATGACATCGTATGAACTATGGTTTGGCAAGAAACCAAAGCTGTCGTTTCTTAAAGTTTGAGGTTGCGATGCTTATGTGAAAAAGTTTCAAACTAATAAGCTCGAACCCAAATCGGAGTAGTGCGTCTTCATAGGATACCCAAAAGAAACTGTTGGGTACACCTTCTATCACAGATCCAAAGGCAAGATATTTTGTTGCTAAGAATGGATCCTTTCTAGAGGAGTTTCTCTCGAAAGAAGTGAGTGGGAGGAAAGTAGAACTTGATGAGGTAATTGTACCTTCTCCCAAATTGGAAAGTAGTTCATCACAGAAATCAGTTCTAGTGATCCTACACCAATTAGTGATGATGGTCATGAAACTTCAGATCAAGTTACTACTGAACCTTGTAGGTCAACTAGAGTACGGTCCGCACTAGAGTGGTACGGTAATCCTGTTCTGGAAGTCATGTTACTAGACCATGACGAACCTAAGAACTAAGAGGAAGCGATGATTAGCCCAGATTCCGCAAAATGGCTTGAGGTCATGAAATCTGAGATGGGATCCATGTATGAGAACAAAGTATGGACTTTGATTGACCTGCCCGATGATCGGCGAGTCATTGAGAATAAATGGATCTTCAAGAGGAAGATGGACGTTGATAGTAGTGTTACTATATACAAAGCTCGAATTGTCGCAAAAAAAAATTTCGACAAAGTTCAAGGTGTTGACTACGATGAGATTTTCTCACTCGTACCGATGCTTAAAAGTCTGTTTGAATCATGTTAGCAGTTGCCACATTTTATGAAATCTGGCAAATGGATGTCAAAACTGCATTCCTTAATGGATTTCTTAAAGAAGAGTTGTATATGATGCAACCAGAAGGTTTTGTCGATCCTAAAGGTGCTAACAAAGTGAGCAAGCTCCAGCGATCCATCTATGGACTGGTGCAAGCATCTCGGAGTTGGAATATATGCTTTGATAAAATGATCAAAGCATATGGTTTTATACAGACTTGCGGTGAAGCATGTATTTACAATAAAGTGAGTGGGAGCACTATAGCATTTCTGATAAGTATATGTGAATGACATATTGTTGATCGGAAATAATGTAGAATTTTCTGGAAAGCATAAAGGAATGTTTGAAACGAGTTTTTCAAAGGAAGACCTCGGTGAAGCTACTTACATAGTGAGCATCAAGATCTATAGAGATAGATCAAGACGCTTGATATATTTTCAATGAGTACATACCTTGACAAGATTTTGAAGTAGTTCGAAATGGAACAGTCAAAGAAGGAGTTCTTGCCTGTGTTGCAAGGTGTGAAGTTGAGTAAAGACTCAAAACCCGACCACGGTAGAAAATAGAAAGAGAATGAAAAGTCATTCCCTATGCCTCAGTCATAGGTTCTACAAAGTATGCTATGCTGTGTACCAGATGTTGGAAATATGCCCTAGAGGCAATAATAAATTAGTTATTATTATATTATATTTCATTGTTCATGATAATCGTTTATTATCCATGCTAGAATTGTATTGATAGGAAACTCAGATACATGTGTGGATACATAGACAACACCATGTCCCTAGTAAGCCTCTAGTTGACTAGCTCGTTGATCAATAGATGGTTACAGTTTCCTGACCATGGACATTGGATGTCGTTGATAACGGGATCACATCATTAGGAGAATGATGTGATGGACAAGACCCAATCCTAAGCCTAGCACAAGATCGTGTAGTTCGTTTGCTAAAGCTTTTCTAATGTCAAGTATCATTTCCTTAGAACATGAGATTGTGCAACTCCCGGATACCGTAGGAGTGCTTTGGGTGTGCCAAACGTCACAACGTAACTGGGTGGCTATAAAGGTACACTACAGGTATCTCCGAAAGTGTCTGTTGGGTTGGCACGAATCGA
Source organism: Triticum dicoccoides (assembly GCF_002162155.2). Lineage (NCBI taxonomy): Eukaryota > Viridiplantae > Streptophyta > Magnoliopsida > Poales > Poaceae > Triticum > Triticum dicoccoides. Next base: position 660,608,364 of record NC_041382.1, on the reverse strand, counting down.
GATTGGGATTTGTCACTCCGTGTAAACAGAGAGGTATCTCTGGGCCCACTCGGTAGGACATCATCATAATGTGCACAATGTGACCAAGGAGTTGATCACGGGATGATGTGTTACGGAACGAGTAAAGAGACTTGCCGGTAACGAGATTGAACAAGGTATCGGGATACCGACGATCGAATCTCGGGCAAGTACAATACCGCTGGACAAAGGGAATTGAATACGGGATTGATTGAATCCTCGACATCGTGGTTCATCCGATGAGATCATCGTGGAACATGTGGGAGCCAACATGGGTATCCAGATCCCGCTGTTGGTTATTGGCCGGAGAGTTGTCTCGGTCATGTCTCCATGGTTCCCGAACCCGTAGGGTCTACACACTTAAAGTTCGATGACGCTAGGGTTGTTAGGAAGACTTGTATGTGATTACCGAATGTTGTTCGGAGTTCCGGATGAGATCCCGGATGTCACGAGGAGTTCCAGAATGGTCCGGAGGTAAAGATTTATATATGGAAAGTTGTTGTTCGGGTTCAGGGAAAAGTTCGGTTTTTTCTGGTATTGTACCGGGAAGCTTCCGGAAGGTTCCGGAGGATTCCGGAGGGGTCCAGAGGTCCGAAAAATGTTCCACCACGTCCAATACAGCAGCATGGGCTGTAGGGGGGCGCCCTAACCTTAATGGCCCAAGGGCACCGGCCCCCCAAGGCCCATGCGCATGGGAGAGGGGAAACCCTAAGGGGGAGGGCCTCCACTTGACTTGGGAGGCACTCCTCCCCCCCTTGGCCGCCGCCCCCAACCCTAGATGGGATCTAGGGGGCCGTCCCCCTCTCTCCCCACCTATAAATAGTGGAGGGGTGGGAGGGCGGCCACACCCTTGAACCTGGCACATCCCCTCCCCTCCAATACCTCTCCTCCTTCGCGTGAGCTTGGCGAAGCCCTGCCGGAGAACTGCCACTCCATCACTACCACACCGTCGTACTGCTGTTGGACTCTCTTCCTCAACCTCTCCCTCCTCCTTGCTGGATCAAGGCATGGGAGACGTCTCCGTTCCGTACGTGTGTTGAACGCGGAGGTGCCGTCCGTTCGGCGCTAGGATCATCGGTGATTTGGATCACGACGAGTACGACTCCATCAACCCCGTTCACTTGAACGCTTCCGCTTAGCGATCTACAAGGGTATGTAGATGCATTCTCCTTCCCCTTGTTGCTAGATTACTCCATAGATTGATCTTGGTGATGCGTAGAATTTTTTTAAATTTCTGCTACGATCCCCAACAGTGGCATCATGAGCTAGGTCTATGCGTAGTTTCTATGCACGAGTAGAACACAATCGGTTGTGGGCGTCGATATTGCCAATTTTCTTGCCATTACTAGTCTTATCTTGATTCGGCGGCATCGTGGGATGAAGCGGCCCGGACCGACCTTACACGTACGCTTACGTGAGACTGGTTCCACCGACTGACATGCAATAGTTGCATAAGGTGGCTAGCGGGTGTCTGTCTCTCCCACTTTAGTCGGATCGGATTCGATGAAAAGGGTCCTTATGAAGGGTAAATAGAAATTGGCATATCACGTTGTGGTTTTCGCGTAGGTAAGAAACGTTCTTGCTATAAACCTATAGCAGCCATGTAAAAACTTGCAACAACAATTAGAGGACATCTAACTTGTTTTTGCAGCATATGCCTTGTGATGTGATATGGCCAAAAGGATGTGATGAATGATATATGTGATATATGAGATTGATCATGTTCACGACTTGCATGTCGATGAGTATGACAACCGGCAGGAGCCATAGGAGTTGTCTTAATTTATTTATGACCTGCATGTCAACATAAACATCATGTAATTACTTTACTTTATTGCTAAAGCGTTAGCCATAGTAGTAGGAGTAATAGATGACGAGACAACTTCAAGAAGACACGATGATGGAGATCATGATGATGGAGATCATGGTGTCATGCCGGTGACAATGATGATCATGGAGCCCCAAAGATGGAGATCAAAAGGAGCAAGATGATATTGGCCATATCATGTCACTATTTGATTGCATGTGATGTTTATCATGTTTTACATCTTATTTGCTTAGAACGACGGTAGCCTAAATAAGATGATCCCTCACTAAAATTTCAAGAAAAGTGTTCCCCCTAACTGTGCACCGTTGCGAAGGTTCGTTGTTTCGAAGCACCACGTGATGATCGGATGTGATAGATTCTAACGTTCGAATACAACGGGTGTTGACGAGCCTAGCATGTACAGACATGGACTCGGGACACATGCGAAACACTTAGGTTGACTTGACGAGCCTAGCATGTACAAACATGGCCTCGGAACACGGAAGACCGAAAGGTCGAACATGAGTCATATAGAAGATACGATCAACATGAGGTGTTCACCGTTGATGACTAGTCCATCTCACGTGATGATCGGACACGGTCTAGTCGATTCGGATCATGTTTCACTTAGATGACTAGAGGGATGTCTATCTGAGTGGGAGTTCATTAAATAATTTGATTAGATGAACTCAATTATCATGAACATAGTCTAAATTGTCTTTGCAAATATGTTGTAGATAAATAGCTCATGTTGTAGCTCCCTGTTTCAATACGTTCCTAGAGAAAGATTAAGTTGAAAGATATTGTAAGCAATGATGCGGACTAGGTCCATAGTCCGAGGAGTGTCCTCACTACTACACAGAAGGCTTACGTCTTTGATGCACCACTCGATGTGCAAACCCCTACAACATCGTCTGTGGATGTTGTGAATAGCTGACAGACACATCCCAATGACTACTTGATAGTTTAGTGCACCATACTTTACGGCTTAGAATCGGGATTTCAATAACGTTTTGAACGCCATAAGACATATGAGATGTTCCAAGAGCTGAAATTGGAATGTCAGGTTCATGCCCGTGTTGCGAGGTATGAGACCTCTGACAAGTTCTTTTGCCAACAAGACGGAGGAGAATAGCTCGGCTAATGAGCATGTGCTCAGAATGTCTGGGTGCTACAATCACTTAAATCAAGTGGGAGTTAAACTTCCAGATAAGATAGTGATTGATAGAGTTCTCTAGTCACTATCACTAAGCTACTAGATCTTGTGATGAACTATGACATGCAAGGGATGTAGTTGATCCCGGAGCTGTTCGCGGTGCTTAAGACCGCAAAAGGTAGAAATCAAGAAGGAGCATCAAGTGTTGATGGTTTAACAAGACCACTGGTTTCAAGAAAGGCAAGGGCTAGAAGGGAAACTTCATGGATGGCAAACCAGTTGCCGCTCCAGTGAAGGAACCCAAGGTTGAACCTAAACCCGAGACTAAGTGCTTCTATTATAAAGGGAACGGACACTGGTAGCGGAATTACCCCAAATGCATGGTAGATAAGAAGGCTGGCAACTTCAAAGTATATACGTGTTATTAATGTGTACCTCACTAGTACTCCTGGTAGCACCTGGGTATTGGATACCGGTTCAGTTACTATTATTGGTGACTTGAAGCAAAAGCTACGGACTAAATGGAGACTGGCTAAGGGCGAGGTGACGATGTGTGTTGGAAGTGTTTCCAAAGTTGATGAGATCACCATCGCACGCTCCATCTGCCTTCGGGATTAGTATTGAACCTAGATAAATGTTATCAGGTGTCTACGTTGAGCATGAATATGATTAGATCATGTTCATTGCAATACGGTTATTCATTTAAATTAGAGAGTAATGGTTGTTCCGTTTACATGAATAATACCTTTCATGTTCATGCACCCTATGTGAATGGTTCATTGAATCTCGGTCGTGGTAATACACATGTTCACGCCAAAAGATGTAGAGTTAATAATGATAGTACCACTTTCTTGTGGCACTGCCGCTTAGGTCATATTGGCATAAGATGCATGAAGAAACTCCATGTCGATGGATGTTTGGAGTCACTTGATTTTGAATCGCTTGACACATGCGAGCCATGCCTCATGGGCAAGATGACTAAGACCCCGTTTTCAGGTACAATGAAACGGGCAAGTGACTTGTTGGAAATCATACATGCTGATGCGTGTGATCCAATGAGAATTGAAGCGTGTAGTGGATATCACTATTTTCTCATCTTCACTGACAATTTGAGTAGATATAGGTATATTTACTTAATGAAGCACAAGTCTGAAACGTTTGAAAAGTTCAAGCGATTTCAGAGTGAAGTTAAGAATCATCATAACAAGAAGATCAAATTCCTACGATCTGATCAATGAGAATTTCTGAGTTATGAGTTTGGCAAACACTTAAGACATTGTGGAATTGTTTCACAGTTGAAGCCACCTGGAACACCACAGGGTAATGGTGTGTCCGGACGTCGTAATCGAACCCTATGAGATATGGTGCGGTCTATGATGTCTCTTGCCGATCTACCGTTTTCATTTTGAGGTTATGCGTTAGAGACAGCTGCATTCACTTTAGATAGGACACCATGTAAGTCCGTTGAGACGACGTCGTGTGAACATTGGTTTGGAAAGAAACCAAAGTCATCGTTTCTTAATGTTTGGGGCTGCGATGCTTAAGGCTTCAGCCGGAGAAGCTCAAACCCAAAGCAGACAAACACATCTTCATAGGATACCCAAAGGTGACAGGTGGGTATACCTTCTATCTCAGATCCGAGGGAAAATTGTTTGTCGCTAAGAACGGGTCCTTTCTCGAGAAGGAGTTTCTCTCGAAAGAATTGAGTGGGAGGAAGATAGAACTTGATGAGGTTGTCGAACCTTTACTTCAACCAGAGAGTGACGTAACACAGAAAGATGTTTTCTGTGGTGCCTACGTTTGTTGAATAGGAAGTTAATGATAGTGATCATGAAGCTTTTGATCAAGTTGCTATCGAACCTCGTAGGTCGATAAGGATATGTACTACTCCTAAGTGGTACAGTAATCCTATCTTAGATATCATGTTGTTAGACAACAATGAACCTACGATCTATGGAGAAGCGATGGTGGGCCCGTATTCCAACAAATGGTTAGAAGCCATGAAATCCGAGATAGTATCCATGTATCAGAACAAAGTATGGACTTTTGTGGACTTGCCCGATGATCAGCAAGCCATTGAGATAAATGGATCTTTAAGAAGAAGACGGGTGTGGGCAGTAATGTTACCGTCTATGAAGCTCGACTTGTGGGAAAGAGTCTTTTCACAAGTTCAAGGAGTTGACTACGATGAGAATTTCTCACCCGTAGCGATGCTTAAGTCCGTCGGAATCATGTTAGCATTAGCTGTATTTTTCGATTATGAAATCTTACAGATGGATGTCAAAACAAGTTTTCTTACTAGTTTTCATAAGAAAAGTTGTATGTGATACAATAAAAGGTTTTGACGATCCTAAGGATGCTAAAAGGCATGCTGGCTCCAGCAATCCTTCTATGGACTAGAGCAAGCATCTCGGAATCGGAATATATGTTTTGATGGAGTGATCAAAGCTTTTAGGTTTATACAATGTTTGCTAGAAACTTGTGTTTACAAGAAAGTGAGTGGGAGCACTACAACATTTCTGATAAGTATATGTGGATGACATATTGTTGATCCGAAATAATGTAGAATTTCTGGAAAGCATAAACGGTTGCTTGAAGAGTGTTTTTCAAAGGAAGACCTGGATAAAGCTGCTTACATATTGGGCATCAAGATCTATAGAGATAGATCAAGACGCCTGATGATACTTTCAAAGAACGCACACCTTGACATGTTTTTGAAGGAGTTCAAAATAGATCAGTCAAACAAGTGGTTCTTACCTGAGTTGTAAGGTGTGAAGTTGAGTAAGACTCGAAGATTGACCACGGCAGAAGAAAGAGGAAGGACGAAGGTCGTCCCCTATGCTTTTGTCATAGGCTCTATACGGTGTGCCATGCTGAGTACCGCACCAGATGTGTGCCTTGCCACATGTCTGGCAAGAGGGTACAAAGGTGATCTAGGAGTAGATCACCAGATAGCGGTCAAAATTATCCTTAGAGGAATAAGGAAATGTTTCTCGGTTATGGAGGTGATAAAGAGTTCGACATAAAGAGTTACGTTGATGCAAGCTTAACACCTATCCGGATAGCTCTGAGTAGAGAGATACCAGATACGTATAATGGAGCAATAATTTGGAATAGCTCCAAGTGGAACATGGTAGCAGCATCTACGATATAAAGTTTTGCGAAATACATAGGGATCTAAATATGGCAAGACCCATTGACTACAACCTCTCTCACAAGCATAACATGATCAAACCCAGAATTCATTGAGTGTTAATCACATAGTGATGTGAACTAGATTATTGAGTCTAGTAAACTCTTTGGATGTTGGTCACATGGCGATGTGACCTGTGAGTGTTAATCACATGGCGATGTGAACTAGATTATTGACTCTAGTGCAAGTGAGAGACTGTTGGAAATATGCCCTAGAGGCAATAATAAATTAGTTATTATTATATTATATTTCATTGTTCATGATAATTTTTTATTATCCATGCTAGAATTGTATTGATAGGAAACTCAGATACATGTGTGGATACATAGACAACACCATGTCCCTAGTAAGCCTCTAGTTGACTAGCTCCTTGATCAATAGATGGTTACAGTTTCCTGACCATGGACATTGGATGTCGTTGATAACGGGATCACATCATTAGGAGAATGATGTGATGGACAAGACCCAATCCTAAGCCTAGCACAAGATCGTGTAGTTCGTTTGCTAAAGCTTTTCTAATGTCAAGTATCATTTCCTTAGACCATGAGATTGTGCAACTCCCGGATACCATAGGAGTGCTTTGGGTGTGTCACAACGTAACTGGGTGGCTATAAAGGTACACTACAGGTATCTCCGAAAGTGTCTGTTGGGTTGGCACGAATCGAGACTGGGATTTGTCACTCCGTGTAAACAGAGAGGTATCTCTGGGCCCACTCGGTAGGACATCATCATAATGTGCACAATGTGACCAAGGAGTTGATCACGGGATGATGTGTTACGGAACGAGTAAAGAGACTTGCCGGTAACGAGATTGAACAAGGTATCAGGATACCGACGATCGAATCTCGGGCAAGTACAATACCGCTGGACAAAGGGAATTGAATACGGGATTGATTGAATCCTCGACATCGTGGTTCATCCGATGAGATCATCGTGGAACATGTGGGAGCCAACATGGGTATCCAGATCCCGCTGTTGGTTATTGGCTGGAGAGTTGTCTCGGTCATGTCTGCACGGTTCCCGAACCCGTAGGGTCTACACACTTAAGGTTCAATGAAGCTAGGGTTGTTAGGAAGACTTGTATGTGATTACCAAATGTTGTTCGGAGTCCCGGATGAGATCCCGGACGTCACGAGGAGTTCCAGAATGGTCTGGAGGTAAATATTTATATATGGAAAGTTGTTGTTCGGGTTCCGGGAAAAGTTCGGTTTTTTCCGGTATTGTACCGGGAAGCTTCCGGAAGGTTCCGGAGGATCCCGGAGGGGTCCGGAGGTCCGGAAAATGTTCCACCACATCCAATAAAGCAGCATGGGCTGTAGGGGGGCGCCCTAACCTTAATGGGCCAAGGGCACCAGCCCCCCCCTAAGGCCCATGCGCATGGGAGAGGGGAAACCCTAAGGGGGAGGGCCTCCACTTGACTTGGGAGGCACTCCTCCCCCCTTGGCCGCCGCCCCCAACCCTAGATGGGATCTAGGGGGCTGGGCCCCTCTCTCCCCACCTATAAATAGTGGAGGGGTGGGAGGGCGGCCACACCCTTGAACCTGGCGCAGCCCCTCCCCTCCAATACCTCTCCTCCTCCGCGTGAGCTTGGCGAAGCCCTGCCGGAGAACTGCCACTCCATCACCACCACGCCATCGTGCTGCTATTGGACTCTCTTCCTCAACCTCTCCCTCCTCCTTGTTGGATCAAGGCGTGGGAGACGTCTCCGTTCTGTACGTGTGTTGAACGCGGAGGTGCCGTCCATTCGACGCTAGGATCATCGGTGATTTGGATCACGACGAGTACGACTCCATCAACCCCGTTCACTTGAACGCTTCCGCTTAGCAATATACAAGGGTATGTAGATGCACTCTCCTTCCCCTTGTTGCTAGATTACTCCATAGATTGATCTTGGTGATGCGTAGAAAATTTTTAAATTTCTGCTACGATCCCCGACACCAGACCTATTGTGTACCTCACCATAAGTTTGGCAAGAGGGTACAATAGTGATCCAGGAGTGGATCACTAGACAGCGGTCAAAAATATCCTTAGTGGAATAAGGAAATGTTTCTCGGTTATGGAGGTGAGAAAGAGTTCGTCGAAAAGATTTACGTCGATGCAAGCTTTGACACCGATCTGTATGACTCTAAGTCTCGATCTAGATACATATTGAAAGTGGTAGCAATTAGCTAGAGTAGCTCCATGCAAAGCATTGTAGACATACAAAATTTGCAAAATACATACGGCTCTGAATGTGGCAGACCCGTTGACTAAATTTCTCTCACAAGAAAAACATGATCACTCTTTGGGTGTTAATCACATAGCGATGTGAATAGATTATTGACTCTAGTAAACCCTTTGGGTGTTAGTCACATGGAGATGTTTACTAATCACATAAAGATGTGAACTGTTGGTGTTAAATCACATGACGATGTGAACTAGATTATTGACTCTAGTGCAAGTGGGAGACTGAAGGAAATATGCCCTAGAGGCAATAATAAAGTTGTTATTTATATTTCCTTATATCATGATAAATGTTTATTATTCATGCTAGAATTGTATTAATCGGAAACTTAGTACATGTGTGAATACATAGACAAACAGAGTGTCCCTAGTATGCCTCTACTTGACTAGCTCGTTAATCAAAGATGGTTAAGTTTCCTAGCCATGGACATGTGTTGTCATTTGATCAATGGGATCACATCATTAGAGAATGATATGATGGACAAGACCCATCCGTTAGCTTAGTATAATGATCGTTCAGTTTTATTGCTACTGCTTTCTTCATGACTTATACATGTTCCTCTAACTATGAGATTATGCAACTCCCGAATACCGAGCAACACCTTGTGTGCTATCAAACGTCACAACGTAACTGGTTGATTATAAAGATGCTCTACAAGTGTCTACAATGGTGTTTGTTGAGTTGGCATAGATCGAGATTAGGATTTGTCACTCCGTCTAGCGGAGAGGTATCTCTGGGCCCTCTCGGTAATTGATACCTCTCCAACGTATCTATAATTTTTGATTGCTCCATGCTATATTATATACTGTTTTGGACTATATTGGGCTTTATTTTCCACTTTTATATTATTTTTGGGACTAACCTATTAACCGGAGGCCCAGCCCAGAATTGTTGTTTTTTTGCCTATTTCAGTGTTTCGGAGAAACAGAATATCAAACGGAGTCCAAACGGAATGAAACCTTCGGAAACGTGATTTTATCATCAGATAAGATCCAGGAGACTTGGACCCTCCGTCAAGAAAGCCATGAGGCGGTCACGAGGGTGGAGGGCACCCCCCTAGGGCGCGCCCCCTGCCTCGTGGGCCCCTTGAAGCTCCACCGACGTACTTCTTCCTCCCATATATATCCACGTATCCCCAAACGACCGGGGACGGAGCCAAAAACCTAATTCCACCGCCGCAACTTTCTGTATCCACGAGATCCCATCTTGGGGCCTGTTCCGGAGCTCCGCCGGAGGGGGCATCGATCATGGAGGGCTTCTACATCATCATCCAAGCCCCTCCGATGAAGTGTGAGTAGTTTACTTCAGACCTACGGGTCCATAGTTAGTAGCTAGATGGCTTCTTCTCTCTTTTTGGATCTCAATACAATGTTCTCCCCCTCTCTCATGGAGATCTATTCGATGTAATCTTTTTTTTTGCGGTGTGTTTGTTGAGACCGATGAATTGTGGGTTTATGATCCAGTCTATCTATGAATAATATTTGAATCTTCTCTGGATTCTTTTATGTATGATTGGTTATCTTTGCAAGTCTCTTTGAATTATCAGTTTGGTTTCGCCTACTAGATTGGTTTTTCTTGCCATGGGAGAAGTGCTTAGCTTTGGGTTTGATTTTGCGGTGTCCTTTCCCAGTGACAGAAGGGGCAGCAAGACACGTATTGTATCATTGCCATCGAGGATAACAAGATGGTTTTTTTATCATATTGCATGAAACTACCCTTCTACATCATGTCATCTTGCTTAAGGCATTACTCTGTTTTTAACTTAATACTCTAAATGCATGCTGGATAGCGGTTGATGATTATACGCACTCTCACCCTTCCATCCTTGCTAGCCTCTTCGGTACCGTGCATTGCCCTTTCTCACATTGAGAGTTGGTGCAAACTTCGCCGGTGCATCCAAACCCCGTGATATGATACGCTCTTTCACACATAAACCTCCTTATATCTTCCTCAAAATAGCCACCATACCTACCTATTATGGCATTTCCATAGCCATTCCGAGATATATTGCTATGCAACTTTCCATCATTCCGTTCATCATGACACATTCATCATTGTCATATTGCTTAGCATGATCATGTAGTTGACATAGTATTTGTGGCAAAGCCACCGTTCATAATTCTTTCATACATGTCACTCTTGGTTCATTGCATATCCCGGTACACCGTCTGAGGCATTCATATAGAGTCATCTTTGTTCTAGTATCGAGTTGTAATCATTGAATTGTAAATAAATAGAAGTGTGATGATCATCATTATTAGAGCATTGTCCCAAGTGAGGAATTAAAAAATAAGAGAGAGAAAGGCCAGAAAAAAGAGAAGGCCCAAAAAAAGAAAGAGAGAAAGGCCATAAAAAAAGAGAAGGCCCAAAAATGAGAGAAAAAGAAAGAAGGGACAATGTTACTATCCTTTTACCACACTTGTGCTTCAAAGTAGCACCATGATCTTCATAGTAGAGAGTCTCTCATGTTATCACTTTCATATACTAGTGGGAATTTTTCATTATAGAACTTGGCTTGTATATTCCAACAATGGGCCTCCTCAAGTGCCCTAGGTCTTCGTGAGCAAGCAAGTTGGATGCACACCCACTAGTTTGTTTTGTTGAGCTTTCATACATTTATAGCTCTAGTGCATCTGTTGCATGGCAATCCCTACTCCTTGCATTAACATCAATTGGTGGGCATCTCCATAGCCCATTGATTAGCCTTGTTGATGTGAGACTTTTTCCTTTTTTGTCTTCTCCACATAACCCCCCTCATTATATTCTATTCCACCCATAGTGCTGTGTCCATGGCTCGCGCTCATATATTGCATGAAAGTTTATAGGTTTGAGATTACTAAAGTATGAAACAATTGCTTGGCTTGTCATCGGCGTTGTGCATGATGAGAACATTCTTGTGTGATGAAAATGAAACATGACTAAACTATATGATTTTGTAGGGATGAACTTTCTTTGGCCATGTTATTTTGAGAAGACATAATTGCTTAGTTAGTATGCTTGAAGTATTATCATTTTTATGTCAATATGAACTTTTGTCTTGAATCTTTCGGATCTGAATATTCATACCACAATTAAGAAGAATTACATTAAAATTATGCCAAGTAGCACTGCACATCTAAAATTCTCCTTTTATCATTTACCTACTCGAGGACGAGCAGGACTTAAGCTTGGGGATGCTTGATACTACTCCAACGTATCTATAATTTTTGATTGCTCCATGCTATATTATCTACTGTTTTGGACTATATTGGGCTTTATTTTCTACTTTTATATTATTTTTGGGACTAACCTATTAACCGGAGGCCCATCCTAGAATTGTTGTTTTTGCCTATTTCAGTGTTTCGGAGAAACAGAATATCAAACGGAATGAAACCTTCGGAAACGTGATTTTCTCATCAGATATGATCCAGGAGACTTGGACCCTCCGTCAAGAAAGCCACGAGGCGGTCACGAGGGTGGAGGGCGCCCCCCTAGGGCGCGCCCCCTACCTCGTGGGCCCCTCGAATCTCCACCGACGTACTTCTTCCTCCCATATATATCCCCATGTATGCCCAAACGAGCGGGGACGGAGCCAAAAACCTAATTCCACCGCTGTAACTTTCTGTATCCATGAGATCCCATCTTGGGGCCTGTTCGGGAGCTCCGCCGGAGGGGGCATCGATCACGGGGGGCTTCTACATCATCATCCAAGCCCCTCCGATGAAGTGTGAGTAGTTTACTTCAGACCTACGGGTCCATAGTTAGTAGCTAGATGGCTTCTTCTCTCTTTTTGGATCTCAATACAATGTTCTCCCCCTCTCTCATGGAGATCTATTCGATGTAATCTTCCTTTTGCGGTGTGTTTGTTGAGATCGATGAATTGTGGGTTTATGATCCAGTCTATCTACGAATAATATTTGAATCTTCTCTGAATTCTTTTATGTATGATTGGTTATCTTTGCAAGTCTCTTCGAATTATCAGTTTGGTTTGGCCTACTAGATTGGTTTTTCTTGCCATGGGAGAAGTGCTTAGCTTTGGCTTCGATCTTGCGGTGTCCTTTCCCAGTGATGGAAGGGGCAGCAAGGCACGTATTGTATCGTTGCCATCGAGGATAACAAGATGGGATTTTTATCATATTGCATGAAACTATTCCTCTACATCATGTCATCTTGCTTAAGGCATTACTCTTTTTTTAACTTAATACTCTAGATGCATGCTGGATAGCGGTCGATGAGTGGAGTAATAGTAGTAGATGCAGGCAGGAGTCGGTCTACTTGTCTCGGACATGATGTCTATATACATGATCATGCCTAGATATTCTCATAACTATGCTCAATTCTGTCAATTGCTCAACAGTAATTTGTTCACCCACCGTAGAATACTTATGCTCTTGATAGAAGCCACTAGTGAAACCTATGGCCCCCGGGTCTCTTTCTTATCATATCAATCTCCATCACTTTATTATTGCTTTGCTTTTACTTTTTACTTTGTATCTCTACCCAAAATACCAAAAATATTATTTATCATCTTTATCAGATCTCACTTTCGTAAGTGACTGTGAAGGGATTGACAACCCCTAAGCGCGTTGGTTGCGTTGAGCTACTGTTTTTGTGTAGGTACGAGGGACTCGCGCGTAGCCTCCTACTGGATTGATACCTTGGTTCTCAAAAACTGAGGGAAATACTTACGCTACTTTGCTGCACCATCCTCTCCTCTTCGGGGAAATCCAACGCAGTGCTCAAGAGGTAGCAAGAAGAATTTCTGGTGCCGTTACCGGGGAGTCTACGCAAAAGTCAACATACCAAGTACCCATCACAATCCATATCTCCCGCATTACATTATTTGCCATTTGCCTCTCGTTTTCCTCTCCCCCACTTCACCCTTGCCATTTTATTCACCCCCTCTCTCTCCTTCCTCTCTCTCTTTCTCTATTTGCCTCTTTTTGCCCGTTTGCTTTTTGTTTGCTCGTGTGTTGGATTGCTTGTTTGTCGCGATGGCTCAAGATAATACCAAAATGTGTGACTTCACCAATACCAACAATAATTATTTCCTTAGCACTCCGATTGCTCCTCTTACCGATGCTGAATCTTGTGAAATTAATGCTGCTTTGCTGAATCTTGTCATGAAAGATCCGTTCTCCGGCCTTCCTAGTGAAGATGCCACTACCCATCTTAATAGCTTCGTTGATTTGTGTGACATGCAGAAGAAGAAAGATGTCGATAGTGATATTGTTAAATTGAAGCTATTTCCTTTTTCGCTTAGGGATCGTGCTAAAGCTTGGTTTTCATCTTTGCCTAAAAATAGTATTGATTCATGGAACAAGTGCAAAGATGCTTTTATCTCTAAGTATTTTCCTCCCGCTAAGATCATCTCTCTTAGAAACGATATTATGAATTTTAAGCAACTTGATCATGAACATGTTGCACAAGCTTGGGAGAGAATGAAATTAATGATACGTAATTTCCCTACTCATGGTTTGAATTTGTGGATGATTATACAAATTTTTTATGCTGGATTGAATTTTGCTTCTAGAAATCTTTTAGATTCGGCCGCGGGAGGCACTTTTATGGAAATCACTTTAGGAGATGCTACTAAACTCCTAGATAATATTATGGTTAATTATTCTCAATGGCATACTGAAAGATCTACTAATAAAAAGGTGCATGCGATAGAAGAAATTAATATTTTGAGTGGAAAGATGGATGAACTTATGAAATTATTTGCTAATAAGAGTGTTTCTTCTAATCCTAACGATATGCCCTTGTCTACTTTGATTGAGAATAATAATGAATCTATGGATGTGAATTTTGTTGGTAGGAACAATTTTGGTAACAACGCGTATAGATGAAATTTCAATCCTAGGCCTTATCCTAGTAATCCCTCTAATAAGTATGGTAATTCCTACAACAATTCTTATGGAAATTATAATAAGATGCCCTCTGATTTTGAATCTAATATTAAATAATTTATTTCTTCGCAAAAGAATTTTAATGCTATGATTGAGGAAAAATTGCTTAAGATTGATGATTTGGCTAGGAACGTTGATAGAATTGCTCTTGATGTTGATTCTTTGAAACTTAGATCTATTCCACCTAAGCATGATATCAATGAGTCTCTCAAAGACATGATAATTTCCATTGACGAGTGCAAAGAAAGAACCGCTAGGATGCGTGCTAAGAAAGATGCATTTATAAAAGCGTGTTCTTCTAGTTCCTATGAAAATAATGATGAAGATCTAAAAGTTATTGATGTGTCCCCTATTAAATCTTTGTTTTTAAATATTAATCTTGATAATGATGGGACTGAATATGATCCACCTTTACCTAGAAGGCGTTCTAAAAATTCAGAGAATTTAGATCTTGATGGTGAAATTGATAAAAGTGGGATTAAAAGAAATAAAACCCTAGATGATGCTAAACCCACTATATTAGATTTCAAGGAATTTAATTATGAAAATTGCTCTTTGATTGATTGTATTTCCTTGTTGCAATCCTAGCTAAAATCTCCTCATGCTTATAGTCAAAATAAAGCCTTTACCGAACATATCGTTGATGCCTTGATGCAATCTTATGAAGAAAAACTTGAGTTGAAAGTTTCTATCCCTAGAAAACTTTATGATGAGTGGGAGCCAACTATTAAAATTAAAATGAAAGATTATGAGTTTTATGCTTTGTGTGATTTGGGTGCTAGTGTCTCTACTATTCCCAAAACTTTGTGTGATTTGCTAGATTTCCCTGATTTTGATGATTGCTCTCTAAACTTGCATCTTGCGGATTCCACTATTAAGAAACCTATGGGAAGAATTAATGATGTTCTTATTGTTGCAAATAGGAATTATGTGCCCGTAGATTTTATCGTTCTTGATATAGATTGCAATCCTTCTTGCCCTATTATTCTCGGTAGACCTTTCCTTAGAACGGTTGGTGCAATTATTGATATGAAGGAAGGGAATATTAGATTTCAATTTCCATTAAAAAGGGTATGGAACACTTCCCTATAAAGAAAATAAAATTACCATATGAATCTATCATGAGAGCCACTTATGGATTGCCTACCAAAGATGGCAATACCTAGATCTATTCTTGCTTGTTATGCCTAGCTAGGGGCGTTAAACGATAGCGCTTGTTGGGAGGCAACCCAATTTTATTTTTATTCCTTGATTTTTGCTCATGTTTAGTAATAAATAATTTATTTAGCCTCTGTTTTGGTTGTGTTTTTGTGTTTAATTAGTGTTTGTGCCAAGTAGAACCGTTGGGAAGACTTGGGGAAAGTCTTGTTGAACTTGCTGTAAAAAACAGAAACTTTAGCGCTCACGAGAACTGCTGTCATTTTTATTTGGAGAGTTCTATTTAGTTAATTATTTTTTAAGATGATTAATAGATAAATTACTCACGTCCAGCAATTTATTTTAGAATTTTTGGGGTTCCAGATCTTGCGCTAGCTACAGATTACTATAGACTGTTCTGTTTTTGACAGATTCTGTTTTCCGCGTGTTGTTTGCTTATTTTGATGAATCTATGGCTAATAAAATAGTTTATAATCCATATAGAAGTTGGAATACAGTAGGTTTAACACCAATATAAATAAATAATTAGTTCATTACAGTACCTTGAAGTGGTCTTTTGTTTTCTTTCACTAACGGAGCTCACGAGATTTCCTACTTTAAGTTTTGTGTTGTGAAGTTTTCAAGTTTTGGGTTAAGATTTGATGGATTATGGAACAAGGAGTGGCAAGAGCCTAAGCTTGGGGATGCCCATGGCACCCCCAAGATAATCTAAGGACACCTAAAAGCCAAAGCTTGGGGATGCCCCGGAAGGCATCCCCTCTTTCGTCTACTTCTATCAGTAACTTTACTTGGAGCTATATTTTTATTCACCACATGATATATGTTTTGCTTGGACCGTCTTTTATGATTTGAGTCTTTGCTTGTTAGTCTACCACAATCATCCTTGCTGTACACACCTTTTGAGAGAGCCACACATGATTTGGAATTTGATAGAATACTCTATGTGCTTCACTTATATCTTTTGAGCTTTATAGTTTTTGCTCTAGTGCTTCACTTATATCTTTTAGAGCACAGTGGTGGATTTGTTTTATAGAAACTATTGATCTCTCATGCTTCATTTAGATTATTTTGAGAGTCTTAATAGCATGGTAATTTGGTTAAAATCCTAGTATGCTTGGTGTGCAAGATTAATAATAAAACTTTCTTATGAGTATGTTGAATACTAAGAAAAGTTTGAAGCTTGATGATTGTTTTGAGATATGGAGGTAATAATATCAAAGTCATGCTAGTTGAGTAATTGTGGAATTGAGAAATACTCGTGTTGAAGTTTGCAAGTCCCGTAGCATGCACGTATGGTGAACGTTATGCAACAAATTTGAAACATGAAGTGTTATTTGATTGTCTTCCTTATGAGTGGCGGTCGGGGACGAGCGATGGTCTTTTCCTACCAATATATCCCCCTAGGAGCATGCACGTAGTGCCGACATTTTTGATGACTTGTAGATTTTTGCAATAAGTATGTGAGTTCTTTATGACTAATGTTGAGTCCATGGATTATACGCACTCTCACCCTTCCATCCTTGCTAGCCTCTTCGGTACCGTGCATTGCCCATTCTCACATTGAGAGTTGGCGCAAACTTCGCCGGTGCATCCAAACCCCGTGATATGATACGCTCTTTCACACATAAACCTCCTTATATCTTCCTCAAAATAGCCACCATACCTACCTATTATGGCATTTCCATAGCCATTCCGAGATATATTGCCATGCAACTTTCCATCATTCCGTTCATCATGACACATTCATCATTGTCATATTGCTTAGCATGATCATGTAGTTGACATAGTATTTGTGGCAAAGCCACCGTTCATAATTCTGTCATACATGTCACTCTTGGTTCATTGCATATCCCGGTACACCGTCTGAGGCATTCATATAGAGTCATCTTTGTTCTAGTATCAAGTTGTAATCATTGAGTTGTAAATAAATAGAAGTGTGATGATCATCATTATTAGAGCATTGTCCCAAGTGAGGAATTAAAAATTAAAAGAGAGAAAGGCCATAAAAAAGAGAAGGCCCAAAAAAAGAAAGAGAGAAAGGCCATAAAAAAGAGAAGGCCCAAAAAATGAGAGAAAAAGAAAGAAGGGACAATGTTACTATCCTTTTACCACACTTGTGCTTCAAAGTAGCACCATGATCTTCATAGTAGAGAGTCTCTCATGTTATCACTTTCATATACTAGTGGGAATTTTTCATTATAGAACTTGGCTTGTATATTCCAACAATGGGCCTCCTCAAGTGCCCTAGGTCTTCGTGAGCAAGCAAGTTGGATGCACACCCACTAGTTTCTTTTGTTGAGCTTTCATACATTTATAGCTCTAGTGCATCTGTTGCATGGCAATCCCTACTCCTTGCATTAACATCAATTGGTGGGCATCTACCCATTGATTAGCCTTGTTGATGTGAGACTTTCTCCTTTTTTGTCTTCTTCACATAACCCCCCTCATTATATTCTATTTCACCCATAGTGCTATGTTCATGGCTCGCGCTCATATATTGCATGAAAGTTTATAGGTTTGAGATTACTAAAGTATGAAACAATTGCTTGGCTTGTCATCGGGGTTGTGCATGATGAGAACATTCTTGTGTGACGAAAATGAAACATGACTAAACTATATGATTTTGTAGGGATGAACTTTCTTTGGCCATGTTATTTTGAGAAGACATAATTGCTTAGTTAGTATGCTTGAAGTATTATCATTTTTATGTCAATATGAACTTTTGTCTTGAATCTTTCGGATCTGAATATTCATACCACAATTAAGAAGAATTACATTAAAATTATGCCAAGTAGCACTGCACATCTAAAATTCTCCTTTTATCATTTACCTACTCGAGGACGAGCAGGAATTAAGCTTGGGGATGCTTGATACGTCTCCAACGTATCTATAATTTTTGATTGCTCCATGCTATATTATCTACTGTTTTGGACTGTATTGGGCTTTATTTTCCACTTTTATATTATTTTTGGGACTAACCTATTAACCGGAGGCCCATCCCAGAATTGTTGTTTTTGCCTATTTCAGTGTTTCGGAGAAACAGAATATCAAACGGAATCCAAACGGAATGAAACCTTTGGAAACGTGATTTTCTCATCAGATATGATCCAGGAGACTTGGACCCTCCGTCAAGAAAGCCACGAGGCGGTCACGAGGGTGGAGGGCGCGCCCCCTGCCTCATGGGCCCCTCGAAGCTCCACCGACGTACTTCTTCCTCCCATATATATCCCCACGTATCCCCAAACGATCGGGGACGGAGCCAAAAACCTAATTCCACCGCCGTAACTTTCTGTATCCACGAGATCCCATCTTGGGGCCTGTTCTGGAGCTCCGCCGGAGGGGGCATCAATCACAGGGGGCTTCTACATCATCATCCAAGCCCCTCCGATGAAGTGTGAGTAGTTTACTTCAGACCTACGGGTCCATAGTTAGCAGCTAGATGGCTTCTTCTCTCTTTTTGGATCTCAATACAATGTTCTCCCCCTCTCTCGTGGAGATCTATTCGATGTAATCTTCTTTTTGCGATGTGTTTGTTGAGACCGATGAATTATGGGTTTATGATCCAGTCTATCTATGAATAATATTTGAATCTTCTCTGAATTCTTTTATGTATGATTGGTTATCTTTGCAAGTCTCTTCGAATTATCAGTTTGGTTTGGCCTACTAGATTGGTTTTTCTTGCCATGGGAGAAGTGCTTAGCTTTGGGTTCGATCTTGCGGTGTCCTTTCCCAGTGACAGAAGGGGCAGCAAGGCACGTATTGTATCATTGCCATCGAGGATAACAAGATGGTTTTTTATCATATTGCATGAAACTACCCTTCTACATCATGTCATCTTGCTTAAGGCATTACTCTGTTTTTAACTTAATACTCTAGATGCATGCTGGATAGCGGTCGATGAGTGGAGTAATAGTACTAGATGCAGGCAGGAGTCGGTCTACTTGTCTCGACGTGATGCCTATATACATGATCATGCCTAGATATTCTCATAACTATGCTCAATTTTATCAATTGCTCAACAGTAATTTGTTCACCCACCGTAGAATACTTATGCTCTTGAGAGAAGCCACTAGTGAAACCTATGGCCCCCGGGTCTCTTTCTTATCATATCAATCTCCATCACTTTATTATTGCTTTGCTTTTACTTTGCTTTTACTTTTTACTTTGCATCTCTATACCAAAAATACCAAAAATATTATTTATCATCTTTATCAGATCCCACTTTCGTAAGTGACCGTGAAGGGATTGACAACCCCTAAGCGCGTTGGTTGCATTGAGCTATTGTTTTTGTGTAGGTACGAGGGACTCGCGCGTAGCCTCCTACTGGATTGATACCTTGGTTCTCAAAAACTAAGGGAAATACTTACGCTACTTTGCTCCATCATCCTCTCCTCTTTGGGGAAATCCAACGCAGTGCTCAAGAGGTAGCAGTAATGCACATCACTATAAGCCTTGCAAGCAATGTGACTAATGAGTTAGTTGTGGATGATGCATTACGGAACGAGTAAAGAGACTTGCCGGTAACGAGATTGAACTAGGTATTGAGATACCGACGGTGGAATCTCGGGAAAGTAACATACCAATGACAAAGGGAACAACATATGTTGTTATGCGGTTTGACCGATAAAGATCTTCATAGAATACGTAGGAACCAATATGAGCAGCCAGGTTCCGCTATTGGTTATTGACCGGAGATGAGTCTCGGTCATTTCTACATAGTTCTCGAACCCATAGGGTCTGCATGCTTAACGTTCTGTGACGATTTGTATTATGAGTTATGTGATTTGATGACCGAAGTTTGTTCAGAGTCCCGGATGAGATCGGGGACATGATGAGGAGTCTTGAAATGATCGAGACGTAAAGATCGATATATTGGAAGGCTATATTCGGACATCAGAAATGTTCTGAGTGATTCGGGTATTTTTCGGAGTACCAGAGAGTTACGGGAATTCATATTGGGCCTTAATGGGCCATACGGGAAAGGAGAGAAAGGCCTCAAGGGTGGTCGCGCCCCTTCCCCATGAACTGGTCCGAATTGGACTAGGGAAAGGGGGCACCCCCTTCCTTCATTCTCCTTCTCCCTTCCCTTTTTCCTATTCCATGTGGGAGGTGGAATCCTACTAGGACTAGGGAGTCCTAGTAGGACTCCACTCTTTGGGCGCGCCCTATGAGGGCCAGCCTCCTCCTCCCTCCATCCTTTATATACGTGGCCATGGGGCACCCCATAAACACACAAGTTGATCATTAATCCCTTAGCCGTGTGCGGTGCCCCCTTCCACCATAATCCACCTCAGTCATATCATCATAGTGCTTAGGCGAAGCCCTGCGATGGTAGCATCATCATCACCGTCATCATGCCGTCGTGCTGACAAAGCTCTCCCTCGACACTCAGCTGGATCGAGAGTTCGTGGGACGTCACCGAGCCGAACGTGTGCAGATCGTGGAGGTGCCGTACTTTCAGTACTAGGATCGGTCGATCGTGAAGATGTAAGACTACATCAACCGTGTTGTCATAACGCTTCCGCTTATGGTCTACGAGGGTACGTGGACAACACTCTTCCCCTCTCGTTGCTATGCATCACCATGATCTTGCGTGTGCGTAGGAAATTTTTAAAATTACTACGTTCCCAACACAAGTGGCCCTTTTCTCTTGGGGTAAGGTGCCACTTTTCTCTTGGGGCGTTGTCCTAACCCTCTCCCTACCATCCGACACTGAGGGTCAAAACCATTATCGACTTCGGCAGACACGGGGGCGGCGGCGCTTTGCGTCGTGACTCTCTGAAGGCGTCATCGTTGAGTGTGGGTGTTCTCTGTTGCGACGGCGTGGCTCCTATGCTTCTTCTCAGTGGTTTGCTGGAGGTGTTTGGTAATGCACTCCTATGTGTTTTTGCGCTCTCGACATGTTTCTTCGTGTTTTCTTGGTTTGATCAGCTTTTGAGTTTTTTTTAATATCTTGTATCATGTGGCTGTGTGGCTGTTTTGAGACGGGTCGCTTTGTTTGTGATTGAGCACTTCTACACGGACGATGTTTGCCAGCCGATAATTGCACGACTTGCGTATCACACCGTCTATGGACAAGTATAAAATAATAGCAAATGGCTGGATTTGCAATCGTGCCGGTGTCGTGTGTGAAGTACTCCCTCTGTAAACTAAGATAAAAACGTTTAAATTACTAAAATAATGATCTAAACGCTATTATGTTTGTTTACAGAGGGAGTACTTTCGTTTGTGATTTTACTAGACAACATGCTAGCATGCATGCTAACTTTGACATTACCCGAGACCATATGATCCCATTACCAATATGACCAAACTTTTCTGGTTCCTGGTCTTTTATTGACGTCTACACACACACACACAGCTGGTTTCGGTGCTGAAACAACTGGGTCTTCTATTAGATAGTTGAAAAGGAGACAATACACACACCCCTTTTCTCACTAACTCTTATCAGCTAATTAACTAAAATGTCTTTTGCAAGCACCAGCTATGGCGAGTTAGTATTTAATTGATGATGACAACGCGACTCGTGGCAGGCGCGAGTCATCAGGTAAGACACACACAAAAAATCTATTCGTTGTTGTTTATAACTTTATATAGACTACCGGTGCTTAGCCTTGCTGTATGCAACATCTGAAAAGCATATGGAAAAAGCATACCGAAAAATTCTGGTAACTTCGATTAGGAAGATGCATGCATGACGTATATGCTCAATTGCTTCTTTGGTAGGAGCATTTGGAGTATCAATGAACAGCGTGTCAGTCACTCCAAAATAAGCTGGTGCGCAGATCATGAAAGCCACAGTGTCGTATTAATATTGGTAAGTTCATCATTTGCTCTCCCATGACCCTGGTGCTGGCTGCTGCAGGGTGCGTGTGAACCTTTTTTTTCTTCTTTCGTAGAGAGTATGCGTGTGAACTTTACAACACACCGGGTAAAATATTCAGTGACTTGGTGGAAATTCGCACGGGCACGCAGTTGCGGGATACGCACCTGTCCAACTGTATCCGGCTGCACGACTGCTTCATGATCCGTAAAGTCCTTGGATTGCGCATAAGAGGACATCAAATTTTAAGTTTCAGTTTTTGAAACATGGAATTTTTTTCGTTCGTCCGTATCATGTTTCAACAGATGGTGAAGTTCTAAAAACTCATCAAAACGTATTCAAAAGTGATCTTATTTCAAAGACCACATCACAAGGAACGCAAATATGCAAACAAAAATTAATTTGTACTTTTGTTCAAAAGATATAAAAGATTCAAAATCAAAAGCCAAACGAGAAACATGGTCGGTGCGCCTGCACTTGCTCGCAGTGACTTTTTTTTTAGAAAAGGAGGATGACCTCCGGCCTCTGCATCTGGGAGATGCATGCGGCCATTTTTATTGATTATTCTTGAGGACCTTACAAAGTAGTACAACAATATGCATGAACCCGCCATCTTGGCAACATATGCCGCTCCTCCTATCCAAATGATGAAGGGGTGCAAGCTGGGCCATATATCCAGACCTCTCACCTAAGCCTAACATCCAAAGCCGGAAGCCCCGAACGAGCCACATACTGGGTAATGCTCGCAGTGACTTGGGCCAAGTAGTGGAAAGGGTTTGCCTTGTTACCGTGCTTCGTTGTGTATCTGTGCTAAGGCATGTAATTTTTTTGATATAATAGGATAGCTTAGTAAAAAATAATATGATTTTGGTGTCCAGGCACAAAGCCCTCTTGTTTCTATTCTATATACATGGATCCACTCATCCTCACATGTTTTTTCTCCCTTGTTGGCCCTTAAGTGTCCACATAAGACCTTATAATTAAATAAATGAAGAAACAAATAAGCACATATGCACTAGAAAATTTAGATTTGCATGCTACCAATAAGTACCAATGCTTAATAATAAACGATTTATTTCTCGATGCACCTTTGTGTTCTTCTAGGCACCTCTACAGGAACCACCGGTGCTTAGAAAAATAAATCAATTTTTGAGTAAACATTAAGGACATTTGTAATGCAAGGTTACAAGGACGATGTTTTGGTGCACAGGAGCCTCTGCTCCGTGGTTGAACAGTATAAAATCGAAACAAATTGCAATGGAAAATGAAGATGCACAAGTTTTCTATGTGTGTGCAAAATTTTGATGCGATATGACATCGATGGAGCTGTGGGTGAGTGAGTCCTAGACTAAGGGGTCTTCGGGCGTTCGGCCTGTTATCCATGGGCCGGACTGATGGTCTGTGAAGACATGAAGGCCGAAGATTGTACCTATGTTCGGATTGGACTCTCCTTGGCGTGGAGAGCAAGTTTGGTGGACCGACTATGAAGATTCCTTCTTATGTAACCGACTCTATGTAAACCCTAGATCCCCTGGTGTCTATATAAACCGGAGGGGTCAGTCCGGAAATGATATACTTATTACCATAGTCATACAGGTTAGACTTCTAGGGTTTAGCCATTACGGTCTCGTGGTAGATCAATTCTTGTAACACTCATATTCATCAAGATCAATCAAGCAGGACGTAGGGTATTACCTCCATAGAGAGGGCCCGAACCTGGGTAAATATCGTGTCCCCCGTCTCCTGTTACCATCGATCCTAGACGCACAGTTTGGGACCCCCTACCCGAGATCTGCCGATTTTGACACCGACAGTGGGAAAAAAGAATTTTGATAATGGTTCAATTTTTATTTTATTTTGGAGCAGTGATTTTGTTTTTTCTGCCTCGAGCTCCCCCATTGTCATATTTGTCATGAAATTTTGCATGCACATAGAAAACTTGTTCATTTTTATGTACAAAACTTTCAGTTTTTTTTTGCTATTTTATTTGAATTTACTGGCGATTTTTCAGGTGTATACGACGATGTGGAGATTTTTGCTCAATTACTGGCATCTCCGCTATAGAAATAAACAGAGATATTTAGAAGAAAAAGTCCATAACGATGTGTAGATTTTCATAAGCACATTGTAATCACTCTGTATTGTAGATGTCCTAAACACTTACTGAATTACTGCAGGTAGATTTTTTTTGGGAGGGGACTTATTATGCACGTACTAAATGACCTGGGCCAAGTGTTCACGTGTTTTTTTATTCGCCACTGATCTAATTCGGCCACTCTGTCACCGCTGGAGATCAATCGGGATTGAAATGACACATGCTGCGAGCAGAAATAATCAGATAAAGAATGATGTGTCAGCTCACTCGAACGCCATCGTGGAACCAGTTTAATCTGCCCGGCTCCACTCATCTGGCTGGGATCAATTCCGACCTGCATCCTGATCCGATTAATAATCCTGCTCAGTGTGCTTCCTCGTCCGAGTCTGGATTGATCGCTTTGGTTTCGGTTTCTGAAGCTTCAGGTTTCGCGTCCGCTGATCTGAAGCCGGCGAGGCTCGCGAGCGTGTCGACCGCGTCCACGACGCCCTCCACCCTGGTGGACACCTCTATCAACAGCGAAGTGACCGTGAAGAGCTGCACGGCGTCGATCACCGTCGCAGGCGACTCCTCGGCCAGCTTGGACGGGAGCTCCCTCAGGTCGCTCTGGAGCTCCTGCACGGCGGTGTTCATGTCGGCCACGGCGAACTCGAGGCTCCACGACGTAGTCATTGCGCTGACGGAGCTCGCGGCCTCCCCGAGCACCCGCGCGCACCGCGCCGCCACCGTCGTGCAGCCGTCGGCGAGGTGCCGCTTGACGTGCTCGGGCGCCTGGATCTCTGAGCGGACGCACCCGCTCAGGGCCTCCACGCAGTAGGCGCAGTGCCGCATGGCGGCGCCGACGTTTTTGTACTGCTCGTACGGATGGCGGAAGCCGAACCTGCCGTGCGCGGGCTCCCACCGCGCCAGGTTGGCCTGCGAGTCCTCGGACGCCTTGGAGTTGAGCACGCACTTGTACCCGTCCGCCCCGGCGGACGGCGGCTGCTGCTTGCCGTCCGCCTGCTCCGCGAAGTAGTCCTCGACGCAGGCCTCCACGGCGCCGGCGAGCTTATCCATGTTGCGCACGGTGAGGCGGTGCAGCTCCTGCCCCGCCCACACGGGGCAGATGAGCACGCAGACGGAGAGGCACATGAAGACGCCGATGCCGATGGTGCACACCCGCTGCTGCGCCATCGCCAGGAGCGCCTCCACGCGGTACCCCGACACGGCCACCAGGCTGTACGTCAGGATGAAGATGGTCACGCCGTAGTCGAACCGCGCCTTCACCGTGGGTATGAACCGCGAGAACGTCGCCATGGAAGCTGCACGCACGGAACGCGTAGCAAGACCGTTAGCTAGGGCGCACACGATACGCGATTCATGTACAGGCACGCGTGGATACTTACCGAGCAGGAAAACCGAGCCACTGCGGATGAACGGCTCGAACTCGTGGCCGGCGTTGGCCGCGATCCAGTGGACGCCGAGCGCGATCGCGCCGGCGCTGACCGTCGCGGCGGCTCGGTTGAACCCCTTGTACACACAGCCACCTGCACGTGCATGCATGAGAGGTCAGCATCAGAAAGCCAATCGAAGTACGTACGTTGACTACAACATAGTACGTACATTCTTCTGCTAGATGTAACGTGCGAGGGTGTATAAGTACGACGACTTACCAACGGTGTACTCGAAGATCACGACGACCGTCATGATGGCCCACATGGCGGCGCCGCCAACGCCGTCGTACAGGGGCCTGGTGTAGTAGAACACCGAGACCAGCGCGAGCGCGAGGCCCACCTTGAGGCCGTGCACCGCCCGCCGGGGATCGTCGGCGCCGATCTTCCATATCCGCTTGGCGAAGCCGGACACCTTCTCCCCGAGCACGACCACACAAGAAACCATCCACGCCCATGCCCGCGCGGCTAGGCAGGCCTCGTGCTCCAGCGTCACCGACGCGCCCTCCGGCACCGTCACCCGCCATTCTGGGACGCCGCCATTCTTTCCATCCCTCGTCACCGCTGCCATCTCCATGTCTCACTGCGCTGTGATCTCTGGCTATGAAGGTGATTGGCCGGCGTGCGGGTAGTTGACCTCTGCTCGTAGGAAGGAGCTAGCTGAAGGGTGAGGAGACCAACCACCAGGAGTTGGCCCGGATACGAGAAAGGAATGATAGGTAGCTGGTGATCCTTGCTCCTGTCCTGGAATGTATGTCACCTATATATAGAGAGTGGAGAGGGCGAAAATGGACGAGTGGACATGGTGCCACGCGAATGATGTTAGGCCACGCTCGCTGTGAGGGTGGACATCAAGGCTGACCGAACCGGGCGCACAAGTGCTGTACCTTCCATGCAAACGTATGCTTGCTTTGTGAAAGAAGACCGCGCACCATTATTATTTTTCGGCGGGAAAAGCTGGAGCTCTGTTGCATGCCTGCACATGCACTATGGGAGAAAAAAAATATACAGTTACAAATTAGTACTCCACGGTAGAGACATCAGCAGGCAGCAAAGAATGAAGCTACCGCTGAAAACAGGTTAGATACAGACGGGCAGGGTGCCCGAACGGCCTCCTATGCAACGGAAATACCGTATAATACACACCTCGTGCTAAATTCGAATACGCGTGTGCACCGCTTCCTCCGTACGTGTGTGCAACCTGCGACGAGGATGTCATGCATGCATGCATGCAAGCATGCGGTCCACAGCGGCCGGCCGTTCGGGAAGTTGGATGTTTGGGAAGTTGGGAGTCTTCCGCAGAGCGGCGCGGACGTCAGATGTTCAGCGGTTTCAGGCACCTGGTGGGAAACGCGGAGACCCTGTCGGCTGTCGCAAGCAGCCAACGATCCGCCGAGCGCGCTGCGCCGTCGATCGCTATTCGCTAGTACGCCTCTGCATTACGCTACAAATTTTGGTTCAGAGAAGCCCACGGAACCGGCGATCGTACGCGCTCGCCGAGCCGGCAAGGCTCGAAAGGAAAATGCAGTCGATTTATGCGAGGACCAGAAAGGACGATGTGCCGTCGTTCCCATTCCGTTCAAAAATGGCGTGTTCCTCGTTCGTTCGGGGACATGGTGCATCAAATTGTCAGACTTAGTAGCTGTTTTGTCGGCTCGTATTCGCAAGCATGGCCATGTACCATGATGTATATTACCATTTATAAAAAATGCAGTAGTAGAAAAATGGGTATTAGTAGCGGGCTCCGAAAGCGGTTGTGATGAAGCAGAATGAAGTCATCCGAAATACCCACGTCGAAGGCGGTTATTTTTGCCATAGTAAGCTTGGGAGGTACTGTCCGTCGGAGAGATGGGAGAAACCGCTGAGGGGTGGGCGAAGCTCAACATGGATGAAGCATAGAGGGGAAGCCCACAACTTAGGTGGTGTGCATGATCTTAAGGAACCATGGTGGTGAGATTAGCTTCTCGTTATGTCCGTGCCTTATCACATGTGTGACTGCCCTGGAGGGGGAACTCGCTGCTTGTAAGGAGTGAGTGGCGCTCGTCCTTGAATGGACCTCGCTGCCTATCATAGTTGAGAGGGCTGCTTGGTCGCTGCTGATATGATCAATGATGCGAAGCCAAATAGATCCTCTGTAGCCTCTCTTATAGGAGAAATAAAAGGCTTGTTAGGGCAATGCGTAGATCATTTGATTTCGATTGTTCATAGGGACCAAAATAAGGTGAGCCATACTCTTGCCCAGATGTGGCAAGCTCTCCCTTGCACCGCTGTTTGTTGCGAGGAGGTCTAAATGATATCGGCATCCTATGTTAGCAGGATTGTAATGACCAAGCTTGATTATTGCAATCCTTTTCATTCGCAAGAGAGAGAGAGAGAGAGAGAGAGAGAGAGTGAAGTGCATCATAGGTCCTCGGACTATTTTAGAGGTCTCAACTAGGTCCTCGACCTATGAAAATTGCCATCCAAGTCTTCGAAGTGCAATATGTCTGTCATCCAGGTCCTCGAACTATTTCAGATATGTCACATAGGTCCTCAAACTATGTCAGAGGTGTCACGTACGTACACACTTATTGCACTTTGAGAACCTGGATGATACTCGAAATAGTTCGAGGACCTACGTGACACTCGAAATAGTTCGAGGACCTAGGATGCACTTCACTGAAAAAAGCTCCACAGGCAGTTTGTAAGCTAAAACCGCTTGCAAAGATTGGATGCAGTTAGCTCCTCGAAGCCGCCGCTAGGTTCAAAGCAAGTGCATGCGGTTTCTCCATCAGAATTGGATGCGGTTGGTGCGTACCTATGGGCGCATCATTTCCCTTCTATTTGTCTAAGGGTTATTAGGCACCACCCCTTCAATTTCCTCCATCTCATTTCCTATTCCTTTTCCCTAGTCCACGACCAAACCCTAACACCACCAACACAACGTTCAAATCGACAAGTGGGGATGGCACAAAGGCGAGGTGGCCCATCCGTCCATGTGTGGCGCGTGTGGTGGCAGATCCAGACTGGTTGTGTCGTTGACCTAGGCATCTTGGGAGGGGTGTGGCGACCCCTGGGAGGGCAATGTCGCCGTCATCGACCTCCACTAAGGCCTCCCAGGGTGCACTCCATCACCGACACGGTGAGCTACCAAGTGTTACCAGCCTTGCGCCGATGGATTTTTGCAGGGGTAGTTATTGTGTGTTTATGGATTTTGTTTGTAGGGGAAATTGTTATATGCTTATAGATTTTGCTTGTGGGGAAAGTTGGTGTGTAATTACGGATTTTATTTGTAGAGTTAGTTGTTGTATGCTTATGGATTTTGATTTTAGGGTTAGTTGTTGTATGCTTATAGCTTCTTTTTAGATGGTGTTGCACGAGACTATAGACCGATGATGAAAGTTGAGACTTCTCCATGTGCCAAAGGTGTGCCTAACTTTTGCTTGTATGTGTTGAGTAATAACTTTCATTCTTTAACTCGTCCTAGCCAAGGCAGTTATGCCTTTGTTGTCAAAAATTAAGGTTCATTATGTATTTGAGGTCTGTATGTTCTATGTACCTTTAAATTGATGACGGGTCATGTTCGATGAATGCAAGCAAATTCTCTCTAGTTCTTGAATGTATTATGCAATGTAATTGACTTCTGCGATGAATGGGAATGTTTATGCCTCTGTAGATGCACATGTGATCTTTCTGGCATTTGAATTGCAATGGAACTTTCTGGTACAAAAAAAGTACTACACTATAGGCGGTTCTATGCAGAAAGCCGCTTAAAATGATAGAGTACTTCAGGCGATTATATATTGTTAGCCACTTGTGGCATGATAGAACTTGTAGGCGGTTCTGCATGCGAAGCAGCTTGCAACAATAAGAAATTAGAGGTTGTTTCCGAAACCGACTCCGCTATGTCAATTATTAGCGACACATGCTTTGAGGCATATCGAGGATCTGCTGGTGACCCATGTAACAAAGCCACCTCCAATTAATTGAAAAAAACAGTAGGAGTGACACGAGCTTTGAGGCATAGATAGCGGCATCCAAGTGAGTAGATGGATGTGATTAATTGGAAAAAAATCACCAAGGTTGACATAGGCTTACGATGGTCGGTGTAGATTGAAAGGCAAAATTCATACTCCACAATGCATGATTCGAGCTCTTGTTCGTACGAATGGATTCTCTACATCGATGCGGTCTTGATGATGGAAGGGTTCGACCAGAGGAGCTACGGTGCACCGGGGATGATCATATGTGAGTTTACGTGTGCACGTGCACCTGGGCCAACATTTTCTCGTTCCGGTCAGGAAGGAAGACTACTCTTCGTCCATCAGGTAACGAAAGGGAAGCTCTTCATCCAGCACGACACCGAAGACATCCTCTTCGTCCAGTATGGGACCGAAGACGGGCTCTTCGTCCTGGAGGAGAAGGAAGACAAAAGCTCTTCGTCCTCAAGGAGAGAAACCAGGTGTTGAAATTAAATGTTTTAAAAGGGAATATGGTTTTGAGATTTCATTAAAAAAATCATGCATCTACTCCCTCCGTCTTGATTTATTAGGCTCTCTCTTGTTTTGAGTCAAAGTTTGACAATAGATTTAATTAATAAAATATAAAGGACATGTCACAAAAATTATACTGTGCGCAACCTCTTTCGAATACAAACCCAATAATACATATGTTTGTATCATGTACTTTATATCTTGTTAGTTATATAGATGGTTAAAGTTTGACCGAAAATATGAGGAGTCCAATAAACATGAGATGGAGGGAGGAGTATATTTTATTCATTATTTTAAAAAAAGTTTTGCAAGTATACACATGACGCGTCAGGTAACACAAGTCTAATAAGCCAAACCAAGCACATATAGTCAAGTGATCAAGCTTTCTCGTTACAAAAATGGTGATTAAGCCTTTGTAGCTTGCCAATTACTTCATCCGCTCCACGACGTAGTGCGAATAGATTTTTAAAAAACTTTTCTCTATAAAGTTGACCAAAATTTCTATAGTTTCACCTTTCAGAAAATTTATATGTACTACATTATGCAACGTAGGGAGTATGTACTACCCACTCCCGAAACTTTTCCCACGGGTAATAAAATCAACAGAATTTTGCACTAGTGAGACAGTGTTTTTCTTTTGTTTGCGCATCACTGGTGAGATAGTGTTGATTGCATTGAGCTCTCCGATGGTCTTTCCCATATTTCTGCAACAAAAGAACTAAAAAGAGCTCGCCGGTGGAACCAATTCTCAAGATATCGCACCATTATCCGTGCAATAGCATCACGATCTTACGACATCACCACTAATCAACCACCAGTTGTCCAGTACTCATAGCGTCTACGCTTGCCCGATTAAACCTGACTTTGTTTCGGAACAAAGAGCAGAGCAGGATATGCTAAAGAAAGAGTCGAGAAAGAAAAGAACACGCGGTGACAGATGATGCAGCCAGGCCGATAGCATCAGAAGCGAGGCCACGTTAAAGGTTGTTTGCTTGGTGTAGCGGGAAGAGACGGGGAGAATAATATCGGTGGCGAGAAATGCACGGCTCCCCCTCATCGTCGTTGATCCGGCGTGCGCTGTTGCCGCAGCGGATGCGCGGGCCTGCACTGCAGTCTGGATCAACTCGTGAGCCATGGACGAGTGACACGTCGGATTGTTCTGACCAACGTGTAGCAGACACGTCGGATCGACATACAGGGACGGGGCTGCTGAGCCGGCAGATTGAGTGCGCTCGTGAGACGGACACGCATGCGATCAACTATCCGACGTGCGTGCATATCTTCCTTTTGCCTTGTCATTTCCAACAGAAATGTCATCTTTTTGTTGGAGTTTATCTACAAGTGCTAATGCGATTAATAAGTAGTATCTATCAGATCGGTCATACTAATTTTTATTTTAGAGGAAGATCACGCTGAAAGCCTGAAAATCGAAATAAACACGGTCCGCTCTCTGCCCGTTGATCTATACCTATCCATCAACCCAGAACGAGATCTACAAAGGGAGATGGATTTTGTTAGGTTTTCTGTTTTTCCTGAGAATAATGGTAGAAAAAACAAAACAAAAAAGCAAAGAAGATTAGCTCATTTCTTGAATGGCGATAAGATAGATCGGGTGTTTGATCAGCACGATTAGGACGTGCGCGAGATGCATGGTAATGGTATGATCATGTGGCTGTGGCTGCAGGCGGCAGCTATGAGCTCTAACCAACCATACTGAACAATCAGCATCCATGGAAAAATATCACGTCTTGCCCTGACCTGGCGCCTGACCTAATTAAGCACCATATATCCTGACCAGTTTAATATACACAAACTCGCAAAAGTAGCTAGTCGGTCAACTCAAAGAGCCATAGTACGTGCTTATTAGCGACACAAGAACGAACACTCGTGTGCCATGAGCTGAATGCAACAAATAAAACAAAATATACTACAACTCTGCGTAAAATGTGTGCCCATATATATGCAACAAAATGAAAAGCTGGAACTTGTGGCTTGGTGCGATACGATCTTTCCCAAAATGCAGGCCTCTTTTAGGCTCAGAGGATTACGCTAACTAATTATGTTCGGTCAGCGCACAAGCTTTTCTGTGCACCCGCAGAGAATTAGAAGACCCACTAATCTGCTTTTGCTATCTAGGTAAGGTAAGGTTATCCTCTAATTAAATCAATCATCATGATACTGTGCCCTGCTAATATTTAGTATTGGCCTAGAACAAGCACAACTACTGTACTGAGCTACAGGTACATGACGAGTACTGGTGGCAAGCCGACCTGACATGTGTCATTAGCCAACGGCTTGAACTCTGCCTACGTGGAGCCACACAAACGACGATCGATTGACAAGTCATGTGCCATGTCATATCCTCGATGCTAGATCTCCTGACTTAAGTTTCGGCTTAATTAGGTCACCACGACAACACTCAAAGGCTTGACGCTCCTTTGATCACGTCAAGTTTGGTAGGCGCACGAGCGAGAAAAGGAAAAACTTTAGGCATGTCAAATCACCATTCAATATTCGTCTTTATATCGGATTGCTCAACGACGTGAGGTATTTGTGGCAACGGTATTTCAATCTATCACTCTTAATATTCAGTTTAGACGGTCGCTAGCGGGCAATCGTTGGGAAGAATGGCTCCATCTAGTTAGGAGACTGATGGAGGTTCAACTTTCTCACCAACCCGATGGATTACGCTGGAAGTTGACTAGGTCTGGAGTATTTACAGTTAAATCAATGTATATTGATGTTATTAGTTCGAACTCCATTCCAACTTCCAAGTATGTTTGGGCTGTCAAAGTTCCTTTAAAAATTAAAGTGTTTATGTGGTTTGTCCATAAACAAGTTATTTTAACAAAGGACAACTTGATAAAGCGTAATTGGACAGGACCTACTAGGTGTAGTTTCTGTGATCGGGATGAGACGATTAAGTATTTATTCTTTGATTGCCCGTTGGCCAAAGTCCTTTGACGGACGGTCCATATTGCTTTTAATATTACTCCACCGACTTCTGTCAATGCATTATTTGGGACATGGCTTAATGGGGTTGAGCCTGACTTAGCAAGACATATTCGGGTTGGAGTTTGTGCTTTGTTGTGGACTATCTGGAATTGCAGAAATGATTTGGTTTTTAACAGAACATCACGGATTCATTTTTTGCAGGTTATTTTCCGAGCTACGGCAGTGATCCGTTCGTGGTCGCTACTCACTCCGATGGAGGTCAGGGAGCGTTTGGTTACTGGATCTATCCGTTGGGAGATGGTAGCTCGGGATATCTTCAACTGGTTTGGATGGCGGTCATGTAATAGGATAGACAATTAGTTTACCTATCTATTTTTGGCCAGCCGGTTGTGGCATCTTTTCCTGACTAGTTTGTGTATCTAGCCTTTTTAAGCTCTGTGTGAGCTGCATTTTCCTTTTATCAACTGGAGACTTTGGAACCTTGTTGACACTTTTTGTTATTTGGTTAATAAGATGGCCGTATGCATCACTCTGTTGCAGAGGCCAGGGAGCCCCCTTTTCGAAAAAAAAATGTCAAATCACCGGTCCAGTGCCTTGGTTTTCTAGTTAAAGGAAAAAAGTGGGACAAGCTAAGCAGGTTGTAAATGTAACTATGTATGGCGCTTTACCGTTTTCATCATGAGATGTTTGCCGTAAACAGTACAAGATCTCGTGTGCTTGAAGTCTTGCAAGACATCATGCCAATAGATAAGCTGTGGTTGAGTGCAGTACATGGGGTTAATATAGTTTTTACAGTGTGATGGAACGGTGGGTACCCTGTGAATCGTTGTCACGACACATTTTTTCAATAAAAGAAATATATTAACATTGAGAAGATATCTATTATACTCAGCTTCTGCACCAACATAATCTCAAGAGCTACTCAAATCACGGTGCATAAGTACGTATAAATCTTTTATTGGCTGGAACACAACTACTTTAGCTGTGTGTTTTTTTCCCGCAAAAAAAAACACAGCTAAAGTCGATAATCCACTTCAGAGCCCAGGCTCAGCTACACCCGTGCTGACAAAAAAAATCAAAACAAATACTAGAAAAATTCAAAAAAAATTCAATTCTTTTGTGTAGTAGATAAATTGATGCGTGAGGTCCTCTCCAATTTGCATCTCATTTGGACATCTCAGCCGCTCTCAGCAAAAAAGACAAATTCGAGGTCAGTAAAAAAGTTTACTGTTTACACATTGTTCTCACCCGATTTATCGGTTTTGCTGAGAGCTGCTCATATGTTCAGATGAGTTGCAAATTGGAGCGAACATCACACATCAGTTTATCTATCACACAGACAAAAATTGCAATTTTTTGAATTTTTTTAGTATTTGTTTTGATTTTTTTCTGACCAGATACAGATGAGCCTGGGCATCGAATCGCCACACTCCAGCTAAAGTTGCTTACATTGTCTATAATATCAAGGCATCTTACGACGGAAACTATAGTGGATTTTTTTTTTTTTTTGCAAAAGAAGGTTTAAAACCACTCGTCTCTATATCATTATGATACACACGTCTATTTGTAAGTAATTAAGCATAATATAAAACAAAGACAACCATGGCTAAATCATGGCATGATATAAAAATAACACCTACGACTAACACTTGCAAGTATTATCGATTTGTTTTTTGCTTGATTTTGTCTACAGGACACAGGTGCAGGCGGTGTAAGAGGATTAGAGAGGGATTGATGAAATTTTATTCCCGAGCCTTGTCGGCGTATATATAGAGAGTATATGATCTTCTTGAAGTACAAGACACGGTAAAATAAATCATACGTTGTTCTACATTTTTACTAAATAATCATGATACTCTACATTAGTAGGAAAGGTCATCTTTAAGCATATTTTTCGTGATGCAAATTGTCTCGCTCATGAGCTACCAAAATTCAGCTTTTGTAACAAGTGCGATAGAAGTTGGTCTGATGAACCCCGGGTTCTTAATCAGCCACCTTGTGAACGATGTAATAATTGACTAAGTTAATGAAGCTAGCCATAATGGTCTCCCCCAAGTATCATCGACTGGTTCCTCACTGTAACCGTCTCGTCGTTTGAGGCGTTATTTCCTAGCTAGCTAGTTTGTCATTGCGTGTGCGTATCAACACTCCAGCATGAAACAGAAAGTTGGGCTGTGGATAGTGGGACAAAATCTCTCTCCGATGCGGTCTGCTTGGCTACGCGTTTGCCACGGCCCAAGTCGCTCTGTGATTCTCAAATGGTATAGAATACTAGAATTAGGTTTTTTGGTCGAACAATACAAGAATTAGGTCATCACCACTATCTTCAGCTTTGTAGAAGAACGTAAGCCAAGCAAGAGAGCAGCAGTCCTGTCCTGTCCTGCAGTCCGCACAACCCGAGCGTGTAAAGCAAGCGACGGTTCACGGTGCGCCGCGGGGCACGTCTTTGTGGGAGTGTGGTGTGACGTCAACGTGCATGCATTGATGCATGTTAGGGCAGCAGCCAGCCAGCACTGACCGGCCGACTTCAACTCTGAAACGCAAATCTGCGTATCGCCGGAACCGATTTGCTTCTTTCTTTTTTCTCCATAGAAAAATCAAAATGAAGAGACTCTTAGAGCAATTTTAATGGGGCGACCCATTTTATCCGTTTGAGTCATCCGGACATAAAAGCTGGCCTAATGAGGCGACCCAAACAGACGTCTGTGTTCGCCTGCTATCCGTTTGTCCTTCGCCCCGACCAAATTGAGCGCAAAGATGGGCCACGAATGGGTCTGCGGCGGACAAAACGAGCGCTCTCGTCGTCCGCTCTCGTCCGCTGCTGCCCTCTCGTGTCCGCCCCTGGACCCACGTATCAGTGACACAGCACGTGCCGATCGACGGGGTGAGATCCCCACCTAATGTAGCGCCGCCCACACGCGCCGTCCCACCCCACGCCGGCGTCGAGGCCCATCTACCTCCACAACCGCTGCAACGAGGAGCGAGCCCACCTGCGAGGCCACCGGCGCAGGCCGACACCTACCACGGCGGAGGGCAGCGCAACGGGGGGCGGAGGGCGCGATGGGTTGCCCGCCGGCAAGGAGGAGCGGAGGGACGACGCGAGAGGTGCCCGCCGCCGATCCAGAGGAAGAAGCGCTCGGCGGGGGACCTCCAGAGCCCCGGCCTGTGCGAAGTGAGCTCTCGACTTCAGCGCCGGCAAGATCCTGCGGTGGCGCGACGGGGGTTGGAGGGAGTGACGTAGCTGGAAGCAGTGGGGCACCGCGACGAGGAGCAGAGGGGCGACACGGGGAGGTGCCCGCCGGCGAGAAGGAGGGGAGGGGCGACGCGACTGGGAGCAGAGGTGCCTGCCGGCGAGGAGGAGTAGAAGAGCGACTGTGAGCAGAGGTGCATGTCCGCTTTTGCGTCTGTGCGTTAGGAGCAGTCGTCGTCCTTGTGCGTACGCCTCATATCCACTAAGCGAATGGACGACCCAAACAAACAAAAAAAAGGATAAAATCCATATCTATTTGGATTGCGCCAGTGGAGTTGCTCTTATGGCATCGCAGTCAAACAGACGGTCGCAGTTTTTTTGTATGCCAATAATAACGGTGGAACGTTCGGTCTCGGCCACCTTCAAGCCTGAACGTATCGTTCGGCAAGCAACGGGACCGAACGAACGGTTTCGTTCAATCTGAAGAACCTCCCGGCGCGAACGATACGGTTCCCCGCTTGTTGCTAAACGCTGATCTGCAAATTTTCACCTGTATCCATCAGCGAACAAAGGGGACAAGTCTACGGGCATGAATATCAGAATCAGCCATCTAACACTACTCGCATATAGTTTAAACCTTTTTCAATAAAGTGGATGAAATTCATGTAAACACAGC
This sequence comes from Triticum dicoccoides, assembly GCF_002162155.2. Classification (NCBI taxonomy): domain Eukaryota; kingdom Viridiplantae; phylum Streptophyta; class Magnoliopsida; order Poales; family Poaceae; genus Triticum; species Triticum dicoccoides. The sequence continues at coordinate 660,571,279 of NC_041382.1, read as the reverse complement.
GGATTTCATACAAATCAGACAAAAACATTTACATTTTAGATGTATTTTAACTAAAAAAGGTAAAACTATGTGCACGTCCGGCCGCAAGGAGCTCCATTCCCACAACACGGATACACTACACTGGTCTATTGTTGGGCGCGGCGAATACCTTTTGTCTTCTTCATGTCTGGCAGTCCGCTCATCGGACAACTGGGAGCCCTAGAGGTATAGTCTTCCCTTGTATCTTCCCTATGTCCAGCTGCACCGCTCATCGGAGCAGCAAATGGGGTGCTTCAGCCGGAGGGGAAGGGTGACTCCTCCACTTCTGTGAAGTCAAGGCGGGGGTCGATGATGGTCTGCGCTGAACCGGGCAAGTCACTGGACGCGCACACCGGTGATGCGTCGGCGGTGGCCTACCTGGGACCCAAGTGGTGGTGGCCTCAAGTGTTGTACTTTTCCTCGATGTTGACGGCGGATGTGTCGGCTTCGCGGAAGTGGAGGTAGGCCACCGGTGGATCTCGTGTAGGGGGTTCCGAGCTAATGATCTAGGCACGATGATAACAGAAAGTAAGGACACATAGTATTTACCCAGGTTCAGGCCCTCTCGCGAAGAGATGAAACCCTACGTCTTAATCTTGTTATATTAATTGTGGATGGGGTACAAAGTACACGATGATCTATCTCGAGATTTTTCTATCCTCTACAGACTAAACCCCTCAGCTTAGACACCGAAGGTATCTAAGGTTACAAGTATGTCAGCTACACCTAGGGATAACACGTTGATTGTTTGAATATTCCTTGAAGTATACGGAGTCTTCGGAGGATACCATCTTGATTACGCTGAGGGCCAGGTGAAGGACGGCGATGTCGCCTAGGAGGGGGGGGGGTGAATAAGCGTTTCAAAAATAATTACGGTTTAGGCTTAAACAAAAGCGGAATAAAATTAGCGTTTAATTTATCAAGCAAAAAATCTAAATACACTAGATTCAAGTATGTGCACCAACAACTTATGCTCGGGGAACGTTCTAACGCGTCTCCGTGCCAAGACATTGGAGATGCCTTCATCATGGCAATTGTAGCGGAATGATGCTAGGGATTCCGCATCGCGGCAATCTGGGATCTTACTTTTATGAATAAGATTCTCATCCAGAATTACCGAACTATTTCTGCAAGCTTTTGTTTAACACAACCTAGATTCCAGATGTCGGTTGGTCCCGAACCATCGGCGTAATACACGATGTGGGGGGTGGGAGAGAGAGAAAATTTAATTCTAGCTAGACTTGATATCGACCTCCCGAGGAAATCTCCCAGAGGGTGGCTTACGGGCGCCCCCGGGACGGGTTGCGTGGCGACGTTCTCCAAGTCGTATTGGTGAGAATTTGGATCCGAGCTCCAGTCTCGATTCGATCGGTTGTGCTCGTGATCCCCTGAAGGGTAGGGAATCGACTCTTGGGTGGCGACCACTTGAAGATCCTCAGCCGATCCGAGGACGCGGCGAGGGATTCAATTACCAGATTCGATCAGTCGGGCTTCAAATCCTAACGATATGCAGGAGCTCCAAAGTGCACCTGAGCTTCAGCTGAACCGAGTTCTTGAGTCTCCAACGTGGGGGCCATGCCGACGTGGATTTGATCGTCAGATGGTGCTTCCGTCGAACCTTCGTGACCACACAACGAGACCTGTATGCGCCACCAATGTCGGTGCTAAAACCGGCGAACCTCGGGTAGGGGGTCCCGAGCTGATGATCTGTAACATCCCAAAATTTAAAATTTTGAAAAGTCATATAAATTAAGTAATAATGATTGTTTTGTTGCGATATTATTTTAAATCGAGCGAAGTTTGAAACTTTTTGGATTTTACTGAATATTAAATGGGGGGGGGGGGAATAAAATGATTTTCCCGAAATTTCCATTCGGGTTTGGTTGCATTTGAAAGTTTATTTGGATTTTGAAATATTCAAACAATTCCAAATTTAAAAGAAAACAAAGGAGAGAATATAATATGATTTCTTCAATTTAAAAAGAATTGGAAAATGTTTTGAATAGTGCTGTGGAGTTCATAAAATATTTTGGACATTAAATAAACCCTAAGAAATAATTTAGGAAATTATTTTTATGGCCAAAATTGTTCCAAACATTTTATGAAAAATTATTTGTCCCGAATAAAAGGTTTACACGACTCCATATGAGTCCAGGTATTGTTGTGAAGTTTGTGGTATTTTTAGAATTTCATTTGGGTATATATAGGACGGAAGAACCTTGTTTGTGTTTAAAAAACAATATGTCTAAGAGGCCCGTGTCTATCTCTCGCCCGGCAGCGCAACACAGGAGTTACGCCCCAGTTTTTTCCTTCCTTTTCTCTGGTTGGGCCAGCCCAACCGGCCAGGCCACTGTCCAGTTTTGCTTTTTCTTTCTCTTTTTCTATTGGGCCATGAGTAGGCCAGCTCCACACGCACGCGCAGATCTCTTCATTCACGTACACAGAAACAAGTCATGGAAGAAGTTGTGGAAGGTGTCGGTTCCATCAAAGGTGAGGAACTTTCTGTGGCACTCGTCGAAAAACTCACTTCCTTCATAAGATGTTCGAAAAAAACAGAAATATGTCCCACCATGAAGAATGCTATGTGTGTGGTGCACAAGATTCATGGAGGCACAGCCTGTTAGAATGCAACATGGCAAGATGCGTATGGGCTTTGGTGGACCATGAACTTTTGGAACATATGATTGTAACATCGAAACCTTCAGCGCGAGCTTGGCTGTTTTCTATGATGGATGTACTTAGTCACGATGAGCTAACAAAGATGACTGTTACTTTGTGGGCAATCTGGTATGCTAGGAGGAAATTGATCGACGAGGGGATAAACCAGAGTCCATATGCGACTTACAATTTTGTTGTTAATTTTATTGCTAAGTTAGAACAGCTTGCACCTCGTCCAGAAGCACATATAGCAGCAAGGGCACAACCTGGAGTTACTAGGAGATGGATTCTTCCTTCAGAAGGCTTTATTAAAATCAATGTTGATGCAGATGTCTCAATAGATCAGACTATGGGCACAGCAGCCGCAGTATGCAGGGATCGGGATGGAGCTTTTCTTGGCTCATCCATGATTGTGATCCATGGGTTAGTTGATCCTCCTTCGACGCTCGAGGCGATTGCATGTAGGGAGGGGTTGGCTCTGGCGCAAGATCTTGGCATCGAATATATTCAAGTTGCTTCGGACTGCAAGCAAGTGATACAACACATTCACCAGGAAGCAGGTGGAGATTATGGCGCTATCATTAAGGAAATTTTAGAAATGTCTACCACTTTTAATTCTTGTAATTTTTGCTTTGAATTTTGAGAGTCAAATTTTGAATCTCATAAGCTAGCTAGGTTTGGCGTTTCTCTTCCTGTTGGAAGACACCTATGGTTGGGTACTCCACACGACCCAATTGTAATTCCCGCAAACATTTCAGCTGATCAATAAAGCCTAGCAAGCTTTTCTAAAAAAAACGTACACAGAAACAAGTTTGTCTAAAAAAACGTACACAGAAACAAGTTTCCTTAAAAAAACATACACGGAAACAAAATTTCCGTTTCTAGAAAAATGCTAGTTTTCTACACTTTTAGGGCCTGTTCTGATCTCTCTCACTCCAAACTTCTAAAAAATGGGTCCAAATGGAATAGTTGTCAAGGGAATGAATTTTTTTGTGCGTAATAAGGAGGCACTTCCTCGCGTGAGAAGATATAGCTGATGGGCCCCGGCTATCATGGGGAGGAATTTATTTTCTTGCACATAATAAGGAGGCACTTCCTTGTGTGCGAAGATATAGCTGGTGGGTCTCGGCTGTCATGGGGAGGAATTTTTTTGCGCATAATAAGGAGGCACTTCCTTGCGTGCGAACAAGTAGCTGGTGGGTCCGAGTTGTCTGGAAAGATTTTTTTTGCGTAATAAGGAGGCAGTTCTTTGCGTGTAATCATGTAGCTGGTGGGCCCAAGCTATCAGGAGGGATCATTATTTTGCGCGTAATAAGGAGACACTTCCTTACGAGCGACCTCGTAGCTGATGGGTTCCAGCTGTCAGGGGAAGAAATCATTTTTTGCGCATAATAAGGAGGCACTTTCCTTGCTTGCAACCATGGACCTCATGAGTCTCAACTGTCAGCCTCTCCACATATAGTCCTCTTTTGATGGCTGTCGTTCGTGGACCATGTTGAGGATGCCGCACTGAGAGCCCCAAGGCATTGGACAACGACGAGGCATAGGAAGGGGATGACCCGGAGCCGGGGAAGACTCGACAGTGGATGCCCACGGGAAGGGGGATACAAGAGTTGACTGGTTTGACTGCTGTGTGAGGCAGCTGTCGCCGGAGAATAACAGGAGGTGTGGGGGAGTAGTGGGATTGCCTTGTCCAGCGGTGGTAGTAGCATGGGTGGTGAGGCCTGCATGGTAGCACAGTCGGCCATGAGAGGCGGGAGCAGGCGGTCCCTCCGGCGATGGTTTGGGCGCCTGGAGCAAGAAGATCAGAGTTTGAAGAAGCACGATGCCCTTGGGTTGACATCCAATGGTCAGTGCTGTTAAAATCGTTTGTTGACTAAGTGGACAATGTCTTGCATATGCGTCAACTTCGTAGGCCCACAAGTTAGCCTCCAAATATATGGCAAACATCATACAACTCATTTGCTATAATTATTTATAATAATGTAAAGACCATTTGCTAATTCTTAATGAATTTATTCCAGCCCATATTCGGGCCAGGGTTAAAAATTTCAACAATTGTTTGCATATTTTGGTGGGGTCCAAACTATTTTAATCTTGAAATTTCGAATCAGATTCAAACTAACTTCAAATATATATGGAATAGCAAAAAAAATAAAATCTCAAAATTCGAAAAAATGAAATTTGAAACAAATTGTCAGTTTGCTGTATTTTTTGAAATTCACAGCCCATTTATTATTTGTTATAGCCCATTTTCTGGGCAAGCCGAATGCATCCCTCCTTGTCTTGAAAGATTTGTAGCCCAGCAGGGTGAAGAAAAGCAAGTAGGTTTCAGTTGGGTATTCTTAAAAAAACTAAAGCTGGGCTAGCCATTTTCACAATTATTGGTCATATAATAAACATAAAATAAAAGCCTGGACTAGACGGACCATAGCCCTTGCACAGTCAAGTTGATACCCTACTCTGCCTCAAAAATAAAAAAACAACTATGCAAGCTGCTGGGTCCCTGATGTCAGCTGCTCTTGTGCAACTCTTTCGTGTATTGACTATGTTGACGATGGCGTGGGACCTAGATGTCATGAAACCATTAGGATGAATCATTTTTTTTGCTTGTAATAAGGAGGCACTTGCTTACTTACAGCAATGGACCTGTTGGGTCCCTTCTATCATCCTCTCCACGTACAATCCGATTCCTCTTGTTTATTGACCATGTTGACAATGCAACACAGCGGCTCCGCGACAAGCGTGCCAATGTGGAGGATGGTGGAGAGGCCTCGTATGAGAGTGAATAGGATCCAGGAAAGATGTGGCAATGTAGGCGCAGGCGGAGGGGGAGTACGATAGTTGACAAGTTCGGGTGGGTGGTGGGGCTTCCGTTGCCGGAGAATGATGGGAGGTGGGGGTAGAGGGATGGCCCGGTCAGAGTTTTAATTAGGGTGCGATGGGGCTGCGATGCATGCGTGGTGCTACATCTTGAGCTTGCGTTGGTTTTTCCCTTGAAGAGGAAAGGGTGATGCATCAAAGTAGAGTAAGTATTTCCCTCAGTTTTGAGAACCAAGGTATCAATCTAGTAGGAGACAATGCACAAGCCACCGAATACCTGCACAAACAAACACCAACTTGCACCCAACACGATAAAGGGGTTGCCAATCCCTTCATGATTATTTGCAAAGTGAGATATGATATAGATGGATAAACGTTAAAGTAATATTTTTGGTATTTTTGGTTTATGGAACAGAAAGTAAAAGATTGCAAAGAAATTAAATAGGAAACTAAAATTGTAGACCAGACACTTATATGATGGAAAATAGACCCGGGGGCCATAGGTTTCACTAGAGGCTTCTCTCAAAGTAGAAAATATTACGGTGGGTGAACAAATTACTACCGAGCAATTGATAGAAAAGCGCAAAGTTATGACGATATCTAAGGCAATGATCATGGATATAAGCATCACGTCCGTATTAAGTAGACCGACTCCTGCTCGCATCTACTACTATTACTCCGCACATTGACCGACTCCTGCCTGCATCTAGAGTATTAAGTTCGTAAGAACAAAGTAATGCTTTAAGCAAGATGACATGATGTAGCGGGGTAAACTCAAGCAATATGATGAAAACCCCATCTTGTTATCCTCGATGGCAACAATACAATACGTTTCGGTTCCCCTTCTGTCACTAGGATCGAGCACCGCAAGATTGAACCCAAAGTTAAGCACTTCTCCCATTGCAAGAAAAACCAATCTAGTTGGCCAAACCAAATCAATAGTTTGAAGAGACTTGAAAAGATATCAAATCATGCATATAAGAATTCAGAGGAGATTCAAATAATATTCATAGATAAGCTGATCATAAATCCACAATTCATCGGATCTCAGCAAACACATCGCGAAAGAGTATTACATCGAATAGATCTCCAAGAACATTGAGGAGAACTTTGTATTGAGAATAAAAGAGAGAGAAAAGGCTATCTAGCTACTAGCTATGGACCCGTAGGTCTGTGGTAAACTACTCACGCTTCATCGGAGAGGCAATGGTGTTGATGTAGAAGCCCTCTGTGACCGAATCCCTTCTGGCAAAAAGGCCCCTAGATGGGATCTCACGGGTACAGAAGGTTGTGGCGGAGGAAAAGTGGTTTCGTGGCTCCCCTGGAAGGTTTTGGGATATTTGAGAATATATAGGCGGAAGAAATAGGTCGGTGGAGTCATGAAGGGCCCACAAGGGTGGGGGCGTGCCTCCCGACCTTGTGGCTGCCTCGTGGCTTTCATGACGTGCACTACAAGCCCTCTGGATGCCTTCTGGTCCAAGAAAAATCATCATTAAAGTTTCATTCTGTTTGGACTCCGTTTGGTATTCCTTTTCTGCAAAACTTTAAAACAAAGAAAAAACAGGAACTGACACTGGGCTCTAGGTTAATAGGTTAGTCCCAAAAATCATATAAAATAGCATATTAATGCATATAAAACATCACAAAACAGATAATATAATAGCATGGAATAATAAAAAATTATAGATACGTTGGAGACGTATCAAGCATCCCAAAGCTTAATTCCCGCTCGTCCTCGAGTAGGTATTACAAAAACAGAATTTTTGATGTGGAGTGCTACCTACCATATTTATCTGTGTAATTCTCTTTATTGTGTCATGAATGTTCAGATTCGTATGATTCAAAACAAAAGTTCAATATTGACATAAAAACAATAATACTTCAAGCATACTAACAAAATAATTATGTCTTCTCAAAATATCATGGCCAAAGAAAGCTTATCCCTACAAAATCATATAGTCTGGCTATGCTTCATCTTCATCACACAAAATATTTAAATCATGCACAACCGCAATGACAAGCCAAGAAATTGTTTCATACTTTTAACGTTCTCAAACTTTTTCAACTTTCACGCAATACATGAGCGTGAGCCATGAATATAGCACTATAGGTGGTAAAGACGGTGGTTGTGGAGAAGATAAAAAGAAGGAGGTAGTCTCACATCAACTAGGCGTATCAACGGGCTATGGAAATGCCCATCAATAGATATCAATGTGAGTGATTAGGGATTGCCATGCAACGGGTGCACTAGAGCTATAAGTTTATGAAAGCTCAAAACGGAAACTAAGTGGGTGTGCATCCAACTCGCTTGCTCACGGAGACCTAGGGCAATTTGAGGAAGCCCATCATTGGAATATACAAGCCAAGTTCTATAATGAAAATTCTCACTAGCATATGAAAGTGATTGTGACGCCCCAAGACCGGAACTTCAGATACCTTCCTTTGGTTTCGAGTTTCGTTGGTGTTTTGTTTGGTTCGTTGCATTCATCATTGCATCATGTCATCATGCAACCCATTTTAAAAACTCAACTAAATAAATTGCATGGATCTTCGGTCCATTTAAACTGAGGGAATTCACATGGTGATTCTCTTTATAACATATCCTCCCGTTATTAGGGAGCTATTATAAATATTTCCATTCTTTTGGATTTACCCATGAACACACTTGCAAATAATCACATGCCTTTTCTTGCTTCAAGTTTGGTCCCCAAACTTTGCTTTTATCCTTTCTCCATTTTCCGAAGCTCCACCAATATTCCGAACATTTTTGGACTCTCCAAAAATGTTTTCCTATTCAAACTCATTTGAATCACATTCGAATGTGTTCGAATGCAATCCTTCCAAATGGTGCCAAATGTATTTTTTCTTAGATCAAGCTCATTTTTATGAGTCCAAGAAAATTGGCGCCCTGCTCAAATTCTTCTCCTATCTCTCTTTACATTTCTTATTCTTCGGTTTATTTGTTAAATCAGGAAATAAAGAAGTAAAAGAGATTAGAGGGAGAGAGAAGAGAGCCAGCCCAGCCAACCTCTTGGGTCTGTCCATCTAGACCGGCCCATTTGCGCAGCTAGCCCAGCCTACCTAACCCTCTCTGATGGGCCAGCCTCCCTGGCCCAAGGAGTCCCGTAGCCCCACTGCTAACCCTAGCCGATCGCAACGATCCCATCTCCTTCCCTCCAGCGACGTGCTACCCGATCCCATCCTCCTCTCTCGCTCCCCGCTCGATCCCCATCACCAGCGCCCGCGCCCACGCTCCTCCTCTCGCCCGATCCATGGCCTCTCCCTTCCTCTCGCTGCCGCCTCATCTCGTGGGTTCGCCGTCGTCGTTTGTGACAGGAGCAGCAGCTCACATGGCCGCCAGTCCCCGTAGTGCCAGGCCGGCCCGCCGCCGCCATCGCGAGCCTGCGCCCCCGCCGGCTACCGTCGCCCTGCCTCTCCTCCTTCTTCTCCGCGTCGCCCTCAACCCTCCTCGACGTCGTCGCCTCCCTCCTTCCTCTCCTGTCGCACAAGCCCTGCACAGCCCTGTGCCCTCAAGTGCCCCGCCGGCCTGCGACGCCGCCGCCGACCTCCACCAGGAGCCTGCGTCGCCCAGGCGCCAGCTCCTTCCACCTCGCCTCTCTGCAACTCCCGTGGATGCTGTCCGGGGAACCCATGGCGTTGTCGTCTCAAGGCCGTCGCCGGTGGGATCCTGCGTCCCTCCACCATCTTCCTGGTCAAGTGACGCCAGGGCCGACCCCGCCGCGTTCCTCTACTCCTCTCGCCTCGAGCACCTGCCGCTGACCACCACCTTCGTCTTCTGCTGCTGCTTCACCGGTGAGCACAGGCCGCCGCCGCGTTGCTTTGCCTTCGCCTCCCGGCTTCGTCCGCGAGAACGTTTACAGTCACTTGGGTTCGACAAGTTGCCAAGTACCCCTACGCGCGAAGACGCCAAGACAGTTTCGGAATACACCAAGTACCACTACGGCCGGAGACCTCGACGCCCGACGCCTAAAACGATCACCGAACCGGAAATAATTCCAAGTACTAGGTCAACGAGAACCACCAAGTTCGTCTTCCGCCGTCTCCGAAATCGCCAAGTACCACGACGAACCGAGAACAACTACCGTCGACGTGCATTTTGCCAAGTACCATCGCAAGAATGGGACTGGAAAGTCTGAAGACCCCAAGTACCACGACACCGATGACATGAACATCTACGAAAACTTGTGAGGCTAAGAACATGAACGACTACCGTCGCCACGAGAACGACTACTTCCCACGACGATCGTGAACGACTACACCGCTTGATCCGAACCGCTCCGGCAACGCACACTTCGAAGGTATACCGCCGAGACGATGACCCGTGGACCGAATGCATATGTTGTATGAAATGCTCCTGTTTGCTTCGTGTTCGAGTTGTTCGGTGCACGTTGCCCCTCTTTTGCCTTGCCACCGACATGTGGGAACCCCGTAATCGGGAGCACCCCACCATCCTTGCATGACACGCTCCCGTCACTTCCTTTTGCACCGGTATCCCCGTGGGCTACCGGATAACCGATACGTTGTCGTGGCACCATTCCGTTATCGTTGTCGTGGCACTCCTTTTCTTTTTCGCCACGATGACAAATGCTTCTTGATATGCCCTTATCAATGTTTCCATAAATATTGCATAAAACTTGCACATGTCATTCGCATCATGATAATAACATTTAAATGTTTAAAATTGTTGTTTGCTTTAAATTACTAATGCATATGCGGATTTACCGGATTCTTTATTTGTTATGTCCGACCCCATTTAAATTGTTTAGATGGTGTAGTTTTGTTATGCTTCACCTCTTACCATGTTTAACAACATTTAATATTGTTGGGTACATAAACGAGATCAAACTAAATAATTGATGTGGTGTTCCGTCAATATGCAACTCGTTGCATATTGAGCTCCACTTAATTTGTAGGATTGTTTGTGCACTTTGCCATGCCATGCATATTTAAACCGGACATGCATCATACTTGATTGTGCATCATGACATGTTTATGTGATGGTTGTTTACTATGTTGTTTGCTCTTTTCCGGTGTTGTTTCTTCGGGTTGGTTCCGATAACGTTGCGTGTGTGAGGATCCGTTGGATATGTCTGTTTGTCTTCTTCATGGACTCGTTCTTATTCCTTGCGGGATTTTAGGCAAGATGATCATACCCTCGAAATCACTACTATCTTTGCTATGCTAGTTTGCTCGCTCTTTTGCTATGCCTATGCTGCGATACCTACCACTTGCTTATCATGCCTCTCATATTGTTGAACCAAGCCTCTAACCCACCTTGTCCTAGCAAACCGTTGTTTGGCTATGTTACCGCTTTGCTCAGCCCCTCTTATAGCGTTGTTAGTTGCAGGTGAAGATTGAAGTTTTGTTCCTTGTTGGAACATGGAGATGTTGTTCCTTGTTGGAACAAGTTTACTTGTTGGGATATCACAATATATCTTATTTAATTAATGCATCTATATACTTGGTAAAGGATGGAAGGCTCAGCCTTATGCCAGGTGTTTTGTTCCACTCTTGCCGCCCTAGTTTCCGTCATATCGGTGTTATGTTCCCGGATTTTGCGTTCCTTACGCGGTTGGGCTATTATGGGAACCCCTTGACAGTTCGCCTTAAGTAAAGCTCCTCCAGCAATGCCCAACATTGGTTTTACCATTTGCCACCTAGCCTTTTCTTTTTCCTTGGGAGTCGCGCTCCTGAGGGTCATCATTATTTTACCCCCCCCCGGGCCAGTGCTCCTCTGAGTGTTGGTCCAACTTGTCAGCCGCCGGTGGCCACCAGGGGCAACTCTGGGCTGGCCTACCGGAAGTTTAGACAATCCGGTGTGCCCTGAGAAAGAGATATGTGCAGCTCCTATGGGGATTTGTCTGCACATTCGGGCGGTGTTGCTGGTTTAGTTTTACCCTGTCGAAATGTCTTGTTGTACCGGGATACCGAGTCTGATCGGAATGTCTCGGGAGGAGGTCTATTCCTTCGTTGACCGTGAGAGCTTGTAATGGGCTAAGTTGGGACACCCCTGCAGGGATTTGAACTTTCGAAAGCCGTGCCCGCGGTTATGGGCAGATGGAAATTTGTTAATGTCCGGTTGTAGAAAACCTGAAGTTGACCTTAATTAAAATACATCAACCGCGTGTGCAACCGTGATGGTCTCTTTCTGGCGGAGTCTGGGAAGTGAACACGGTGTTGGAGTTATGCTTGACGTAGGTTATTCTAGGATCACTTCTTGATCATAGTTGTATCGACCGTGCTTTGCCTTCTCTTCTCGCTCTCATTTGCATATGTTAGACACCATATATGCTAGTCGCTTGCTGCAGCTCCACCTCATATCTTGCCTTTCCCATAAGCTTAAATAGTCTTGATCGCGAGGGTGCGAGATTGCTGAGTCCCCGTGGCTCACAGATACTTCCAAAACTAGCTTGCAGGTGCCGATGAGTCCGTGCAGATGACGCAACCAAGCTCAAGGAGGAGCTCGTTGAAGATCTTGTCCTTTGTCTTGCTTCGTTCTAGTTGATCAGTAGTGGAGCCTAGTTGGGGTCGATCGGGGACCTTTGTCGCATTTGGGGTTCTTCTTTTATTTTGGTTCCGTAGTTGGACCTTGATTGTATTTGGTTGATGTAATGCTTTATTCATGTAATTGTGTGAGTGGCGATTGTAAGCCAACTATGTATCTTTCCCTTATGTATTACATGGGTTGTGTGAAGATTACCTCACTTGCGACATTGCTTTCAATGCGGTTATGCCTCTAAGTCGTGCTTCGACACGTGGGAGATATAGCCGCATCGAGGGCGTTACAAGTTGGTAATCAGAGCCTTCCCCGACCTTAGGAGCCCCACTGCTTGATCGTTTTTAGCAGCCGTTGTTGAGTCTAGAAAAATGTTTTGAGTCATTTAGAAATTATATATCGGAGAGTTTAGGAATTCTTTTTACTCCCTAGTCTCCTCATCGCTCTGGTAAGACATCCCGACGTAGAGTTTGGACTCTTCTCTTCTCAAATTTCACTAAATTTTTTTAGGATCACGCGGGTATCTTGGAATCGTTCCGATGGTTTTATGACGAGAACATTTTCTTGGTGCCTCCTGTCAAGGGTTTTGTGGAAGTGTCCCGGGGAGTTGAGCTCTGAGGTGTTGTCGTCATAATTCTATCGTTGTAGTTCTGGAATACCTGAGTTTAGTTCGCCGACATCGAAAATCTCTTTTATGCAGTTCATTGGTGAGATAACCTCGACGCCACCCAGTACTGGGGCGGGAGTTCGGGAGTATTGCCATAACTTGTATAACGGATGCTTTTTGAAGGTTGAGGTAGACAATTTCCGAAGGTTTATTGGTTATGTGTTGAAGGATGGATGCAGCTGGATGTAGGATTTGCTAGTTTTGGGTGAGATATTATGCTTCCCCTGTATCCCCAACACCTGATTGCATAACTGGGAAAGTTTCGGGAGTTTATAAGTGGGAATTCAAGTAGCTCTTAGGATATCTTTCCGACAGATGTATGATATGAAATTGGGGTTCGACGTCTAGTGGTCCGCCTATTCACGGTCGGTTTTACAGTGGTCTCATTGTGCCTTAAAGAGTCCTTGGCTATGCCGACTCGAGGATGCTTCATATGTCATGTGCACTGCCTTGTACATGATGGTTCTGTACGATCGAGCCCGTGTAGGCCCCACCACGAAAACTTCGGACGAAATCTCTATCATATGTTTGTTCCGGCTTATTCCGCAAGCCAATCCTTTGTTTTTGTTTTGAGTTGTGGTATTCGAGTTGCTTCGAAGTCAAATGTTGATTCCATACCTTCCCCAAATGGTGTTTTCATACTCCGATGTGAATACCAATCCTTCATGATAATCGAGATTGTCATGTCAATCCTTTTCACGGTGTGTTTCTCTTCAAGTGGATCCGAACATTTCAACATCCGCAAGATCCAATCTCAGCTTTCTCAACGGTGTTCGTTCATCCATCCCAAGTTGTCTTTGTTTTCCCACCCTCCCACCCTTGTTTATCTTAGGACTCAGATTTCTTTATCGTGTATCCATCTTATTGATGTGAAGTCCCTCCGTTCTATTTCCTTCATGTTCTTATCCGGTGATTCTCATGAAGATACTAACGGAGCTTCTAGTTCATCATTCTTCGTTTCTTTTATCTTCTCCGGTGGTTTCAAGTCAAGCTTTTGGTGTTGATCATATCCCTTTCCTCGTTTTCAATGCTTTCTCATGCTGGTGCAATTCTCAATCTTTCACCTCTCGCTATTCAATTGTCCCGGAGTGCTCAAATTTTCTCAAAAGGTTCGTCTTGTCATTCAAGATTCTTTCAAGATCTTTCAAGGATGTTATCTCATTCAAGTCATTTAATTCAACCGGTGCAACCTCTCTTTTAAATCATTTCAATGGCGTTTCTTTTGAGTGGGCCCTAACCCACAGGTCTGTTCCCAGGATCTTACCTGACTCTTCTTATTTTCCCGGAGCTATCCTAAATTCCTTTTAAAGTTTGACGTAAGAATGAGTTATCATCAGTCAAATGCCATCTCCTAGATCTTTCACAATTCTTTTCATCGTTGGCTCAACCTCTTCGTTTTGATTCTTCTGGAGTGTCTAAATAATTCATGGTGGTGTTTCTCGTCGTTTTGAAGACCGAAGAAGAGTTTCTCTTTAATCTTGCTCCTTTCTCTTCAAGATTCATGGTTCTAGTGATATGAACCTCTCATAGTTGTTTTCCATTGTCAGAATTCTTTTCACTCATCCAGAGTAATTCAGAGTATTTTCTGTCGGATTATCCGGAGCCCATCATCTAAGATTGATTCAGTCCAGCTTTTAGCTCGCATACTCTAAATCATACCGGTGCTTCGTTCAAGTGATCTTTAATCGGCTCGTGATCTCGTCGTTCTCATGTATCTAAACCCTCTAAAGCATCTTCGTGTATTTGCTAATTCTAACCGGTGATTCATCCCTTTACTTCGTTTATTTTAATTCTAACAGTGGTTCGTTCAAGAGTTCTCTTACTTATCAATTTATTCGATGTTCCAATCCTACCGGTGGTTCATTGAAGACATTCTCAAGTTTATGTTATATCTCGCTTAATCTTTTCTACGAGAATAAGTAGTATGTCAAATCCACTGCTTGTCATCAATTTAAATTGGTGAAGGATAAGCATAACGTAATTCTTATTCTTGTTCATCCAAGTGATTAATTCCTTATTCCAGAGGTGCGTCAACTTCTTGATTCCAATTGTGTTCAGCTTTTTCTTTTCCCGGAGTTTCAAGATCTCTCTTTTATCTCGTCGCAAGCTTCATCTAATCATTGCAAGGTTTCAACCTTATTCTTTTCATCCTTCACTTCTTTGTGATCATTCTTTTAACCGGAGTTCTTCACAGAGGCTCTACATGATGGTTCATCAAGGATTTATATTCCTTCTCGAAACGTTCATCAACTTTATTTTCAGAGGAGCTCAAGTTTGCTTCATCTTGCAATCCGGAGTTCAATCTTTCTTCCGTATCATTGGAGATGGTATTATGTCATTCTAAATAATTTGAGTTCATGTTTCATAACTCACATGTTGTTATGAATGAGGTATTTTAAATCCATCAACCTATTCGTTGGAATTATCTTGGGTTATATTCCACCTAAAGCTTTCCCTAAGGATTGTTGCTATCTATGGTGCTTATAAATGATCCAATGTCTTCTTTTATCCTTCCGGTGAAATAACTTTCTCGTCTCCTTGTTTATTCCAATCTAATTCTTTCTCGTGAGTGGCGGGTTCTCACCTCATAATTTGAGTTGTATTCCATAAGACCATATCAAGCTTATTATTTTCGTTGTTGGTTTTCCAACAACTCCGTTCAACCCTTCTCCTAAAGATGCCTTTTCAGGCTCTTTTGTAGCAGAAGTTGGCATTGTCTTCTACATTCGTTTGTCTCAATTATCTGTACTCTACACTTTCGTTCCGGAGGCATTGTGATGTTGCTCTCTGCTACCATCTTCTTGTTTTGTCAGGATCGTGTTCTTTTCGTCCTTATCCTTTTAACCGGAGTGTCGTGCCTGCTTTTCGAATTTTTCCCATTCTGCCAAGTTTTGCCTCCCTTCTCAGACAGAGTGCTGCTCAAATTATATCATTCTTAATCCTTCTCTCTCTTGTTTTAACCGGAGTGGTTTCAATATACATCTTGCCCTTCAACCTCAAGGTTTTTCGCAATGTTCTTTGTCCCTCTTTTCTAACGGAGTGTTTTCAAATTTGTCATCTCCGTTATTCTTTTTCTCGAAATGGCTTAACCTTTTCAAGGTTCTTTGGTCTCACTCGTTTGTCAAAGAAGAAACTTAGTTTTACCTCTTCTCTTTCTCTTCCGTTTTTCCCTCCGGTGCCATTCTAGATCTCGGGACGAGATCCTTTCGTAGTGGTGGAGTGTTGTGACGCCCCAAGACCGGAACTTCAGATACCTTCCTTGGGTTCCGAGTTTCGTTGGTGTTTTGTTTGGTTCGTTGCATTCATCATTGCATCATGTCATCATGCAACCCGTTTTAAAAACTCAACTAAATAAATTGCATGGATCTTCGGTCCATTTAAACCGAGGGAATTCACATGGTGATTCTCTTTATAACATATCCTCCCGTTATTAGGGAGCTATTATAAATATTTCCATTCTTTTGGATTTACCCATGAACACACTTGCAAATAATCACATGCCTTTTCTCGCTTCAAGTTTGGTCCCCAAACTTTGCTTTTATCCTTTCTCCATTTTCCGGAGCTCCAACAATATTCCGAACATTTTTGGACTCTCCAAAAATGTTTTCCTAATTCAAACTCATTTGAATCACATTCGAATGTGTTCGAATGCAATCCTTCCAAACGATGCCAAATGTATTTTTTCTTAGATCAAGCTCATTTTTACGAGTCCAAGAAAATTGGCGCCCTGCTCAAATTCTTCTCCTATCTCTCTTTACATTTCTTATTCCTCGGTTTATTTGTTAAATCAGGAAATAAAGAAGTAAAAGAGATTAGAGGGAGAGAGAAGAGAGCCAGCCCAGCCAACCTCTTGGGTCTGTCCATCTAGACCGGCCCATTTGCGCAGCTAGCCCAGCCTACCTAACCCTCTCTGATGGGCCGGCCTCCCTGGCCCAAGGAGTCCCGTAGCCCCACTGCTAACCCTAGCCGATCGCAACGATCCCATCTCCTTCCCTCCAGCGACGTGCTGCCCGATCCCATCCTCCTCTCTCGCTCCCCGCTCGATCCCCATCACCAGCGCCCGCGCCCACGCTCCTCCTCTCGCCCGATCCATGGCCTCTCCCTTCCTCTCGCTGCCGCCTCATCTCGTGGGTTCGCCGTCGTCGTTTGTGACAGGAGCAGCAGCTCACATGGCCGCCAGTCCCCGTAGTGCCAGGCCGGCCCGCCGCCGCCATCGCGAGCCTGCGCCCCCGCCGGCTACCGTCGCCCTGCCTCTCCTCCTTCTTCTCCGCGTCGCCCTCAACCCTCCTCGACGTTGTTGCCTTCCTCCTTCCTCTCCTGTCGCACAAGCCCTGCACAGCCCTGCGCCCTCAAGTGCCCAGCCGACCTGCAACGCCACCGCCGACCTCCACCAGGAGCCTGCGTCGCCCAGGCGCCAGCTCCTTCCACCTCGCCTCTCTGCAACTCCCGTGGATGCCGTCCGGGGAACCCATGGCGTTGTCGTCTCAAGGCCGTCACCGGTATGATCCTGCGTCCCTCCACCATCTTCCTGGTCAAGTGACGCTAGGGCCGACCCCGCCGCGTTCCTCTACTCCTCTCGCCTCGAGCACCTGCCGCTGACCACCACCTTCGTCTTCTGCTGCTGCTTCACCGGTGAGCACAGGCCGCCGCCGCATTGCTTTGCCTTCGCCTCCCGGCTTCGTCCGCGAGAATGTTTACAGTCACTTGGGTTTGACAAGTTGCCAAGTACCCCTACGCGCGAAGACGCCAAGACAGTTTTGGAATACACCAAGTACCACTACGGCCGGAGACCTCGACGCCCGACGCCTAAAACAATCACCGAACCGGAAATAACGCCAAGTACTAGGTCAACGAGAACCGCCAAGTTCGTCTTCCGCCGTCTCCGAAATCGCCAAGTACCACGACGAACCGAGAACAACTACCATCGACGTGCATTTTGCCAAGTACCACTACCGCCGTCGCAAGAACGGGACCGGAAAGTTTGAAGACCCCAAGTACCACAACACCGATGACATGAACATCTACGAAAACTTGTGAGGCTAAGAACGTGAACGACTACCGTCTCCACGAGAACGACTACTTCCCACGACGATCGTGAACGACTACACCGCTTGACCCGAACCGCTCCGGCAGCACACACTTCGAAGGTATACCACCGAGACGATGACCCGTGGACCGAATGCATATGTTGTATGAAATGCTCCTGTTTGCTCCGTGTCGGAGTTGTTCGGTGCATGTTGCCCCTCTTTTGCCTTGCCATCGACATGTGGGAACCCCGTAATCGGGAGCACCCCACCATCCTTGCATGACACGCTCCCGTCACTTCCTTTTGCACCGGTATCCCCGTGGGCTACCGGATAACCGATACGTTGCCGTGGCACCATTTCGTTATCGTTGTCGTGGCACTCCTTTTCTTTTCTGCCACGATGAAAAAATGCTTCTTGATATGCCCTTATCAATGTTTCCATAAATACTGCATAAAACTTGCACATGTCATTCGCATCATGATAATAACATTTAAATGTTTAACATTGTTGTTTCTTTAAATTACTAATGCATATGGGGATTTACCGGATTCGTTATTTGTTATGTCCGACCCCATTTAAATTGTTTAGATGGTGTAGTTTTGTTATGCTTCACCTCTTACCATGTTTAACAACATTTAATATTGTTGGGTACATAAACGAGATCAAACTAAATAATTGATGTGATGTTCCGTCAATATGCAACTCGTTGCATATTGAGCTCCACTTAATTTGTAGGATTGTTTGTGCACTTTGTCATGCCATGCATATTTAAACCGGACATGCATCATACTTGATTGTGCATCATGACATGTTTATGTGATGGTTGTTTACTATATTGTTTGCTCTTTTTCGGTGTTGTTTCTTCGGGTTGGTTCCGGTAACGTTGCGTGTGTGAGGATCCGTTGGATACGTCCGTTTGTCTTCTTCATGGACTCGTTCTTCTTCCTTGCGGGATTTCAGGCAAGATGATCATACCCTCGAAATCACTACTATCTTTGCTATGCTAGTTTGCTCGCTCTTTTTCTATGCCTATGCTGTGATACCTACCACTTGCTTATCATGCCTCCCATATTGTTGAACCAAGCCTCTAACCCACCTTGTCCTAGCAAACCGTTGTTTGGCTATGTTACCGCTTTGCTCAGCCCCTCTTATAGCGTTGTTAGTTGCAGGTGAAGATTGAAGTTTTGTTCCTTGTTGGAACATGGAGATGTTGTTCCTTGTTGGAACAAGTTTACTTGTTGGGATATCACAATATATCTTATTTAATTAATGCATCTATATACTTGGTAAAGGGTGGAAGGCTCGGCCTTATGCCTAGTGTTTTGTTCCACTCTTGCCGCCCTAGTTTCCGTCATATCGGTGTTATGTTCCCGGATTTTGCGTTCCTTACGCGGTTGGGCTATTATGGGAATCCCTCGACAGTTCGCCTTAAGTAAAGCTCCTCCAGCAATGCCCAACATTGGTTTTACCATTTGCCACCTAGCCTTTTCTTTTCCCTTGGGAGTCGCGCTCCTGAAGGTCATCATTATTTTACCCCCCCGGGCCAGTGCTCCTCTGAGTGTTGGTCCAACTTGTCAGCCGCCGGTGGCCACCAGGGGAAACTCTGGGCCGGCCTACCGGAAGTTTAGACAATCCGGTGTGCCCTGAGAAAGAGATATGTGCAGCTCCTATCGGGATTTGTCGGCACATTCGGGCGGTGTTGCTGGTTTAGTTTTACCCTGTCGAAATGTCTTGTTGTACCGGGATACCGAGTCTGATCGGAATGTCTCGGGAGGAGGTCTATTCCTTCGTTGACCGTGAGAGCTTGTAATGGGCTAAGTTGGGACACCCCTGCAGGGATTTGAACTTTCGAAAGCCGTGCCCGCGGTTATGGGCAGATGGAAATTTGTTAACGTCCGGTTGTAGAAAACCTGAAGTTGACCTTAATTAAAATACATCAACCGCGTGTGTAACCGTGATGGTCTCTTTCCGTCGGAGTCCGGGAAGTGAACACGGTGTTGGAGTTATGCTTGACGTAGGTTATTCTAGGATCACTTCTTGATCATAGTTGTATCGACCGTGCTTTGCCTTCTCTTCTCGCTCTCATTTGCATATGTTAGCCACCATATATGCTAGTCGCTTGCTGCAGCTCCACCTCATATCTTGCCTTTCCCATAAGCTTAAATAGTCTTGACCGCGAGGGTGCGAGATTGCTGAGTCCCCGTGGCTCACAGATACTTCCAAAACCAGCTTGCAGGTGCCGATGAGTCCATGCAGATGACGCAACCAAGCTCGAGGAGGAGCTCGTTGAAGATCTTGTCCTTTTTCTTGCTTCGTTCTAGTTTATCAGTAGTGGAGCCCAGTTGGGGTCGATCGGGGACCTTTGTCGCATTTGGGGTTCTTCTTTTATTTTGGTTCCGTAGTCGGACCTTGATTGTATTTGGTTGATGTAATGCTTTATTCATGTAATTGTGTGAGTGGCGATTGTAAGCCAACTATGTATCTTTCCCTTATGTATTACATGGGTTGTGTGAAGATTACCTCACTTGCGACATTTCTTTCAATGCGGTTATGCCTCTCAGTCGTGCTTCGACACGTGGGAGATATAGCCGCATCGAGGGCGTTATAGTGATATGATAGGAGACTCTCTATCATGAAGATCATGGTGCTACTTTGAAGTACAAGTGTGGTAAAAGGAGAGTAACATTGCCCCTTCTCTCTTTTCTCTGGTTTTTTTTCTTTTTCTATTTGGGCGTTCTTTTTTTGCCTCTTTTTTTTCCGTCCGGAGTCTCCTCCCGTCTTGTGGGGGAATCATAGTCTCCATCATCCATTCCTCACATGGGACAATGCTCTAATAATGAAGATCATCACACTTTTATTTACTTACAACTCAAGAATTACAACTCGATACTTTGAACAAAATATGACTCTATATGAATGCCTCCGACGGTGTACCGGGATGTGCAATGAATCAAGCGTGATATGTATGAAAGAATTATGAACGGTGGCTTTGCCACAAATACGGTGTCAACTAAATGATCATGCAAAGCAATATGACAATAATGGAGCGTGTCTTATAAACGGAACGGTGGAAAGTTGCATGGCAATATATCTCGGAATGGCTATGGAAATGCCATAATTGTTGGGGAACGCAGTATTTCAAAAAAATTCCTACTATCACGCAAGATCTATCTAGGAGCTGCATAGCAATGAGAGGGGAGAGTGTGTCTACGTACCCTCGTAGACCGAAAGCGGAAGCATTAAGTAACACGGTTGATGTAGTCGAACATCTTCGCAATCCAACCGATCAAGTACCGAACGCACGACATCCGCGATCTGTACACATTCAGCTCATTGACGTCCCTCGAACTCTAGATCCAGCTAAGGCTAAGGGAGAGTTTCATCAGCACGACGGCGTGTTGACGGTGATGATGAAGTTACCGACGCAGGGCTTCGCCTAAGCACTACGACAATATGACCGAGGTGGAAATCTGTGGAGGGGGGCACCGCACACGGCTAAGAGATCAACTTGTGTGTCTATGGGGTGCCCCCTCCCCCGTATATAAAGGAGTGGAGGGGGGGCCTCCTATGGTGCGCCCCAAGGGGGGAATCATACTCCTACTAGGAGTAGGTTCCCCCTTTCCTAGTCCAACTAGGAGGGGGAAGGAAGGGAAGAGGGAGAGAAAGGAAAGGGGGGGCTTCCCAATTCGGATTGGGCTTGGGGTGGGGTGGGGGGGCGCCCCACCTCTTGTCCGCCTCCTCCTCTCTTCCACTAAAGCCCATGTAGGCCCATTAAGCCCCCGGGGGGTTCCGGTAACCCCCCGGTAGTGCGGAAAATGCCCGAACTAATCCGAAACCTTTCCGGTGTCCAAACATAACCTTCCAATATATCAATCTTCATGTCTCAACCATTTCGAGACTCCTCGTCATGTCCGTGATCACCTCCGGGACTCCGAACAACCTTCGGTACATCAAATCACATAACTCACAATACATATCGTCATCGAACGTTAAGCGTGCGGACCCTACGGGTTCAGAACTATGTAGACATGACCGAGACTCATCTCCGGTCAATAACTAATAGCGGAACCTGGATGATCATATTGGTTCCAACATATTCTACGAAGATCTTTATCGGTCAAACTGCATAACAAAATACGTTGTTCCCTTTGTCGTCGGTATGTTACTTGCCCGAGATTCGATCGTCGGTATCATCATACCTAGTTCAATCTCATCACCGGCAAGTCTCCTTACTCGTTCCGTAATGCATCATCTTGCAACTAACTCATTAGTCACATTGGTTGCAAGGCTTATAGTGATGTGCATTACCGAGAGGGCCTAGAGATACCTCTCCGATACACTGAGTGACAAATCCTAATCTCAATATATGCCAACTCAACAAACACCATCAGAGACACCTGTAGAGCATCTTTATAATCACCCAGTTACGTTGTGACGTTTGATAGGACACTAAGTGTTCCTCCGGTATTCGGGAGTTGCATAATCTCATAGTCATAGGAACATGTATAAGTCATGAAGAAAGCAATAGCAATAAACTGAACGATCATAGTGCTAAGCTAACGGATGGGTCTACTCCATCACATCATTCTCTAATGATGCGATCCCGTTCATAAAATGACAACACATGTCTATGGCTAGGAAACTTAACCATATTTGATTAACGAGCTAGTCAAGTAGAGGCATACTAGGGACACTTTGTTTGTCTATGTATTCACACATGTACTAAGTTTCCAGTTAATACAATTCTAGCATGAATAATAAACATTTATCATGATATAAGGAAATATAAATAACAACTTTATTATTGCCTCTAGGGCATATTTCCTTCAGTCTCCCACTTGCACTAGAGTCAATAATCTAGTTCACATCATCATGTGATTTCACACCAATAGTTCACATCTTTATGTGATTAGTTCACTTCCTCATGTGACTAATACCCAAAGTCTTTACTAGAGTCAATAATCTAGTTCACATTGCTATGTGATTAACACCCAAAGAGTGATCATGTTTTGCTTGTGAGAGAAGTTTTAGCCTACGGGTCTGCAACATTCAGATCCTTATGTAGTTTGCAAATTTCTATGTCTACAATACTCTACACGGAGATACTCTAGCTAATTGCTCCCACTTTCAATATGTATCTAGATCGAGACTTAGAGTCATCTAGATCGGTGTCAAAAGCTTGCATTGACGTAACTCTTTACGATGAACTCTTTTATCACCTCCATAACCGAGAAATATTTCCTTAGTCCTCTAAGGATAATTTTGACCGTTGTCCAGTGATCTATGTTGGGGAACGTTGCAGAAAATTAAAATTTTTCCTACGGTTTCACCAAGATCCATCTATGAGTTCATCTAAGCAACGAGTCTAGGGAGAGAGTTTGCATCTACATACCACTTGTAGATCGCGTGCGGAAGCTTGCAAGGTGATGATGTAGTCGTACTCGACGTGATCCAAATCACCGATGACCAGCGCCGAACGGACGGCACCTCCGCGTTCAACACACGTACGGGACGGGAGACGTCTCCTCCTTCTTGATCCAGCAAGGGGGAAGGAGAGGTTGATGAAGATCCAGCAGCACGACGGCGTGGTGGTGGATGCAGGGCGTCACAGCAGCAGGGCTTCGCCGAGACTACGAGGGAGAGACGTAACGGGGGGAGGTGGAGGCGCTAGGGGCTGGTGTATGAAGTCCCTCCTCTCCCCCACTATATATAGGGGTGCCAGGGGGGTGCCGGCCCTAGTAGATGAGATCTACTAGGGGGGGCGGCGGCCTAGGGGAGGTTTCCCTCCCCCCCAAGGCACCTAGGGGTGCCTTCCACCACTAGGACTCCTCCTAGGGGGAAACCCTAGGCGCATGGGCCTATAGGGGCTGGTGCCCTTGGCCCATGATGGCCAAGGCGCACCCCCTACAGCCCATGTGGCCCCCCGGGACAGGTGGCCCCACCCGGTGGACCCCCGGGACCCTTTCGGTGGTCCCGGTACAATACCGATAACCCCGAAACTTGTCCCGATGCCCGAAACAACACTTCCTATATATAATTCTTTACCTCCGGACCATCCCGGAACTCCTCGTGACGTCCGGGATCTCATCCGGGACTCCGAACAACATTCGGGTTTCTGCATATACATATCTTCATAACCCTAGCGTCACCGAACCTTAAGTGTGTAGACCCTACGGGTTCGGGAGACATGCAGACATGACCGAGACGCTCTCAGTCAATAACCATCAGCGGGATCTGGATACCCATGATGGCTCCCACATGCTCCTCGATGTTGTCATCGGATGAACCACGATGTCGAGGATTCGATCAAACCCTGTATGCAATTCCCTTTGTCAATCGGTACGTTACTTGCCCGAGACTCGATCGTCGGTATCCCAATACCTTGTTCAGTCTCGTTACCGGCAAGTCACTTTACTCGTACCGTAATGCATGATCCCGTGTCCAACACCTTGGTCACATTGAGCTCAATATGATGATGCATTACCGAGTGGGCCCAGAGATACCTCTCCGTCATACGGAGTGACAAATCCTAGTCTCGATCCGTGTCAAACCAACAGCTACTTTCGGAGATACCTGTAATGCACCTTTATAGTCACCCAGTTACGTTGTGACGTTTGATACACCCAAGGCACTCTTACGGTATCCGGGAGTTACACGATCTCATGGTCGAAGGAAGAGATACTTGACACTTGCAAAGCTCTAGCAAAACGAACTACACGATCTTTTATGCTATGCTTAGGATTGGGTCTTGTCCATCACATCATTATCCTAATGATGTGATCCCGTTATCAACGACATCCAATGTCCATAGTCAGGAAACCATGACTATCTGTTGATCACAACGAGCTGGTCAACTAGAGGCTTACCAGGGACATAGTGTGGTCTAAGTATTCACACGTGTATTACGATTTCCGGATAATACAGTTATAGCATGAATAAAAGACAATTATCATGAACAATGAAATATAATAATACTTTTATTATTGCCTCTAGGGCATATTTCCAACAGTCTCCCACTTGCACTAGAGTCACCAATCTAGTTACATTGTGATGAATCGAACACCCATAGAGTTCTGGTGTTGATCATGTTTTGCACGCAAGAGAGGTTTAGTCAGCGGATCTGCGACATTCAGATCCGTGTGCACTTTGCAAATCTCTATGTCTCCATCTTGAACGTTTTCACGGATGGAGTTGAAACGACGCTTGATGTGCCTGGTCTTCTTGTGAAACCTGGGCTCCTTTGCGAGGGCAATAGCTCCAGTGTTGTCACAGAAGAGTTTGATTGGCCCCGACGCATTGGGTATGACTCCTAGGTCGGTGATGAACTCCTTCACCCAAATCGCTTCATGTGCTGCCTCCGAGGCTGCCATGTACTCCGCTTCACACGTAGATCCCGCCACGACGCTCTGCTTGCAGCTGCACCAGCTTACTGCTCCACCATTCAACATATACACGTATCCGGTTTGTGACTTAGAGTCATCCAGATCTGAGTCGAAGCTAGCGTCGACGTAACCCTTTACGACGAGCTCTTCGTCTCCTCCATAAACGAGAAACATGTCCTTCGTCCTTTTCAGGTACTTCAGGATATTCTTGACCGCTGTCCAGTGTTCCTTGCCGGGATTACTTTGGTATCTTGCTACCAAACTTACGGCAAGGTTTACATCGGGTCTGGTACACAGCATGGCATACATAATAGATCCTATGGCTGAAGCATAGGGGATGACGCTCATCTCTTCTTTATCTTTTGCCGTGGTCGGTGACTGAGCTGAGCTCAGTCTCATACCTTGTAACATAGGCAAGAACCCCTTCTTGGACTGATCCATTCTGAATCTCTTCAAAATCTTATCAAGGTATGTGCTTTGCGAAAGACCTATGAGGCGTCTCGATCTATCTCTATAGATCTTGATGCCTAATATATAAGCAGCTTCTCCAAGGTCCTTCATTGAAAAACACTTATTCAAGTAGGCCTTAATGCTGTCCAGAAATTCTATATTATTTCCCATCAGGAGTATGTCATCTACATATAATATGAGAAATGCTACAGAGCTCCCACTCACTTTCTTGTAAACGTAGGCTTCTCCATAAGTCTGCATAAACCCAAACGCTTTGATCATCTCATCAAAGCGAATGTTCCAACTCCGAGATGCTTGCACCAGTCCATAAATGGATCGCTGGAGCTTGCATACTTTGTTAGCGTTCCGAGGATCGACAAAACCTTCCGGCTGCATCATATACAGTTCTTCCTTAAGATGCCCGTTAAGGAATGCTGTTTTGACGTCCATCTGCCATATCTCATAATCATAGTATGCGGCAATTGCTAACATGATTCGGACGGACTTTAGCTTCGCTACGGGATAGAATGTCTCGTCGTAGTCAATCCCTTGAACCTGTCGATAACCCTTAGCGACAAGTCGAGCTTTATAGATGGTAACATTACCATCCGCGTCCGTCTTCTTCTTAAAGATCCATTTGTTTTCTATCGCTCGCCGATCATCGGGCAAGTCTGTCAAAGTCCATACTTTGTTTTCATACATGGATTCTATCTCGGATTTCATGGCTTCAAGCCATTTGTTGGAATCCGGGCCTGCCATTGCTTCTTCATAGTTCGAAGGTTCATTGTTGTCTAACAACATGATTTCCAGGACAGGGTTGCCGTACCACTCTGGTGCGGAACGTGTCCTTGTGGACCTACGAAGTTCAGTAGTAACTTGATCCGAAGTACCTTGATCATTATCATGGTTTTCCTCTTCAGTTGGTGTGGGCATCATAGGAACGGTTTCCTGTGCTGCGTCACTATCCCGCTCAAGAGGTAGTACTTCATCGAGTTCTACTTTTCTCCCACTTACTTCTTTCGAGAGAAACTCTTTTTCCAGAAAGCATCCGTTCTTGGCAACAAAGATCTTGCCTTCGGATCTTAAGTAGAAGGTATACCCTATAGTTTCCTTAGGGTATCCTATGAATACGCATTTTTCCGACTTGGGTTCGAGCTTTTCAGGTTGAAGTTTCTTGACATAAGCTTCGCATCCCCAAACTTTTAGAAACGACAACTTAGGTTTCTTTCCAAACCATAATTCATACGGTGTCGTCTCAACGGATTTAGACGGTGCCCTATTTAAAGTGAATGTAGCTGTCTCTAGAGCGTATCCCCAAAATGATAGCGGTAAATCGGTAAGAGACATCATAGACCGCACCATATCCAATAGAGTGCGATTACGACGTTCGGACACACCGTTTCGCTGAGGTGTTCCAGGCGGCGTGAGCTGTGAAACGATCCCACATTTCTTTAAGTGTGTACCAAATTCGTGACTTAAGTATTCTCCTCCACGATCTGATCGTAAGAATTTTATCTTTCGGTCACGTTGATTCTCCACCTCATTCTGAAATTCCTTGAACTTTTCAAAGGTCTCAGACTTGTGTTTCATTAAGTAGACATACCCATATCTACTCAAGTCATCTGTGAGAGTGAGAACATAATGATATCCTCCGCGAGCCTCAACGCTCATTGGACCGCACACATCGGTATGTATGATTTCCAACAAGTTGGTTGCTCGCTCCATTGTTCCGGAGAACGGAGTCTTGGTCATTTTGCCCAAGAGGCATGGTTCGCATGTGTCAAACGATTCATAATCAAGAGACTCTAAAAGTCCATCGGCATGGAGCTTCTTCATGCGCTTGACACCAATGTGACCAAGGCGGCAGTGCCACAAGTACGTGGGACTATCGTTATGAACTTTAAATCTTTTGGCATCTACACTATGAACATGTGTAATATTACGCTCGAGATTCATTAAGAATAAACCATTGACCATCGGAGCATGACCATAAAACATATCTCTCATATAAATCGAACAACCATTATTCTCAGACTTAAATGAGTAGCCATCTCGTATTAAACGAGATCCTGATACAATGTTCATGCTCAAACTTGGCACTAAATAACAATTATTAAGGTTCAAAACTAATCCCGTAGGTAAATGTAGAGGCAGCGTGCCGACGGCGATCACATCGACTCTGGAACCATTCCCGACGCGCATCGTCACCTCGTCCTTTGCCAGTCTCCGTTTATTCCGCAGCTCCTGCTGTGAGTTACAAATATGAGCAACGGCACCGGTATCAAATACCCAGGAGTTACTACGATTACTGGTAAGGTACACATCAATCACATGTATATCAAATATACCTTTGGTGTTGCCGGCCTTCTTATCCGCTAAGTATTTGGGGCAATTCCGCTTCCAGTGACCCTTCCCCTTGCAATAAAAGCACTCAGTCTCAGGCTTGGGTCCATTCTTTGACTTCTTCCCGGTAACTGGCTTACCAGGCGCGGCAACATCTTTGCCGTCCTTCTTGAAGTTCTTCTTACCCTTGCCCTTCTTGAACTTAGTGGTCTTATTGACCATCAACACTTGATGTTCTTTCTTGATTTCAGCCTCTGCTGACTTCAGCATCGAGAACACTTCAGGAATGGTCTTTTCCATTCCCTGCATGTTGTAGTTCATCACAAAGCTCTTGTAGCTTGGTGGGAGCGACTGGAGGATTCTGTCAATGACCGCCTCATCTGGGAGGTTGATGTTCAGCTGGGTCATACGGTTGTGCAACCCAGACATCTTCAGGATGTGCTCACTGACAGAACTGTTTTCCTCCATCTTACAACTGTAGAACTTGTCGGAGACATCATATCTCTCGACCCGGGCATGAGCTTGGAAAACTAGTTTCAGCTCTTCAAACATCTCATATGCTCCGTGAGGCTCAAAACGCTTTTGGAGCCCCGGTTCTAAGCTGTAAAGCATGCCGCACTGAACGAGGGAGTAATCATCAGCGCGAGACTGCCAAGCATTCATAATGTCTTGGTTCTCTGGGACGGGAGCGTCACCTAGCGGTCCTTCTAGGACATATTGTTTCCTGGAAGCTATGAGGATGATCCTCAGGTTCCGGACCCAGTCCGTATAGTTGCTGCCATCATCTTTCAGCTTGGTTTTCTCTAGGAACGCGTTGAAGTTCATGTTGACATTAGCGTTGGCCATTGATCTACAAGACATATTTGCAAAGGTTTTAGACTAAGTTCATGATAATAAAGTTCTAATCAAATTATGAACTCCCACTTAGATTAGACATCCCTTTAGTCATCTAAGTGTTACACGATCCGAGTCGACTAGGCCGTGTCCGATCATCACGTGAGACGGACTAGTCATCGTCGGTGAACATTCTCATGTTGATCGTATCTTCTATACGATTCGTGTTCGACCTTTCGGTCTCCGTGTTCCGAGGCCATGTCTGCACATGCTAGGCTCGTCAAGTTAACCCTAAGTGTTTTCGCTGTGTAAAACTGTCTTACACCCGTTGTATGTGAACGTAAGAATCCATCACACCCGATCATCACGTGGTGCTTAGAAGCGACGAACTGTAGCAACGGTGCACAGTTAGGGGAGAACACTTCTTGAAATTTTATAAGGGATCATCTTATTTACTACCGTCGTCCTAAGTAAACAAGATGCATAATACATAATAAACATCACATGCAATTATATAGTTGTGACATGATATGGCCAATATCATATAGCTCCATTGATCTTCATCTTCGGGGCTCCATGATCATCTTGTCACCGGCTTGACACCATGATCTCCATCATCATGATCTCCATCATCGTGTCTTGATGAAGTTGTCACGCCAACGACTACTTCTACTTCTATGACTAACGTTTAGCAATAAAGTAAAGTAGTTTACATGACGTTATTCAATGACACGCAGGTCATACAAAAAATAATGACAACTCCTATGGATCCTGCCGGTTGTCATACTCATCGACATGCAAGTCGTGAATCCTATTACAAAGAACATGATCTCATACATCACAATTCATCATTCATCACAACTTCTGGCCATATCACATCACATGATCAATCGCTGCAAAAACAAGTTAGACGTCCTCTAATTGTTGTTGCATCTTTTACGTGGCTGCAATTGGGTTCTAGCAAGAACGTTTTCTTACCTACGAATCACCACAACGTGATTTTGTCAACTTCTATTTACCCTTCATAAGGGCCCTGTTCATCGATTCCGCTCCAACTAAGGTGGGAGAGACAGACACCCGCCAGCCACCTTATGCAACTTGTGCATGTCAGTCGGTGGAACCGGTCTCACGTAAGAGTACGTGTAAGGTTGGTCCGGGCCGCTTCATCCCACAATACCGTTGAGCAAGAAAAGACTAGTAGAGGCAAGTAAGATGACAAAATCCACACCCACAACAAAGTTGTGTTCTACTCGTGCAAAGAGAACTACGCATAGACCTAGCTCATGATGCCACTGTTGGGGAACGTTGCAGAAAATTAAAAATTTTCCTACGGTTTCACCAAGATCCATCTATGAGTTCATCTAAGCAACAAGTCTAGGGAGAGAGTTTGCATCTACATACCACTTGTAGATCGCGTGCGGAAGCTTGCAAGGTGATGATGTAGTCGTACTCGACGTGATCCAAATCACCGGTGACCAGCGCCAAACGGACGGCACCTCCGCGTTCAACACACGTACGGAACAGCCACGTCTCCTCCTTCTTGATCCAGCAAGGAAGGGAGGAGAGGTTGAGGGAGATGGCACCAGCAGTAGCACGACGGCGTGGTGTTGATGGAGCTGCAGTACTCCGGCAGAGCTTCGCTAAGCACTATGGAGGTGGAGGAGGTGTTGGGGAGGGAGAAGGAGGCAACCAAAGGCCAGGGCGTTCAGGTGTGAAGTCCCTCCTCTCCCCCACTATATATAGGGGTGCCAAGGGGGGGTGGCCGGCCCTAGGAGATCCAATCTCCTAGGGGGTGCGGCGGCCAAGGGGGGTTTTCCCTCCCCCCAAGGCACCTAGGAGGTGCCTTACCCTCCTAGGACTCTTGCCCCCTTAAACCCTAGGCGCATGGGCCTATGTGGGGCTGGTGCCCTTGGCCCATTAGGCCAAGGCGCACCCCCCTACAGCCCATGTGGCCCCCCGGGACAGGTGGACCCACCCGGTGGACCCCCGGGACCCTTCCGGTGGTCCCGGTACAATACCGATAACCCCGAAACTTGTCCCGATGCCCGAAACAGGACTTCCCATATATAAATCTTTACCTCCGGACCATTCCGGAACTCCTCGTGACGTCCGGGATCTCATCCGGGACTCCAAACAACATTCGGGTTACTGCATATACATATCCCTATAACCCTAGCGTAACTGAAACTTAAGTGTGTAGACCCTACGGGTTCGGGAGACATGCAGACATGACCGAGACTCTCTCAGTCAATAACCATCAGCGGGATCTGGATACCCATGATGGCTCCCACATGCTCCTCGATGTTGTCATCGGATGAACCACTATGTCGAGGATTCGATCAAACCCTGTATGCAATTCCCTTTGTCAATCGGTACGTTACTTGCCCGAGACTCGATCGTCGGTATCCCAATACCTTGTTCAGTCTCGTTACCGGCAAGTCACTTTACTCGTACCGTAATGCATGATCCCGTGTCCAACACCTTGGTCACATTGAGCTCAATATGATGATGCATTACCGAGTGGGCCCAGAGATACCTCTCCGTCATACGGAGTGACAAATCCCAGTCTCGATCCGTGTCAACCCAACAGCTACTTTCGGAGATACCTGTAATGTACCTTTATAGTCACCCAGTTACGTTGTGACGTTTGATACACCCAAGGCACTCTTACGGTATCCGGGAGTTACACGATCTCATGGTCGAAGGAAGAGATACTTGACACTTGCAAAGCTCTAGCAAAACGAACTACACGATCTTTTATGCTATGCTTAGGATTGGGTCTTGTCCATCACATCATTCTCCTAATGATGTGATCCCGTTATCAACGACATCCAATGTCCATAGTCAGGAAACCATGACTATCTGTTGATCACAACGAGCTGGTCAACTAGAGGCTTACCAGGGACATAGTGTGGTCTAAGTATTCACACGTGTATTACGATTTCCGGATAATACAGTTATAGCATGAATAAAAGACAATTATCATGAACAATGAAATATAATAATACTTTTATTATTGCCTCTAGGGCATATTTCCAACAATCTACTCCTAGAT
This sequence comes from Triticum dicoccoides, assembly GCF_002162155.2. Taxonomy (NCBI): domain Eukaryota; kingdom Viridiplantae; phylum Streptophyta; class Magnoliopsida; order Poales; family Poaceae; genus Triticum; species Triticum dicoccoides. Next base: position 660,539,505 of record NC_041382.1, on the reverse strand, counting down.
CACTATTGTACTCCCTTGCCAAAATCATGCTAAGGTATACAATAGGTCTGGTACAGCATAACATACTTTATAGAACCTATGACTGAGGCATAGGGAATGACTTTTCGTTCTGTTTCTATTTTCTGCCGTGGTTGGGTTTTGAGTCTTTACTCAACTTCACACCCTGCAACACAGGCAAGAAATCCTTCTTTGACTGATCCATTTTGAACTCCTTCAAAATCTTGTCAAGGTATGTACTCATTGAAAAAACTTATCAAGCGTCTTGCTCAATATGTAAGCAGCTTTACCGAGGTCTTTCTTTGAAAACTCCTTTCAAACACTCCTTTATGCTTTCCAGAAAATTCTACATCATTTCCGATCAACAATATGCCATTCACATATACGCATCAGAAAGGCTGCAGTGCTCCCAGTCACTTTCTTGTAAATACAGGCTTCACCGCAAGTCTGTATAAAACTATATGCTTTGATCAACTCATCAAAGCGTACATTCCAACTCCGAGATGCTTGCACCAGTCCATAGATGGATCGCTGGAGCTTGCACACTTTGTTAGCACCTTTAGGATTGGCAAAACACTACAAAAAAGACACATCAGTGACATTTTGGGTCGAACGAAAATCTTTTCTGTCATACTTATGCCACTTTTGTGACGATAATTGTGACAAAACCCGGTATCATCATAGATGTGGTGGGGTCCTACTTCTATGACAAAAAATCATGACAGAAAATGGGCTTTTCGTCCTGGGCGGGCCGGAGACATAGCTGCATGACATTCTTTGCGCCGTCCATGACGGAAAAAACCATGGTAGAAGCGAGGGCGTGGAAAATATCGGGGATCCCCGATTACGGTGGGTGGTCGGGGGCCGAGCGATGCACGTTTCTCTCGTACGTATGCGCGTGTGCGCGAGGCCTTGGGCTCTAACTGAACCCGAGCGATTGCACTGCAGGCTACCTTCACTACTGCTGCTAACTGAAGCCGATCGATGCTGCCTCTGGATGAAC
>NC_041382.1:660403292-660538153 GCF_002162155.2 Triticum dicoccoides | reverse complement strand
ATGAACAGTTCCCGGTGGGGGTGGATGAACAGGACCCTGTGGTGTTGCCTCTGGATGAACAGTACCCCGATCGATCAAGCCGGTTGGGGCTGGATGAACAGGACCCCGTGGAGGGCAGGATGAATATGTACACCCCATGGAGGGCAGGATGAACAGGTACACCCCGTGGAGGGCAGGATGAACAGTAGACGGTGGAGGGTAGGATGAACAGTAGCCCATGGAGGGGTGGTTGAACAGGAGCCCATGGAGAGGGCTGGTTGAACAGTAGCTGGTGGAGTAGCGCGCGGTGGAGGCCGGATGAACATGAGCCAGTGGATGAACAGTCGCAGGTGGAGGCTGGAAGAGGTCGACGGTGGATGAACAATAGCCCATGGAGGCTGGAGGGGGTTGACGGTGGAGATGAACAGTATCCCGTGGAGTCCCGTTTTGCGGTACGCCACACCCATCCCGATGAACAGGACCCCCGTTTTGACCGTAGCGCTCCAACACAGGTCCGTTTCCTCCGTTTTGCGGTACGCCACACCCCTCCCGATCAACAGGACCCCCATTTCGACCGTAGGAGGTCCGTTTCCTCCGTTTTGCGGTACTCCAGACCCCTCCCGATGAACAGGATCCCGTTTTGAACGTGGCCGGTCGAACACAAGGCCGTTTCCTTTGTTCTGTGGTACGCCAGGCCTCGTTTCCATCGGCTATTCCGTCCAAACCCTCCCGATGAACACGATGACACATTCCGTTCCGACCTAGTCGGTTGGCTCCCCATGAACACGACGATGATGCTGTTTCTCCGTTCCGACCCAACCATGTACACAAGCCCTGGCTGTATGTACGCGCGAGTAGGCGTTCGAGACCCCGCCCGTATGTACGTACGTGGCCGTATTTTCTTTCTTGCACACTGGCCGCTGTACGTACATGTACATGCTACATGCGCGCCTCTACTACGACACGTGCACGCCTCTACATCGACCAGTATGTATGTACACGTTCGCGACCATAATGACAACGCTATGTACGCTTCTACCAGGTGGGTCCCGACTGTCAGGCACTTCCTTGCGTGCGAAGATGTAGCTGGTGGGTCCCAGCACTCAAGGGGGCGAATCGTTTTTTTGCCCAGATGCACTTCCTTGCGTGCGAAGATGTAGCTGGTGGGTCCCCGCAGTCAGGGGGAAACGTTTTTTCCGCGAAATACGGTGGCCCGTCCAGTGGGTCCCCGTTGTCAGGTGGAGGAATAATTATTTTGCGCGTAATAAGGAGGCACTTCCTTTCTGCGGCCGTGGACCCAGCTGCCAGCCTCTTCACGTACAGTCCATGTCCGATGGAAGCCATTCCTTGACCACATTGACCATGCCGCGCCGAGAGCACCAGGGCGGTGGACGACGGCGAGGCCTAGGAAGGGGATGACGCGGAGCCGGGGAAGACGCTGCAGTGGATGCGCACGCATAGAGGAGTACGAGGGTTCACTGGTTCGCTGCGGTGTGAGGCTGCCGTCGCCGCAGAATAACAGGGGGTGTGGGTGAGTAGAGGGATGGCCTGGCCAGCGGTGGGAATAGTAGGGGGCGGAGAGGCCTTCGCGACAACACAGCCGACCACGGGAGGCAGGAGCATGCGACACGACCGGCACTGCTTTGGGCGGCTGGAGCAACAAGACAAGAGGTTGAAGAAGCACTACGGCCATTGGATGGAAATCGTACGGTCACTGGAGCTAGAATCGTTCATATTGACTAAGTTGACAAAGCACTCCGTCCCCGTCAACTTAGTAGGCCCACAAGTCAGCCTCCCACCAAGGTGGGTCCCAACTAGCAGGGGAAGTATTCATTTTTTGTGCGTAATAAGGAGGCACTTCCTTGCGTGCGAAGATATAGCTGGTGGGTCCGACCTGTTAGCGGTGGGAACGTTTTTTCGTGAAATACAGAGGCCCTTCTGGTGGGTCCCAGCTGTCAGGTGGAGGAATCATTATTTTGCGCGTAATAAGGGGGCATTTCCTTGCGTGCGGCCGTGGACCCAGCTGTCAGCCTCTCCACACACAGTCTACTTCCGATGGTGTCGTTCGTTGACCATGTTGACCACTCCGCGCCGAGCGCACCCAAGGTGGTGGACGACGGCGAGGCCCCGGACAGCAACGAGCCGGAGATGGGAAGACGCTGGAGTAGAGTCGCAGACGAAGAGGTGTACGAGGGTTAACTGGTTCTGGTGCAGTGTGGTTCGGCAGTCGGTGGAGAGGAACATGAGGTGTGGAGGGGTGGAGGGATGGCCCGACCAACAGTGGAGTAGCGCTTCACAATGAAGCGTGCTAAGCAGAGCTGCTAGCAGCAGGAGGCGGGAGCAGGTGGTCCCGACGGCGCTGGAGGAAGAAGACGAGAGATTGAAGATGGATGCCGGTCGTTGGTTGTAAATCCAACGGCTAATGATGCCAGAATCATTTGTTGACTAAGTTGACAACGACTTGCATTGGCTTCGGCCTATTGGCCCACATTTCAGCCTCCAAAAATGTGGCACGTATTCAACCCATTTTTTCACAATTTACAGTCTTTTTTTGCGGGTAGAACTTACAGTCCATTTGATCTTTTTTTTGAATTACAGTCCATTAGTTGGGCTGGATGAACAAATAATGTAGCGTCCATGCGGCCCATTTATGTTTTTCCTAAAAAATTACAAGCCATTTGCACTTTCTCGAAATACACGATTTTGCTAGGCTGATTCTAATTCTAATATTGGGGTGGGCGCAACAATGTTATCAAAAAATAAACAGGGGCTGAGCATTTTGTTATATATATATTTAAATAATAAGTGATTTATTATTACATTGGTCCTTAAATCTTATCAAGCTTTTGTACACAATCACAAGGATTTTCGTTGCCAAAAAAATCCAGGATTTTATTGTTAAGAAATTATTTTTATAAGTTAACAAGATGTGGGATATTGTTTTCTTACATATGTAAGTATCTGTTAAATACAGGATGACAATAACAATAATATATAATAACATATAAAATAATTTAAATATATATAATATAGTTAGAAGGGAAACATAAGTTGGACCAGGCGTTCCTATTCTTATATAGAAAAATAGAACAGACCTCTGCGTTTTCTTCAAAAAAATACGTAAATTGGGTTGCCGATGTTTCAGGAAAAATAAAACCCTCGGATGGGAGGTCCATAGGCCGGTCAATACATGATGGCCCTCAAGAAAATACAAACAGCCTTATGGATCTCCCATTCGAGGTCGTGGGCTGCACATGTTAAAAAAGAAAGGCTAGACGGGGCAGCCCAAAACCCAACTGATACTTGTTGTCCCAGTGATAATAAATGATACCTGCCAGCTCCCCGGCTTCTTTGTGAATTTATCTCCTATAGTAACTGCGTTGAAGAACCTAAAAAATGTAACTATGTTGACAAACCCCTGGGCCCCAACATCAGTATAGCATTAGGAGGAAGTATTTTTTCGATGAGGCACTTGCTTGCGTACGGCCATAGACCTGGTGGGTCCCGACTGTCCGCCTCTCCACATACAGTCCTCTCCAGATTCCTCTCGTTTGTTCAGCATGTTCACAACGGCAGACAGCGGCGTCGCGACGAGCGCACAAAGGCGCAGGAGGAGATCCGACAACCTGAGGAAGTGCCTTATTAGTAACGAAACAACTGAACTAGCCCAGTGGCCGAGTGACACTACCCGATAGTTGTTCCGCCCGGGTTCGATTCCACCTGTGCAGAGAAAATATCTCCAATTTTTTTGCCTTTGCCTTTATTGACACGTGGGTCCCAATTGTCATTGATACGTCTCCGTCGTATCTACTTTTCCAAACACTTTTGCCCTTGTTTTGGACTCTAACTTGCATGATTTGAATGGAACTAACCCGGACTGACGCTGTTTTTAGCAGAATTGCCATGGTGTTTTTTATGTGCAGAAACAAAAATTCTCGGAATGACCTGAAACTCCATAGAGCGTATTTTTGGAAATAATAAAAAATACTGGCAAAAGATCAAGATCAGGGGCCCACACCCTAGCCACGAGGGTGGGGGGCGCGCCCCCTACCTCGTGGACCCCTAGAGCTCCTCTGACCTCAACTCCAACTATATATATTCGTGTCCGGAGAGAAAAAACCAGGGAAAAAGATTCATTGCGTTTGACGATACGGAGCCACCGCCAAGCCCTAAACGCTCTCGGGAGGGCTGATCTGGAGTCCGTTCGGGGCTCCGGAGAGGGGAATCCGTCATCATCAACCATCCTCCATCACCAATTTCATGATGCTCACCGCCGTGCGTGAGTAATTACATCGTAGGCTTGGTGGACAGTGATGAGTTGGATGAGATTTATCATGTAATCGAGTTAGTTTTGTTAGGGTTTGATCCCTAGTATCCACTATGTTCTGAGATTGATGTTGCTATGACTTTACTATGCTTAATGCTTGTCACTAGGGCCCGAGAGCCATGATTTCAGATCTGAACCTATTATGTTTTCATGAATATATGTGAGTTCTTGATCCTATCTTGCAAGTCTATAGTCACCTACTATGTGTTATGATTCGGCAACCCTGAAGTGACAATAATCGGGACCACTTCCGGTGATGACCGTAGTTTGAGGAGTTCATGTATTCACTATGTGCTAATGCTTTGGTCCGGTACTCTATTAAAAGGAGGCCTTAATATCCCTTAGTTTCCGCTAGGACCCCACTGCACAGGAGGGTAGGACAAAAGATGTCATGCAAGTTCTTTTCCATAAGCATGTATGACTATATTCAGAATACATGCCTGCATTACATTGATGAATTGGAGCTAGTTCTGTGTCACCCTAGGTTATGACTGTTACATGATGAACCGCATCCGGCATAATTCTCTATCACCGATCCGTTGCCTACGAGCTTTCCATATATTGTTCTTCGCTTATTTACTTTTCCGTTGCTATTGTTATCATCACTACAAAATACCCAAAAACATTACTTTTGCTACCGTTACTTTTGCTATCGTTACCACTACTATCATATTACTTTGCTACTAAATACTTTGCTGCAGATATTAAGTTTCCAGGTGTGGTTGAATTGACAACTCAGCTGCTAATACTTGAGAATATTCTTTGGCTCCCCTTGTGTCGAATCAATAAATTTGGGTTGAATACTCTACCCTTGAAAATTGTTGCGATCCCCTATACTTGTGGGTTATCGAGACTATTTTCTGGCGCTGTTACCGGGGAGCATAGCTCTATTCTTTGAGTCACTTGGGATTTATATCTGCTTATCATTATGAATAACTTGAGAGATCCAAAAACCAAGATTTATCCCTCTACGAGGGGAGGTAAGGAACTGCCATCTAGCTCTGCACTTGATTCACCTTCTGTTTTGAGTAAGCTTGTGACACCTAAACTGCTTCTGCTATTGATTCTAATATGTCGCATATTATTGATGATGCCACTTCTGCTATGCATGATACTTATGATGAAACTACTTCTATGCCTGATACTACTGTGCCACTTGGTGAATTTCTTGATGAACAACTTGCTAGGGCTAGAGAGAATGAAATTATTGAAACTGATAATACTGATGAAAGTGATTATGAAGGCTCTCCTAATAAATATGAATTACCTCTTGTGCCCGAGGGCTATGTTATGGATGAAGAAACTAAAAGAGACTTTCTTGCTTGCAATGATAGAAGTGATCTTAAGAAATTATTAGCTAAGCTTAAACAAAAAACTCTGAATGCTAGAATTAAATGTGATCCTACTTATGCTACTTCACCTATCTTTGTTACTGATAAGGATTATGAATTCTCTGTTGATCCTGATATAATTACTTTGGTTGAATCTGATCCTTTTTATGGCTATGAATCTGAAACTGTTGTGGCACATCTTACTAAATTAAATGATATAGCTACCCTGTTCACTAATGATGAGAGAACTTGTTACTTTTATATCCTTAAAATATTCCCGTTCTCATTAAAGGATTATGCTAAGATATGGTTTAATTCTCCTGATCCTGGTTGTGTGCGTAGTCCCCAAGATATGATTTATTACTTCTCTGCTAAATATTTCCCTGCTCATAAGAAACAAGCTGCCTTAAGGGATATATATAATTTTGTGCAAATTGAAGAAGAGAGTCTCCCACAAGCTTGGGGGAGGCTTCTCCAATTACTTAATTCTTTGCCTGATCATCCTCTTAAGAAAAATGAAATACTTGATATCTTTTATAATGGACTAACCGATGCTTCCAGAGATTACTTGGATAGTTGTGCTGGTTCTATTTTCAAGGAAAGAACGCCGGATGAAGTGTAAATTCTATTGAATAATATGTTGGCAAATGAAAATAATTGGACACTTCGTGAGCCAACTCCTGAGCCTATTCCTAAACCAACTCCGAAGAAAAGGGGTGTTCTATTTCTCAGTCTTGAAGATATGCAAGAGGCAAAGAAATCTACGAAAGAAAAGGGTATTAAAGCTGAAGATGTTTAGAATTTACCTCCTATTGAAGAAATACATGGTCTTAATTTACCTCCTATTGAAGAAATATATGGTTTTTATCCATCACCTATTGAAGAAACACATGGTCTTGATAACCCGACACAGGTAGTAAAGGTAAATTCTCTCTATAGATATGATAAAGCTGAAATCCCATTTACTAAGTTTGCTAGCCCATGCTTAGATGAGTTTGATAAATTTATGGTTAAGCAAGAAGACTTCAATGCTTATTTTGGTAGAGAGTTAAAACGCAGTGCTGATATGCTTGAACACTTGGGTGATTATATGGCTAATGTCAAAGGCGAGTTTGGTAAAGAATAAGGACTATGTTGTTAGAGTGGCTACTAGAACTGGTAAAATGACTCAGGAACCTTTGTATCCTGAAGGCCACCCTAAGAGAATTGAGCAAGATTCTCAGAGAAATAATATAGATGCACCTAGTCCTTCTAAAAGGAAGAAAAAGAAAAACAATAGGACTTTGCATGCTTCTAGTGAACCTATGGCTGAAACACCCGAGAATCCAAATGATATTTCTATTTTTGATGCTGAAACACAATCTGGTAATGAAACTGAAACTAGTGATAATGTTAATGATAATGTTCATGATGATGCTCAACCTAGCAATGATAATGATATAGAAATTGAACCTGCTGTTGATCTTGATAACCCACAATCAAAGAATCAACGTTATGATAAGAAAGACTTTGTTGCTAGGAAACATGGTAAAGAAAGAGAACCATGGGTTCAAAAACCCATGCCTTTTCCTCCCAAACCATCCAAGAAAAAGGATGATGAGGATTTTGAGCGCTTTGCTGAAATGATTAGACCTATCTTTTTGCGTATGCGATTAACTCATATGCTCAAAATGAATCCTTATGCTACGTACATGAAAGAAATTGTTACTAATAAAAGAAAGATACCGGAAGCTGAAATTTCCACCATGCTTGCTAATTATACTTTTAAGGTGGAATACCAAAGAAACTTGGAGATCCAGGAGTAACCACTATACCATGCTCCATTAAAAGAAACTATGTTAAAACTGCTTTATGTGATCTTGGAGCCGGTGTTAGTGTTATGCCTCTCTCTTTATATCATAGACTTGATTTCAATAAGTTGACACCTACTGAAATATCTTTGCAAATGGCTGATAAATCAACTGCTATACCTGTCGGTATTTGTGAGGATGTGCCTGTTGTGGTTGCAAACGTTACTATTTAATGGACTTTGTTATTCTTGATATTCCCGAGGACGATAGTATGTCTATTATTCTTGGAAGACCCTTTTTTGAATACTGCAGGGGCTGTTATTGATTGTACCCAAAGGCAATGTCACTTTTCATGTTAATGGTAATGAGCATACGGTACACTTTCCGAGGAAACAACCTCAAGTCCACAGTATCAATTCTATTGGAAAAATTCCATTTATTATTTTAGGAGGTTTTGAATTTCCTATTCCTACTGTCAAGAAGAAATATGATATTCTTATTATTGGGGATGTGCATATCCCCGTTGAGGTAACCTAGTGTTATTTGAAAATTCTCCGGTTTCATGTTAATCGGAATGAGTTTGTTAACAAGACCCGATCAACCTTGTTAATGGATTCCTTTTGATGATCATGAGATGGATGCATTTAGAAAACACAAGTCTCTGTACCCTCCTTTTACTTTCTGTTATTTATATTGAATAAAATAAAAATACTATTTTCTATCTGTTATCTGTATTATCCGTGCAATATAAAAATACCCCGAAAATAGAAGTTCTCCAAATGCCCTGAAATTTAAATATGATTTTTTCTGGAATATTTGAGAATGTTTGGCACTGAGAACACGGCAGGGGGGAATCCACCTGGCCATGAGGGTGGAGGGCGCGCCCTATCCCCTAGGTGCGCCCCCTGACTCGTGTGACCATGGTGGCCCTCCTCCACTTATTCCTGCACCCACACGCTCCTTCTTCCTCCCACAAACACCATTATCCAGCTCAAGCACGAGTTCTAGCTCATTTTGCTGCGATTTTCGATCTCCTTGCTCAAAGCACCTCTCACAAAACTGCTTTGGGGGATTGTTCCTTGGTATGTGGCTCCCTCCATTGGTCCAATTAGTTTTTGTTCCAATGCTTTATTCATTGCAAATTTGTGCTGCCTAGGTGACCATGTTCTTGATCTTGCATGTCAAATTTATGTGGTTCCAAGTAGTTTTGATGCTTGATATAGGCTCTAGGCAGTTGTAGGAGTAGTTGCTATCAATTTTGTTGAGTTTGGTTCACTTTTATTTAAAGTTACTAAAAATTTCAGAATTTTTCAGAAAATAATGAAGAGATTTTTGAGGGGCTCATCGAGCCAGAGCTCGAAGGAAAAGCAAAATGAAGAAGCAAAGAGGCCTAAATATAATCTGCCTCGCATCACGGAGGTTCGGCCGTGTGAATGGACTTGTGATGATTTCTTGAGAGCAGCCGGGATTTATGATGATTTCTATGAATTGGCTGAGAATGCAGGCCTCACCGCCTTCCTCCACGACCAGCGCGAACAGTATCTCTTACTCACCAATATCTTTGTGCAAAACTTTCATTTCCATGCTAGGAGCTCACCACCTACGGTGGAGTTTTATTTATATGCTAAGCATAAGGAGATGTCACTTCGTGATTTTTGTCGGGTTTGTTTGATCCCTTTCGAGGGCATCATAGAGGAACCACATCGCGGCGATGTGGATGGGTTTATTGATACCATCACTGTAGGGGAAAAGAGGAAGGTTTCCGATGCACGAACTACTAGCATACACTTTCCTGTTCTACGTTACTTTGCTATATTTTCTAGTAGATGCTTAATTGGGCGCGGAAACTATGGAAACCTGAGTGCCCCTGATATTGTTATTTTGTGCCACGCCTTATTTCGTGATGATACATTCAGCATGGGTGCTATTATTGCAAAGCGGTTAAATCTTAACCGTACTAAGGGCCCCGTCTTTGGAGGCATCTTCGCCTCGCGTCTAGCTGCACATTTTAACGTACCTATTAGGCATTATGAGAAGGAAGAAAAATTGCTGCCTCCTGTTTATTTAGATTATAAGAGTATGGTAGCACACAATTTTATTGTTAAGAATAGGGGAAATGAGCTCAAATACAAATTGTTCTTTGATAAACATCATCCTGAGACTATTACCCTGCCTGCTCCTTCCTTGTTTGATTTATCTGCATGCAAGTACCTGGTTCCGTTGGAGGCTATTCACGCCTACCGAAACCCTACATCAGCCACAGAGCCAGAGTCGGAACCACAAGTTGATCCTCCATGACAGTCTAATTACCAGTGGGATCCGGAGATGATTGCCAACCAGTGGCAATCAGAGTCTTCTTCTTCACAGTACGACCCCAACTATTACTATGGATATCCGACAGGCCAACCGTGGCCATAGACCAACTTAGGCCAAAAGCCTAAGCTTGGGGGAGTACGTATTTCCCACCGACATTACATTCATGTTCACACACTCATTGCTAGATGTCGGTGCTCATACCTTTTCATTGTAATATCCATGCTAGTTTATTTCCTTTTTATGCTTTCTTCTTGTGTGTTTAATAAACATTAAGAAAAACAAAAAAAATAGTTGTAACTTTTAGCTAGTTTTAATTTCTATGCTTGTAGTAGTAATTGAAATGAAAACCCAAAAAGATTTCATGTTCTTCTTTTTGCTTGTTGGGAGCTTTCCCATGTACATAGTTTTATTTCTTTTCTTTTCTTTGGGGGTCGATAGGAGAAGATTATGATTAAATTGTTGAAGTGGCTCTTATATGCATTATTGTTGATCTGACAAAACATCACATATTGCCTTGTCTTCTCCTGTTTATTGAATGCTTGCAGATTCCAGCTTAGTCCAATGCGCGCGCACCATTATTATTATCCACATCGTTCGGTCATGCAAGTGAAAGGCAATAATGATGATTATATGATGAACTTATTGAGATGAGAAAAGCTGGTATGAACTCGACCACTCTTGTTTTTTGTAAATATGATTAGTTCATCGTTCCTAATTCAGCCTATTATGAATAAACATGTTTGCGATGACAATTAGAGATTATAGTTTCTTATGCCATGCTTAATTAGCTAGGAGCTTATGATGGTTTACCTTGCGTGCCAACATGCTATTAAAATGGTTGTGATGTGGTTTGATAGGGTGGTATCCTCTTTTGAACGATTCGAGTGGCTTGACTTGGCACATGTTCACGCATGTAGTTGAAACAAAATCAACATAGCCTCTACGATATTTATGTTCATGGTGCATTATATCCTACTCATGCTTGCATTCGGTGTTGATTAATTTTAATGCATGTTCATGACTGTTGTCGCTCTCTAGCTGGTCGCTTCGCAGTCTTTTGCTAGCCTTCACTTGTACTAATCGGGAATACTGCTTGTGCATCCAATTCCATAAACCCCAAAGTTATGCCATATGAGTCCACCATACCTACCTATATACGGTATCTACCTGCCGTTCCAAGTAAATTTGTATGTGCCAAACTCTAAACCTTCAAATAAACATTCTGTTTTGTATGCTTGAATAGCTCATGTATCAACTAGGGATGTCCGTATCTTCCTTGTTAGGCGGGTTATTCTCAAGAGGAGTGGACTCCGCTCCTCACTCACGAGAAAATGGCTGGTCATCGGGATGCCCAGTACCATGCTTTATGAAAATCAAATCAAAATAATTGCAAACAAAACTCCCCCTGGAACTCTTGTTAGTTGGAGGTACTCGTTGTTTCGAGCAAGCCATGGATTGATGCTTGTTGGTGGAGGGGGAGTATAAACTTTACCATTCTGTTTGGGAACCGCCTATAATGTGTATAGCATGGAAGATATCGCCATCTCTTGGTTGTTATGTTGACAATGAAAGTATACCGCTCAAAATATTATTCATCTCTATTTCAAAACCGAGCTCTGGCACCGCTACAAATCCCTGCTTCCCTGTGCGAAGGGCCTATCTATTTAATTTTATGTTGAGTCATCATTCTCTTATTAAAAAGCACTAGTTGGAGAGCACCGCTGTCATTTGCATTCATTACTGTTAGTTTACATTGAGTATGACTTGACTGGATCTCTTTTACCATGAATTACAATGTCTAGTCAGTCCTTGATCTTTAAAGGTGCTCTGCATTTATGTTTTGCAGTCTCAGAAAGGGCTAGCGAGATACCATCTTGTTATATCATATTATGATTGTTTTGAGAAAGTGTTGTCATCCGAGATTTATTATTATTGCTCGCTAGTTGATTATGCCATTGATATGAGTAAACATGAGACCTAAGAGTTATTGTGAATATGGTTAGTTTATAACCTTTGCTGAAAACTTGAATGTTGGCTTTACATATTTACAACAACACGAGCAAACAGAGTTTGTAAAAGTTTTTCTTTATCACTTTCATTTTATCAACTGAATTGCTTGAGGACAAGCAAAGGTTTAAGTTTGGGGGAGTTGATACATCTCCGTCGTATCTACTTTTCCAAACACTTTTGCCCTTGTTTTGGACTCTAACTTGCATGATTTGAATGGAACTAACCTGGACTGACACTGTTTTCAGCAGAATTGCCATGGTGTTATTTATGTGCAGAAACATAAGTTCTCGGAATGACCTGAAACTCCATGGAGCGTATTTTTGAAAATAATAAAAATACTGGCAAAAGATCAAGACTGGGGGGCCCACACCCTAGCCACGAGGGTGGGGGGCACGCCTGCCCCCTGGGCGCGCCCCCTACCTCGTGGGCCCCTTGGAGCTCCTCCGACCTCAACTCCAACTCTATATATTCATGTTCGGAGAGGAAAAAAATCAGGGAAAAAGATTCATCGCGATTTGCGATACTGAGCCGCCGCCAAGCCTAAACTCTCCCGGGAGCGCTGATGTGGAGTCCGTTCGGGGCTCCGGAGAGGGGAATCCGTCGCCATCATCATCATCAATCATCCTCCATAACCAATTTCATGATGCTCACCGCTGTGCGTGAGTAATTCCATCGTAGGCTTGCTGGACGGTGATGGGTTGGATGAGATTTATCATGTAATCGAGTTAGTTTTGTTAGGGTTTGATCCCTAGTATCCGCTATGTTCTGAGATTGATGTTGCTATGACTTTGCTATGCTTAATGCTTGTCACTAGGGTCCGAGTGCCATGATTTCAGATCTGAACCTATTATGTTTTCATGAATATATGTGAGTTCTTGATCCTATCTTGCAAGTCTATAGTCACCTACTATGTGTTATGATCCGGCAACCCCGAAGTGACAATAATCGGGACCACTTCCAGTGATGACAGTAGTTTGAGGAGTTCATGCATTCACTCTGTGTTAATGCTTTGGTCCGGTACTCTATTAAAAGGAGGCCTTAATATCCCTTAGTTTCCGCTAGGACCCCGCTGCCACGGGAGGGTAGGACAAAAGATGTCATGCAAGTTCTTTTCCATAAGCACGTATGACTATATTCGGAATATATGCCTACATTACATTGATGAATTGGAGCTAGTTCTGTGTCACCCTAGGTTATGACTGTTACGTGATGAACCGCATCCGGCATAATTCTTCATCGCCGATCCGTTGCCTACGAGCTTTCCATATATTGTTCTTTGCTTATTTACTTTTCCGTTGCTATTGTTATCATCACTGCAAAATACCAAAAACATTACTTTTGCTACCGTTACCACTACTATCATATTACTTTGCTACTAAATACTTTGCTGCAGATATTAAGTTTCTAGGTGTGGTTGAATTGATAACTCAGCTGCTAATACTTGAGAATATTCTTTGGCTCCCCTTGTGTCGAATCAATAAATTTTGGTTGAATACTCTACCCTCGAAAACTGTTGCGATCCCCTATACTTGTGGGTTATCAGTCATCTACGCACACCACGTCCTACACTTGCCAAAACTTCGTTCCTCGTTTTCTCTGTTTTTCGCACACTCGACATTGTGTGGGCATTTTGAAAATAGCATATCTTTTTGACTATGCATCATATGAAGATGTGCTATGCATGAATGTTGATCAGCATGATGTTTACTGGATGGTAGTTCCAGTTTTGACCATGAATAAATCTTCCAGCATGATGTTAACACTGTTTGAAAAGTCCGTATTAATATAAATGCTCTGCCTCTGAAGTTGCAGTTTCTTATCTGAAACTGAACTTGGAGTTTCTTATCTGAAACTGAAACTTGCAGTTTCTTCTCTGAGAATCACATTGTCTGCACTTTATACTCCTATGAAACTACATTTTTTAAGTGCTAAAAATAGATCTCTAGAATTGGTGCTTCTTTCAGTAAAGAGTACACCCCTAGAAAACTGCCAATATAAGCTACTAGTATTTTTAAAGTCTAAGCTACTAGTATTTGGTTAGAGGATTTGTTGCCAAGAAAGATCTGTCCACAGTGAGCACCACACATCCCACTGATGGTGGGGGATGCCAATGCTTAGATGGAGCAGGGCTGGTGTCAGTAATTTTTACTTGGCACCTCGCACTCTGCATATATGCCGGTTCCATCCATACATTTGTGCAGTTCCACCAAAATGCAGCTGAATAACCCTGTTTGCATAGATAATGAAAATGCGTGATTAGATTATAGTGGCACTAGTTGATGAAACATACACTAATAAACAGAAGAAAATATTACATCATACTAGAAATTGACCCAAGTCTCCCCGATACACCTTCTGCCAGTGATGAACATCAATGTACAGCGGTAGTACAAGGAGGGGCCTTGAGACATTCAAATCTCTATTTTTGTGCAGATCAACTAAAGTTAAGCACCCCAGTTTGCAGACATGCTTAAACATTAACAATGGGATTAGTTGATGAAACATACATTAACAAAGAGAAGCACTTTCTTTATCTACATTGGAAATGAAATGATAGAGAGGACACTCGCTCTATTTTAACTGTATTATTACTTCATTTTATCAGTGATACTAGGGTCGAGCAGGTGGCAAACGAGGTGTACCGTGCGTCGCAAGGATGAAGGCCTGGGGTGCTTAGACTGGGATGCTGAAGCTGGCTCTTTCAGTCCCTATCTTCCCCTTGACGTTTCTGTGGTAGCATTTGGGTTGTAATCCAAACTTGGTCGAGCTGGTGCTGCGTCCCCCTACCTGCCTAGCTTATGTGGCAAACTTGTCTCCTGCTAGTACTCAGTCCGTTCTAGTAGTAGTTGCATAACTGCCCGTTTACACTGAGATGTTGTCGGATAATGGTTCTCTATGGTTGGGTTTCTTTAATGAAATCGGAGGGAACCCCCTCTTTCGATTTATAAGAAAATAGTGGCACTAGCGGTGCCAAAACATTGCCTCAAATTAATAGTGCCACTAGATTAAGGTGCAAAATAATAACATTACTGCTTTATCATGCCAGTGCCAAAACAGTAGCACAAGAGCATGATCAACATGCAGGATCTTTGGCAAACAGTCAGACCAAAAAGGAACATACCTCGTGATGGGAACCATATCTGCAGTCAACGCCATCGTAGAAGGGATGACACCAGTCACCAACATGGATGATTCAATTCATGGGACCTTTTGGTGCAGTTCACCTAAAATGGAGCAATGTCCCATGAGCTAGCAGCTTCTTCTTCTTCTTCTTCTTTTAAGAAAAGGGCTCCAACCCCGGTTCCATTTCCATCAAAAAACGAAACCCACAGAGCTTCTTCATTAGTTGCAATAAAATTGAGCAACATCAAGGTTGGTCGTGAAGCTCCTGGAGAGTAGGCGTACCAGGACAGTTGCATCTCTAACAAAAAGAAGCAACTTATCTTAATGGGAAATTTAGCAGGACATGAAAAAAGTGCCATTGATTCATATTACTGGAGGCATTACATTGAAAACAACATTGGTTTAACGTGTCCTTACTTTTAACAGTGCGACTGCTACATTTTACCAGTGGCATTACATAAGAGCAGCTCGGGGCAACAAACATCAGAAGAGGATATCTGGGTTGGTCCCATTTTTGTTCGGTATATATCCACCTTGTACTGTGTGAGGCTAGCAAATCTAGTGCTGGACTTACTCTGTTGACTTGTCCCCCAGTCCCCACTTTCTTTCCTTTTTCAACCAATAGATCGGGTTTATATTGAGTTTGTACTGCGTTCCCTTTATTTCCCTATTAGACCTAGAGACCAGTTGGATAGCCAGTCTCTGCTACTTTTCGCCCCCATTATTTCCTCTTTCGACCAAGTCCTAGATTCAGGTAACAAATCTTCCCCCACCCCCACCCCCTTTCTTCCTTGTTTGAACCAAGTACTACTAGATTCGAGTGCATGAACTAGTTTTACCTCTTAACAGTAAAAAAATAGGTGGTTTTCAAATAGCCGATCGATCCTATCTACATGAGGGGGCCTGAGAAATAGTAAAAGATACAAATGCAGCAACGTCAGGAGCTCGGGAAGTAGAGCAAGGCCGGTTTCGAAGGAAGTTATACTTGAGGGTCGACGAGATGTCGCTAGGTGGGCGGCGGGAGGCCGGATCTGCCCACACTACGACATTAAGGAAGAAGGGGTGGGAGGCCCTCCCTCGCCAGCGATGCTTGGGAGAGAACGGCAAGGCACGCTGATCGGGACGCGCCGGCAGTGGGTAAGAGCATCGCCGAGGACGACCGTGTGAACATTGCACCTTGTCACCTTCCCCGACGGAGAGGATCTGGCTGGATCTGTGACCAGTGGTGAGTAGAAAGAGAGTGTGTGTGGCCACCGCTGTCGTGTTTAGATCTGGAGAGGACGAGACAGTGTGAAGAGAGCAACACTAGCAAGCAAGCGCGGAGGCTCCTGCCTATATGGTGGAGTACTAGTTTTCTTTTGTCTACCGGTCGGAGCCGGCTTGACCTCGCCAATGACTATTGAGAAGTCTTCATGCACGTTCCCCAGAGGCGCAGTTGTCGTCATTTTGATCTGAAGCACCGGATTATAACATATAACACGAAAAAATGCCACATGACAAGAAATCATAACCTCACTGCCCAAAGGAGACAAGATGAATCCCGACGGATAAACTAGACGAGGATCAAATCTCAAATTAAAGATAAACTCATAGAAAAGGGGTCCGTCGATAGATGTCCTAATTAACATAGCCGGCTTGACCTAGATGGCAGCCGAGTAGTCTTCGTGCATGTCTGCTGGAGTCTGGTCACATGCATGGATGAGCTTATCTTCCGTGTCTTGCAGGGATCGTCCAGGTACCAACGTATGTACTACTTCTATTAACTCACCCGACTTGCGGGGTCGGGGAGTGTGCGTATGGCCGGTTCTCAATTGCGGTCCCACATGTGTGTGCAAACGCAATATGACACGTGTTCCATTCGGAAAGTGGCGTGCCATACCGACCGACCGTCTGGGGTGCGACGCAAACGCGACGGGCATGCCATATACTCCGTACATGTGTACCGCCGTTTTCTTGAGGCTTTGCTCCATGGCGCAATCCATGGATACAAAACTAGTATACTGTACTATTTAAAAGTCGTGGGCGGGGCTTTTCCCGCACGGTAGGCGGGGCAGTTCCGCCTAGTCGGTTCGACAGAGACACGAGAAGATGAGGCAGTAGGCTGCTGCAAACATAGGGCTGTGTGATTTGACAGTGAGTTACTGTTGGACAGGTCGACCCTATTGATTTGACTTGCCATTATCATTTTAACTGCGGCGCTACGACTGGCTTGAGTCTCCCGATTCCTGACCACCTCCATACAGGTGCCTCTCCTGATGCTCCACTATGTAGAGGTTGGCTCTTGCTTGAGAGCCCAGTCCTCCACTTTTTCCTTGCCTCTTTCCCCCAAATATGCAAAAATGCCATGTAAAACGGGCTTATAGCCCACTATTGTACTTGATCCTATAGGTGCTAAGCATGCCACATAGGCATAAAGTTTGATGTGGCAAGTTAATTAAGAAGAGACAGACTAGATTGGTGACCCCAGGAAGAAACGGTGATAAGCGCGTGTACCTAGATGAAGCAAACTTAACAACAAAAAACTAAGCACCTATGCATTGGGGACTTGAGTTGCTAAGCCATTTAATGCCCATAGCACCTCATCTAAGCACCATTTCATTGGAAGAGCTCACTCCTTGGCAAATGCAATAAATACTACGAAGAAAGAATAAAGAGAAGTAAACAAAAAATACTCTTATAGCCAACCTTATAGCTAACATTGTTGTATGAGTGACTAAGTGATGACTATGTATGACATGCCAATATCAGATAGCCTAACGCACCGTGTTAAATCCCCAAGGGCGCGGCCGCGCGAGCGAGGCGACGGTCGTGGTAGGCGCGACCATGATACGGGCTGCTGGCAGCCCTTGGATCTGAGATCGAACAGTCGCATGCTAAGTTGCTGAAAATTTGCAGAATAACCCTCCAGGATAGGATATTCACCCATAGGTCTAGAATAACGCCGTGCAACCGTTCGATCTCAGATCCAAGGGCTCTCGGAAGCCCGTATCATGGGAGAATGGAAAGCTTCGTATCACCTGTAATTTTCCCGACGCTTGACATGACATCGAAAGCCATTTAATTGGGCGTCGAGTAGACACGACATCTAATTGGGGCCCCATAGTACTGTGCATGAATCTATTTATCCACCAGGCAAGCCACTACCCTGACATTCGCATGCGCCCCCACTCGACATTTTTACAATCGATAAACCGCTCCTAGTCGTCCCGTCCTTTCACATTACGGCAGTTCCACTAATCCTAACCCTCCTCCCAAATCCATGGCGTCCCAAATCTCCATGATCGGCGGTGAGTACAAGGTTAGAACCATCACCGGCGATGAGTTCGATGTCATCTACACCCGTTCTTCCGCAACGGTGAAAGAATGCCTTGCTCGCTTCAAACGCATGTTCAAAAACTCAAATGATGAGTGGGTCACTAGGCTAGATGTTGAGTACACCACAGTCCTGGGAAGCGAGAAGAATCTAAAGGAGGTAGAGAAGAATAAGCCCATCGTGATCCAGGTTTGCGTGCATGACTTATGCTTGGTCTACCACATATGCCATGCCGACGTTGAGTGCCAGGATTTTAAGGATTTCCTCAAGGACGGCCGAGTCAAATTCGTTACTGTAGACTTTAGGAATGACAAGGAAATCCTGGGACGGATAGGCCTCGTTGTAGGCAACCCCTTCGACCTCCAGAAGAAATGGCTGGTGCCCTCCCGTGATCAGCCTTCAATGCTGACCCTGGCAGGAGCCATGGTTCATCCTTCGTACGGTACACTGAAGAAACCTCCGTTCAGGTTTCATCATGCATGGCAGTGGAATGTACTAGATATAGACCACATCCACTATGCTGCAATGGATGGCTACCTTTGTTTCAATATCTACAAGGGTTGGATGAAGAGCAAGAGCCAAGTGTGCGGTTCATGCAAAGAAGTATCGGCCAAGAGGAAGAGGGACAAGGACGAAGTCGAGGACGTGGATGAGGAGTCCGAGTAAGGTGGCAGTGTAGTTGCTCATGGTGGTTCTAATGCAGTGTCTACCGGATTAGTTGCTTAGTTTAATTTCAGGTGTGCTTAGTTTTATTTGAGGGGTGTGTTGTGCTGAGCCCCCAGCAAAACTATGTTATGTTTCTTCTCGTTATATTTCGTACATTTCATCTTTTAGTTGGTATAGTACTACCACTCGTTTCTTCACATTATATACGTACAATATATATGGCCAACATCATACAACCAGCAGTTTAGTTGTCAAAGAATTTTAGGGTGCTTAGTTTTGTCAAAGTTTTCCAGGGTGCTTAGTTTTATTTGAGGGGTGTGGTGTGCTGGAGACCATTAACTTATCATTGTGAGAATCGGCTTATTTTTGTCATTTAACATGGTCAACGGGTTTGACGTGAAAATAACAAGGTCTAATGGCATTTCTAATATACGCTGCCTCCCTCCAGATTTTCTTTACGGAGGCAACATAGAATTATATGAGTGCCTTGTTAAATTTTGGAATTATTCCGGGTTTGTTTTTTCCTTTTTTATACATTAATTGAGTTTCTGGTCATTTAATGTGCATAATTCAAATTTGAACTACAAGCACATGCTCCCGTGCACCAAACTTGATTAAAATCACATGTGTGTCCTCGGGTGAATTTCTAGGTCACATGCAAGAAATGGGAATGAAATTCAAACATCTGGGCATCGTGGTTCGGCTGAGAACATTGAGAAGCTTGGTTTTAAAATTCTTGTAAATCCAAAACCCACCTGAAAATCATGAAACTTGGCATGGTGTCATGTCATGGTACTACCATGCTGTGGTAAAATTTTTTGCAGAATAGGAACAAGTTTTGGTATAAGTTTCTTGCAAACCGGAGCTTCTCTCAAGAAGGCTCGTGGTTCAGAGAGGGAACGTTTCACCTTTGTGTGCATAATTCAAATTTTAAATACAAGCACATACTCCAGTGCACCAAAGCTGGTTGAAAAATCACATGTGTGTCCTCGGGTAAATTTCTAGGTCCCATGCTAGAAATGGGAATGAAATTCAAACATCTGGGCATCATGGCTCGGCTGGAAACATTGAGAAACTTGGTTTTCTAATTCCTGTAAATCCGAAACACGCATGAAAATCATGAAACTTGGCTTGGTGTCATGACATGGCACCAACATGCTGTGGTAATCTTGTTGTCCGATTTGCGAAGGCGCACACATTAACAATCAACAAAGTCATTTTGGAACAAGTGTTGTCACGTTACAATCGGAAACACAAGTATTATTCAAACTGTGGGCGTTCTATTTACCATTTACGTGCCGCCACACGTCCCTTTTTTATTAGCTAGGAGGAGCCGTGCAGGGTACCTATTTGAGTACGGGAGGCGTGCGAGCCCTTTGACCTCCATCTGTCGTCCACCTCTCTCCCAAGGTCTCCATTAATGGCGCCCAGACCTCTGTTTAATGGTGTGGCAATGTCTCACTCGACTGAGTTTTAAGAGAGAAAAAAGAAAATCTGAAAAGAAAATTTTGCATGGATCTTGATGTAAGATCCGACGGACCTATATAGCTTCTACTGCGACTTATAGCAGGACTGATGAATGTGCAGGCCGCACACGACACCAACACGACACGAGCTTCATCTGCCTGGTGTGCATGCAGTCGGGTGAGTTGTCCAAGTATAGACACAACCAGGCCCTGATTGGTATCTGGGCCTCGACTTTGGCTGGTCATAGTGGAGAGTAGCATAGACTAGTTACTAGTCTATGTTACTAGTACCTTCATAGCGGGTAGTGTCATATAGTATATGCATAATTTGGCGATGAGCGCTCTCTATATGTACCACCTTTTTTCTTTAATTTCATCTTGTTAGTTTTTCTCCATGGCGCAATCCATCGGTACTACTACTGTACAAATGTATACATTTTTTAAAAGGCTAGAGGGCGGGGCAGTCTAGCTTGGTCCTTTTCACGAGAGGCAAGGGCCTTTGTGATTTGATGGCTCATTACTGCTGGAAGGCATGGCCTTGTGATTTCACTGCTCGTATAAATGTGCCGACGACCTGAGGAGGAGCAAAGAACCGTGCGGTATACTCAAGTTTTCCACTGGAGTACGACGGAGGAGCACAAAACACGGTAGCCTAGTGCCATATCCTCTACTCTCTACTCTTATTATATATTACTAGCAAGAGGCATTGTTCTATTGGCGATAAAGAATGATCTAATTTGCTAGTCATCTCATTTTTAGCATTGTTCTATTCATGCCTCACAGAGAAGGTGACACGTGTGGCGAAACACCCGAAGCAAAATAAGAAACACAGGAGCAAAAGAAGAAGGATGATTATCACGCCAAAAAGAGAAGGAAGACGCACACACAAGTCTGGGGCGCTGCTCTCACTACATGAAGGGCTGCTGGCCGCGGAGTCGTAACTGCTTCTTCATCGCCTCCACGACCTCCATCTCCTTGCGCATCTCCTCCGCCATCTTCATCATTGTGTCCATGACGTGGGATTTCTTGACGCGAGCCTTCATCATCTGTTCCACGACCGCATTACGTACCTTGACAGCAGTCGGGTGCTCGATTCGGAGCTTCTCCAACTCCTCCTTCTATTCCATGACGAGGGCCTGCAACATCTTCATCGAGGAACTACTATTCTCATGTAGCTTCTTCCAGTCGGGGTTCTCCTCCTTTAGCAGGTCGAGCTCGTGGCAGAGCTTCACGTTGTCCTCCTAAAGTTGCAGGATTTCGCCTGTCACCTTCTTCTCCGAGGCAATGCTCTTCTTTAGCATCATCACCAAGCCGGCGGTCAACTCCCCCTGCTCATTGAGCTCAACGGGCATGTCGTCGAGGCTCTCCTTCAGCAGCTCCACCAAGCCGTGGATGAACTCCTTCTGCTTATTGAGCTGATCGGGCATGCCATCGAGGGATAACGACTCCAGCGCTGCCCGCTCGGCATGTTCGCCTCCGCGTCTAGGGCGCTCCTGGGAGCCATCGCCTGCCCGTGAGAGATCTTTCGAGGTCTCTGCGTGGCGGCGCGCCCTCTCTTTTTTTCCGCAGCCTTGGTTGCCGCTCCCTTGTTACGAGTAGTTCTCGACCTAGAGCTCTGCACACCGGCCATGGCAAGGACGGACAAAGAAGCAGGACTTATGAGGAGGAAGGTAGAGTAATTTTTTGTTAGGTAGTTCCCCTTTTTATAACCTAAGTACTAGCACTAGTACTAAAACTTGCATAGTGGGAACACGTTCAGGTTTGGTACGTACTGGTAGGTGTGAGCAGGCTTGCACTTAATTGTAGCACTAGTACTTTCGAATGTGATGGGAACAAGGTAAAGATTAATTGATGGTTTTTGGTTTCGAGGCCCGAAACGGCTCCCTATGAGTTTAGTGGAACATAAATTTCAAGTAGACTGCACTGCTCAGATGCGTAAATACTATGTTACTGTCAGAAATTGGCACAAAATACGAAGGAGACCAACGGAAGTACTACTAGCAACCCATGATTTAACTACTCGCATGCGCATAGTGGAGTAGTAATGTCTTTCTTACACCCTCACGTCCACTCAATTTGCATGCGCTGTATTAATTGACCATCAATGAAGTGAAGGACTTTACACACGTCAAATTATCACATGGGGTGGATCTTGGTACAAAATTGCGTTCGCCCGTGTACCCGCGCGTGTGTGCAAGGGAATGAGTGCATGCGTGGCATGCGTGCACATCTTCGCTTCGTGCATGTACCGCCAGTGCGGCTCAGGGAGGACAAGTACATTCTTCTGGAACTAGCAGCACGTCACTGTGATCAATCCACACAAGGATGTCGCGACAACGCCTCCACATGTGCCACGTGCCCACGTGGCTTCATGAACTGTAAGAGAGACACTGTGTAGCGTGCCATTGTGTTTTGCACATACTCGAAGTACTAGTAAGGTACACCTGCATTGCACGTGTCAGATTTTGCAACCAAATTACGAATAAATACCACACTGTAGCATGTAAGCTCTGAGTCATATATGCCTGATGTAGACCTTCGTTTAATTCTTATAGTTCATCTCATTCAAAATCAATTAGTTTTTATAAAAAACCTAGGGCCTCTTTGATTCGTAGGATTTCCAGAATGCGGGAATAGGAAGAACATGGGATTAGAGTGGAATGTCGTCTTAAATCCTACAGGATGGTATGAGTGTTTGATTGTGCATAGAAAAAATGCAGAATTCTTTCAAAGAGGTTTGAGTGGATGGGATGTTTCCTATGAAATATAGTGCAAATGAATCATATGGAAAAATTCCTATGGTTTACAATCCTACAAATCAAACAACCAAGATAGGAAAAATTCCTAAGGATTAGAATCCTCCAAAATTCCTTCGAGAATCCTTTGAATCAAAGAAGCCCTTAATCTATTTTATGATTCATGGAATTGTGTGTTGTAAAGAATAAAATACAAACAAAGAATGGCAATTCAACTAGAAAAAAAGTTTGGGCAGTTACGATACGGAAGATTCTAGAACAAAGGAGAACCACTGTTATTTTGAGATTTGTGCATTATGCTCAAGTTCAACCATGGAGTCTGCTAGATTGTACATGTGGCAAAATCCGGTGGGGGGCCAGAAGATGCTGCGAGGGGCCGAGTGGAGGGAGACTATGAAGGAGTGCGCAACTGCGAGATCGATATTTAGAGAGAGGGGGCGAGAACGTGCGCTGTTGCGCGCAGTGGCGGAGCCATGAAAAATGTCCCATGAGCTAGGGGAACAAGCATTGCTAATCCTTTACGAGGAGGGCCAATTCATCAACTTAAACCATTTTTACCAGCAATTGTCTAATGATCACATTCATATTAGCCTCGATATATAGTGATGTTAGGGGGGCAGGGCCCTTGCTGCCCCCTGCCTTGGCCATTGTGCGCGCGTCTGAGAGATGAAGCGAAAGGCATGGATGATGAGAGGGGGGCGTTGGATATATAATTAATGTGGGTGTATTAGCTATATATGTAATCCTATATAGAGAGGTATAGATTGATCGATGTGGACGTGGGAAAGAGGGTGAGACCTCACTAGATATATAGATTGACCAGTTTATGTGGAAAACTATGAAAGACCTAGCTATATACACACACACATAGAGGAACATCGATCATTGTGCATGCACGTTAGAGATAAAGAATGCCCAATATGATGGAGAGGCGGATGTGTGTGTGTGTGCCTTCATGGGAGACCGACCTGAAGAAAAAGATTGCATGTGTGCGATGGATAATGCCGACTGGTAGTGTGTGTGCATCCATGCACGAGAGAAAGTTAGTGGTACAATTATAAAGAGAAGACCAATGTGTGGGTGTAAAAGACTAGGTGAGGTCATAATCAATGTAAAGTTGAATTCAAATATTTGAATAAGAGATCATGATGTTTGAAACCCATGCATGCATGAATATAACGGAGATCTGCGCAGTGTGGTTTGGAAACGAGCATGTTGCGATGTATACACATTGAACAAGGTCAGATTGGTTTGAATTTGAGATACCGATGGCAGACATCGTTTGGCCACATTGCATCCGTGCATGGACAAACTATTCTAATTGGAGATGATGGGTGGCTTTCGCATCACATATCTATATCTATACCCCTATATATATATTATATTTTATATTTTTTATATAGTGTGCAGATAACTTTAACTTTGAAAGATGGTTGTTGGATGAGGCCGATCAGATGGTGCAGAGCTGGCAAATTTGAGCACTACTAGCTGTTGGATATCATCTAGATTCCACCAGATTTTGCCTCTATGGTTGAACTTAATGTGATGTCCTGGCTTATTAGGGATGATAGACTACTCATATCAATAAGGAATTTCTTCTTTTCCCGGAGCCCATTCGGATAGAACTCCAAAGTTAAGCGTGCTCAGCTTGGAGTAGTGTCAGGATGGGTGACCGACCGGGAAGTTGCTCCCGAGTGCGCATGAGTGAGGACAAAGTGCGCAGAAAAGACTAGTATTGATCTATGGGGCCAGTCTAGATCCCGCCAGGAGTAACGACCACCGGCGGGTGTGTCCGGGGCGTTACAAGTTGGTATCAGAGCCGACCCTTGCGGTTACACGGATGGTTGCGGACAAGTGTGTGGTCATGTTGTTCATGACGTTTGTGACCCGTCGTGGCACACGACATGGCACATGTACTAGACTGGAAGCACAGACATATGTGCCAAGGGGGAACGTTCCTGTGGCCCGACGAGGACGTCGGTTCCTCTGAGTGGTGGTGTATGTGATGTCCTGGCTTATTAGGGATGATAGACTACTCATATCAATAAGGAATTCCTTCTTTTCCAGGAGCCCATTCGGATAGAACTCCAAAGTTAAGCGTGCTCAGCTTGGAGTAGTGTCAGGATGGGTGACCGACCGGGAAGTTGCTCCCGGGTGCGCATGAGTGAGGACAAAGTGCGCAGAAAAGACTAGTATTGATCTATGGGGCCAGTCTAGATCCCGCCAAGAGTAACGACCACCGGCGGGTGTGTCCCGGGCGTTACACTTAAGCATAATGCACAAACCTCAAAACACAAGCACTTTGTCTTTGTTATAGAATCTTCCGTATCATAATTGTCCAAATGTTTTTCTACATAATTTGTTTTTACTTTATGCCTTACAACGCACAATTCCGTGAATCTTAAAATAGGTTAGCTTTCTTATAAAAACTAGATGATTTTGAATGAAATGAACTATAAAAATTAAACGAACATCTACATCATGCATATATGACTCAAAGCTTACATGCTATAATATGGTATTTATTCATAATTTGGTTGCCAAATCTCATGCATGCAATGCACGCGTACCTTACTAGTCTGAATGGTGTCTGTGTGTGTGTTGTGCGTGTTAAACACATTGTACGTAGTATATCATACTAGTCTAAATTGTCTCTTTTTTGGGGTACACGTTAAGCTTGTTCTCTCGAAATTTCAAGCCGCGCCTTCTTATGCCAAAATTTCAAGCTAGCATCTCTGTCTATCATGCTGCGAAACTCCCGCCTCTTCAACCCGCGCCTTGTTAGCCCGAAACATTTAAGATATATATTTGTCTCGTTGTGCTCCGACAACTCCCTCCATCTCAACCCACGCCTTGCTATTCCAAAATTACAACGCGCACAAAAACTCCCACCTCCTGTGAAATCCCCATGCGAAATGCCCGTGATACTCCTGAACCGAAAGAACCACCTAAATCGGTGGGGGTACTTTCGTAACTTACCCCACATTTCGGACAAGCGCGTCTCTAAGCCATGGTTCCCCACTCCCATCCCATCCGCCCACCCATTCATACACCGAGGTCGGCAAAACCCGCAAAGCCCCACACCCTCCTCCGTCTGCCACCCAGCCGGAGCCTCTTCCCCGACGACGTCGTCCACAGCAACACCTCGACGTCCCTCATCCATCATACCGGATGAGGATCCGTCGTTGATCTGGTCGTCCCGCCGGTTCAGCCACCCCGTCCTCCACCTCCAAGGAGCTGCCCCGATGTTCCCCTCGTCTTTCGCGCCACCTCCACTCCCACACCGCCGTCCTCACCTGCACCACCAGAAGAGCATCATCGTCACCGTTTCCTCGGAAGAAACTGCGGCCTAATTGGCGCCACCAAAGAGGTTGTACACTAATCGCCACATTTTCTTCTTGATTCGTTCTCACGGTGCTGCCGGCGCTTGGTCCCAAGCCGACACGGCGCGGCTCCATCCACACCGGCGTCGCCGGCCACTTCCTCCACAACGTCGCTCCCTCAGCGGCGGCGTCCACATCAGTAGGAGCTGCTGCTGCTTTAGCTCTCGCTCGAGCTGTTATTGTGCTCTTGCTCTCGGTCCCCTGCCTGGTCTTCTCTTGCTCTTGCTCTTGCTCGCGCTGCTGCTCTCGCTCTTGCTCGCGCTCCTACTCTCGCTCTTGCTCTTGCTTGGATGCTGCTCTAATTTAGCTACACTTCAGTCGACTGAATCGACTTTTGGGTAAGTCGATTTTCAGGGGGTGGGGGGCTCGCCAGAGTTAAGGAAGAACCAGCCGCAGTGGGGAGGAGGGCTCGTCAGAGAGGTACCCCACTACCTATCTTAGGGTTCAGGGTAGGGGCGGTGGTCGCCGGCGGTGGTGGGGCGGTGGCGTGGGGATCGCCGGAGAAAAAGCTCGGCACGAGGGGCCTGCAGGGATGGCCGGGGCGGCGGCGGATCGGTGGTGGGGAGTGTTTTCGGGGCGGGCGGGGTGGCGCACCACCAGCCACGGGCGGCGGGGGGCGTCTGTTTGGCCGGTGGTGGCTGGCGGCTCAGGGAGGTGGAAGTTGAAGATGAACCGCAGGCCATTGATTTCGTATCCAATGGCTGCTAAATCGACTGACCAGAGATGAAAAAGTCAGTCGACTGACTTGTAGCCTCACCTCTAGTGCGTTCAGTTTCGACAGCAAAATTCAGTTTCGACAGTTAAGTTCAGTTTCGACAGTTAAGTTCAGAGATGAGCGGCTGATGTATACATCTAGCACATTGTGGTTATGTATTTTACTTCATCTATTGGAGATGCTATTAGAATTCTACTCAGGTTAACATTGTCTCTCTTGTCCTGCTTCAGCCTTGGCGTCGTACAACTCACCGGAGCTGCAACAACGATGAAACCCTCCATGTCGGAGTAATTGGCCATGGATACCCCGAAGACGGCGAGACAATAAATCAAGACATCGGGGCTAGCAAAGCCCCTCAGTCCGACTGCCCGGCCGCTCCTGTCGGCTCCCTGTCCGACTGCTCTGCCCGGCCGGCTACCAACTGCGCCAACCAGCCGGCTGCCGACTGCAGCCTAATCCGACAAGACACCGACACGATGGCCATACCGCAGACAAGACGGCTGTACCCGGACACTACTGAGCAATAGTGATACACTGTAGCAGGTGTAAGATGTCACATTGTTGTCTCCCAAATAATGAAATTGGTCATGTGGGCCATCCCTTGTCCATTGGGATCCCCTTTATAAGGAGCACCAGGGGAGGCTCACACACAGATACGGCCACAAGGCCACCCACCCATCCATCCAGGCCGGCCACAATGGCTCCCTGAGAGCATGATGCCACGCCTAGATACAGATGCACACATTCACGGCCATGAAGCCTAGGCTCACACACCCATCTAGCTAGCTAGCTCTCTGCTACTGCTTCACATATACGAGATTAGATGCCCGTGGCACTGATCTCAGATACATCTCCAGGAGCACTTTGTACTGTCAGATGTACACCCCACATATATACTCAGACATGTAGGAATAGGGGTATTATCTCTCCGGAGAGCCCCGGACCTCGGTAAACTAGCGCGTGCTACTCGCATACCCGTCCCTGGATATTCCGGCAACAGTCTTGCCCTCACACGAAGCCATCCTTTGGCATATGTCGCACCCAACCCCTGACATTTGGCGCCCACCGTGGGGCGGTACTATGCTACCGCGCTGCTGCTGGTTTCGTAGTCCGGACGGGACCCTTTTTTTTCATCGCCTCCGCCACGGTGTCGCGCCGTCTCTTCGGTAGCGCTCGGGGGCTCGACATCGACCCGCCGCCGGAGCGGCCGCAAGGGGTGGCGCGTCCTCGCCGTCGGCCTCTTCGTCTTCGCCGCCGCCGTATCGCGCCGTCTCTCCAGTAGTGCTCGGGGGCTCGACTTTGACCCGCCCCCGGAGCGGCCGCGTGGGACGGAGCGGCCGCACAGGATGACGCGTCCTCGTCGTCGGCCTCACCACCTTCATCATCACCACCGTTGCAATGTCGGCCGTCCATTCGCGCACACGCTGCGCGCGGGGCCTCGCTTCGGTCGGCCGCATCCATCCGCGCGCCGCTCGCGTCCGCTCCCCTATGCGCTGCACTTTGCTCCGGCCGGAGCGGGCGATCTGCTACTCCATATATCATCTATGCTAGCTAGCTAGATGTGAGTCAAACAATGGTCAAACCATTAGCCATACACTAGCAAAATACTACCCAGACTACCCCATACACCCATGCATAGTCCAGATGCAACCCAGATGATAGCCATACAGCCGTACTCATCCCAAACCATCCTCGTACAGTGACAGTCAGGGCACGCCCACGCCCACGCCCGCGGGTCCTGCTCGCACATCGCTCAGCCTCCATGTGCAGTTGCATGTTGCTCGCTCGTGCTGCTCTCTGCCTTCCCTCCCCGCTGACCAGCTCTCTTCACCAGCTGCATAGCCTCACCGCACCTCCACGGCTCCGCGCATCCGTGTGTTGACTCCGCCCGCGCTGCATCCTGGCCGGCTCCGCCTCTGACCCGGCCCGCCGCCTCCGCTACCGCACCACGTCCTGGCCGCCGGCTTGGCGTGCCAGCCGGCCTCCGCAGCGTCCCGCTCCTGCCGACTACTCAGGCAGCAAAGAGAAGATACAAGAGAAAAGAAAGAAAGCAAGCAGAAAGAAAGAAAAGTAAGAAGCTGGCTGGAGAAAAGTCAAAGGTGCCAGCTGGTAAAAAAAGAGAGAGAAAGAGGTCGGCTGGGACAAAGAGAAGAAAGACAAACCCGTTCGGATGACCCGTCCGCCTGCTTTGCCACTCGGACGATCAGTCGTAACCCGCGCTGCCGGCTGTGCCAAGCCGGCTGGACTGCCTCCTGGTCCGACGACACATCCAACGGGTGCGCTGACACGCCCCCGCGAGGAAGAGAAGACAAAGTAGTTGCCGGGAGATCCGGCCCGATTGCTCAGCAGCCGGCCTGAATCTCGGGGGCTACACCCAGCGGGTGCACTGACGCACCCTCGCGAAAAAGGAGAAGACAAGGTAGTTGTCGGGAGATGCGGCCCGACTGCTCAGCAGTCGGCCCGAATCTTGGGGGCTACACCCAACGGGTGCGCTGACGCGCCCCCGCGAGGAAGAAGACAAAGTTGTTGCCGGAAGATCCGGCCCGACTGCTCAGCAGTCGGCCCGAATCTCGGGGGCTACACCTAGTGGGTGCACTGGCGCGCCCCCATGGAACATTGCAGACAAGAAAAGAGTTTTGTTCGGCTGCTAGCAGCCGGCAGAAGAGAAAAAAGAAGAAGAAGAAAAAGGGCACTGCAAGGCACCACGCCACCTGGCCGGTCGAGCCTGACCAGCCGGGACCCCCCTTCGAGCACCCGGGGGCTTGAAGGCTACATCCAGCGGGTGTGCCGACGCACCCCGCGAGCGCCGAGCCGTGCCGGCTGTCTTCGGCCGCGTCGCCTACACGAAAACCAATGTGAGCTCCTCACCTGCATATTTTTGCACAACACAAGCACGGACAACCCCGAGCGATGCTCGGGGGACTATCTCCGCATTTCATTACAATTGCATCACTGTTCGCCCCGGCGCCAGCCAGAGTTGGCCCCGGGGCTGGCCGCTAGGCCTGAGACGTTAGTTCCCGTAGACAGCTTAGTAGCGTGCGCGGTACCAAAGGCCCACTCTTAGTCACAGACCGTAGAGTGGCTGTCCGGCTAGCAAGAGTGAACGCTGGAGGCCACCCACACGAAAAACGTCCGGGAAGAAAAACGGTTCGAGCGACCCGGCCGTTTCCTTTACAAGTATCTACTCGGTAGAATCCGCTCCCAGACTCTGAGTACTGTACACTCCACTTTGCGGCCGACTCTCAGCCACAGACCACAGAGCGGCTGTCCGGCAAGCGAGAGCATAGGCCAAAGAGAGGAGGGAACACGAAAAAGATTGAAGGGGGCTCGGACGAAACTGAGTCGGCACCCTCCGCATAAAACTTGCAATACTAAAAGCAATCATTGATATATCTGCATGGACTAACTTTGTCTTTTGCATGATCATTTCCGCGAACACCCGCCAAAAAACCTCCGCCCAACTTTGCCAAGTTGCCTGGAGGCTTGGGGGCTACTGTCGGAGTAATTGGCCACGGATACCACGAAGACGGCGAGACAATAAATCAAGACATCGGGGCTAGCAAAGCCCCTCAGTCCGACTGCCGGGCCGCTCCTGCCGGTTCCCCGTCCGACTGCTCTGCCCGGCCGGCTGCCAGTTGCCGACAGCGCCGACCAGCCGACTGCCGACTGCAGCCTGATCCGACAGGACACCGACACGATGGCCATACCGCAGACAAGATGGTTGTACCCGAACACCGCTGAGCAATAGTGATACACTGTAGCAGGTGTAAGATGTCACATCGTTGTCTCCCAAAAAGTGAAGTTGGTCATGTGGGCCATCCCTTGTCCCCTGGGCTCCCCTTTATAAGGAGCACCAGGGGAGGCTCACACACAGATATGACCACAAGGCCACCCATCCATCCATCCATCCAGGCCGGCCACAATGGCTCCCTGAGAGCATCATGCCACGCCTAGATACACATGCACACACTCATGGCCATGAAGCCTAGGCTCACACACCCATCTAGCTAGCTAGCTCTCTGCTACTGCTTCACATATACGAGATCAGATGCCCGTGGCACTGTTCTCAGATACAGCTCCAAGAGCACTTTGTACTTCCAGATGTACACCCCACATATATACTCAGACATGCAGGAGTAGGGGTATTATCTCTCCAGAGAGCCCCGAACCTGGGTAAACCAGCGCGTGCTACTCGCATACCCGTCCCTGGATATTCTGGCAGCAGTCTTGCCTTCACACGAAGCCATCCTTTGGCATATGTCGCACCCAACCCCCGACACTCCATCACAGCAGAGCAGTACCTCGGGCTCCATCTCCAAACGCCTAAGATCTTCTTCCCCTCCTCCGACAGCCAAGTCAGTCAGAGCATCCTCATCGGCCAACCCAATCACGCTGAGATCGACATGGCTTCGTCAAAGAGGTTGTACACTTCTTGTGGTTTGACTTAATCTCAACATGCTTCTTTGCATCCTGTGATCTTCCAATTCTTGTGAACCAAACACCCAGATTGGCAGAAATCCTGTGTTTTTAAATTCTCTGTTTTGCACGTGCATTCCTATCCTATTCCTGTCTATTTCCTATCCCTGCATTGTAGAATCCTCAAATTGAAACAAGCCCTTACTCAATTACTTCTGTTACAGATATGTGTCAAAGAAAACCTTGTGTGGTTTATCCTGCTCCTGCGGTGCTGTGTTCCACCCCAGCTCAGCTGCTCCAACGGCAGAAGGGTTCAACACAGCAGGGATCCGCTCTCCAGACTGTCTTTCGCCGCCTCAGATCTTCTTCCCCGCAGCGGCAGCCACGACAACTACATTACCATCACCAACTAAGTAGATGACCTTGAGGACTACAAGGGTCCGCAAGAGAGGTCGCACTCTTCCGTTTCCGCTTATGTTATGCATCGTTTAATATGATGATATGTTACTTTATCATCGTGTTCACCTATTAGACTCCGACTCAGGTCCAAACTCATGCTGAAACTTGAGTTTTTAAATGGTTGTGGGGTACATATTGCGACAGCAATCAGTACTATGTGTCTACTATCTGGTTAATCTTGGGTGTCTACTATGAGTTTCATGTTGGGCGCAAACAAACATTAAAGGAGCCATTATCTGTATTTTTAACTAAAGCTATTATCTGCCTGCTATCATTTATTTTGGGTCTATCCACAGTTTGCTACCATCACTCTGGATTTGTGCATGCACTCCTTACATAACCTCACTATGTTTTATTCCTATGCATGTCAGTTATTGTACACAATGGAACTGAACATGTAGAGCAAAAGAGACGAGCCTTGTGTGGCAATAAAATTTCATGCAGACATCGCTCCATGGTGGGTGCAAAGGCAGCCCCCTCCACCCATTTCGGATCGTAATCAAGAGCAAGATAACTGTTCTGACGGGGATTCAGAAGCAGAAGACCACTCCTATTTACCCCATGAGGTCTTCGCTCTAACTTGGCATGCTGATGTTGGTAATATCATGCATATGGTGCCTTGCATTGCTTACTGTATACATCAAAGATGTCATCTTCTTAGTTTAGACATGCTTTGTGTCAATGCCATCTATTTAGTTTCTTTATTGTATATGTGAATCATGCAATGCCACCTTGTTTAGCCAGGCATCATATATGTGAATTTTGCAATGCCACCCTGGTTAGCCAGTCATCTTATATGTGAATTATATCATGACATCATTTTTTTATTACGTGTTAAATTTGTCAACAATTTTAGTACATTCAATTACTCTTCCTGTGCATTAGCCATTCGGCATGGTCATGGAAAAATCTGGAGTGGAAACAAGGTCTTCAGAGCAGACAATGCTATCTGGTGAAGCGCATGTCTTGCTGGTTACAGATAGCTCCTAAGAGGAGGATTCAGAGACAGATGACCAGTCCTATTCCCCCCCGAGGTGCATGCTCTAACTTGGCAGGGTTATGATGCTCATATCGTGCGTATGGTATCTTGCATTGCTATGTCATTTGCTTAGTTTAGACATGCTTTGTGTGAATGCCACCTGTTTAGTGTCTAATTGCCATATATGTGAATTATGCAATGCCATCTTGTTGCAAGATATTATATATGTGAATTATGCAATGATATCTGGTTGCAAGGCATTATATATGTGAATTATGCAATGCCATGCTGTTTAGCCAAGCGTCATATATGTGAATTGTATCATGCGGTCCTTTTTTTGTATTTCTCATTGCTTTTGTCGACAATGTTTGTATATTCAACTGCTCTTCCTGTGCATCAGCCATTTGAATTGGTGATGGAGAAATATGGAGTGAAAACAAGGTCTTCATAGCAGACAATGCTACCTAGTGAAGCAGATATCTTGCTGGTTATAGATAGCTCTTTAGAGGAGGATTCAGAGGCAGATGACCAGTCCTATTATTGTTGGGGAACGTAGCAGAAATTAAAAATTTTCTACGCATCACCAAGATCAATCTATGGAGTAATCTAGCAAGGAGGGGAAGGAGAGTGCATCTACATACCCTTGTAGATTGCTAAGCGGAAGCATTCAAGTGAACGGGGTTGATGGAGTCGTACTCATCGTGATCTAAATCACCGATGATCCTAGTGCCGAACGGACGGCACCTCCGTGTTCAACACACGTACAGCCCGGTGACGTCTCCTATGCCTTGATCCAGCAAGGGGAGAAGGAGAGGTTGGGGAAGACTCCATCCAGCAGCAGCACAATGGCGTGGTGGTGGTGGAGGAGCGTGGTACTCCAGCAGGGCTTCGCCAAGCACCGCAAGAGACGAGGAGGGAGAGGGGTAGGGTTGCGCCAAGAAGGAGATTGAATCGTCTCTATGGCAGCCCAAAACCTCAAGTATATATAGGGGGAGAGGAGGGGCTGCGCCCCCACCTAGGTTCCCACCCCTACGGGTGGCGGCCAACCCTAGATCCCATCTAGGGGGGCGGCCAAGGGGGGAGAGAGGGGGGCGCACCACTAGGTGCGCCTTAGGCCCATCTGAGCCTAGGGTTTGCCCCCTTCCACTCTCCCTTGCGCCTTGGGCCTTGGAGGGGGGGCGCACCAGCCCGCCAGGGGCTGGTCCCCTCCCACACTTGGCCCATGCAGCCCTCCGGGGCTGGTGGCCCCACTTGGTGGACCACCGGGACCCTCCCGGTGGTCCCGGTACATTACCGATAAAACCCGAAACTTTTCCGGCGACCAAAACAGGACTTCCCATATATAAATCTTTACCTCCGGACCATTCCGGAACTCCTCGTGACGTCCGGGATCTCATTCGGGACTCCGAACAACATTCGGTAACCACGTATATCTATTCCCTATAACCCTAGCGTCATCGAACCTTAAGTGTGTAGACCCTACGGGTTTGGGAACCATGCAGACATGACCGAGATAACTCTCCGGTCAATAACCAACAGCGGGATCTGGGTACCCATGTTGGCTCCCACATGTTCCACGATGATCTCATCGGATGAACCACAATGTCGCGGATTCAATCAATCCCGTATACAATTCCCTTTGTCTATCGGTACGATACTTGCCCGAGATTCGATCGTCGGTATCCCGATACCTTGTTCAATCTCGTTACCGGCAAGTCTCTTTACTCGTTCTGTAACACATCATCCCGTGATCAACTCCTTGATCACATTGTGCACATTATGATGATGTCCTACCGAGTGGGCCCAGAGATACCTCTCCGTTTACACGGAGTGACAAATCCCAGTCTCGATTCGTGCCAACCCAACATACACTTTCGGAGATACCTGTAGTGTACCTTTATAGCCACCCAGTTACGTTGTGACATTTGGCACACCCAAATCACTCCTACGGTATCCGGGAGTTGCACAATCTCATGGTCTAAGGAAATGATACTTGACATTAGAAAAGCTTTAGTAGACGAACTACACGATCTTGTGCTAGGCTTAGGATTGGGTCTTGTCTATCACATCATTCTCCTAATGATGTGATCCCGTTATCAACGACATCCAATGTCCATGGTCAGGAAACCGTAACCATCTATTGATCAACGAGCTAGTCAACTAGAGGCTTACTAGGGACATGGTGTTGTCTATGTATCCACACATGTATCTGAGTTTCCTATCAATACAATTCTAGCATGGATAATAAACGATTATCATGAACAAGGAAATATAATAATAACCAATTTATTATTGCCTCTAGGGCATATTTCCAATAGTCTCCCACTTGCACTAGAGACAATAATCCAGTTCACATCGATATGTGATTAACACTAAAGGTCACATCCCCATGTGACTAACACCCAAGAGTTCTGGGTTTGATCATGTTATGCTTGTGAGAGAGGTTTCAGTCAACGGGTCTGCAGCATTCAGATCCGTATGTTCTTCACAAATTTCTATGTCATCTTGTAGATGCAACTACTACGCTACATTTGGAGCCATTTCAAATAACTGTTCTACTTGGAGCTATTCTAAATTGTTGCTCCATTATACGTATCCGGTATCTCTACTCAGAGCTATCCGGATAGGTGTTAAGCTTGCATCAACGTAACTCTTTACGTCGAACTCTTTATCACCTCCATAACCGAGAAACATATCCTTATTCCTCTAAGGATAATTTAGACCGCTATCTGGTGATCTACTCCTAGATCACCTTTGTACCCTCTTGCCAAATATGTGGCAAGGCACACATCAGGTGTGGTACTCAACATGGCATACCGTATGGAGCCTATGACGAAAGCATAGGGGACGACCTTCGTCCTTCCTCTTTCTTCGGCCGTGGTCGAGCTTTAACTTCATACCTTACAACTCAGGCAAGAACTCCTTCTTTGACTGATCCATCTTGAACACCTTCAATATCATGTCAATGTATGTGCTGATTTGAAAGTACCATTAAGCGTTTTGATCTATCCATATAGATCTTGATGCTCAATGTTCAAGTAGCTTAATCCAGGCTTTCCATTGAAAAACACTTTCCAAATAACCCTATATGCTTTCCAGAAATTCTATGTCATTTCGGATCAACAACATATACTCATCAGAAATTCTATAGTGCTCCCACTCACTTGTTTGGAAATACAAGTTTCTCATAAACTTTGTATACACCCAAAAACCTTGATCATCTCATCAAAGCATACATTCCAACTCCGAGATGCTTACTCCAGTCCTTAGAAGGATTGCTGGAGCTTTGCATACTTGTTAGCATCTTTCAGGATTGACAAAACCTTCCGGTTGTATCACATACAACCTTTCCTCAAGAAAATCGTCGAGGAAACAATGTTTTTGACATCCTATCTGCAAGATTTCATAAATAATGCAGTAATCGCTAATATAATTCCAACAGACTCTTAGCATCACTACGAGTGAGAAAGTCTCATCATAGTCAACTCCTTGAACTTGTCGGAAAACATCTTAACGACAAGTCGAGCTTTCTTAATGGTGATACTTGCCATAATTGTCCGTCCTCCTTTTAAAATCCATATGTACCTAACAGCCTTACGACCATCAAGTAGTTCTTTCAAAGTCTACACTTTGTTTTCATATATGGATCCTCTCTCGGATTATATGGCCTTGAGCCATTTTGGAATCCAGGCCCACCATCGCTTCTCCATAGCTCGTAGGTTCATTGTTGTCTAGCAACATGACTTCCAAGACAGGATTACGTACCATTCTGAAGTAGTACGCATCCTTGTCATCCCACGAGGTTTGGTAGTGACTTGATCTGAAGTTTCATGATCACTATCATAAGCTTCCACTTCAATTGGTGTAGGTGCTGCAGGAACAACTCCCTGTGCCCTGCCACACACTAGTTGAAGAGACGGTTCAATAACCTCATCAAGTCTCCACCATCCTCCCACTCAATTCTTTCGAGAGAAACTTTTCCTCGGGAAAGGACCCGATTCTAGAAACAATCCCTTATTGCTTTCGGATATGAGACAGGAGGTACACCCAACTGTTTTGGGTGTCCTATGAAGATGCATTTATCCGCTTTGGGTTTGAGCTTGTCAGCCTGAAACTTTTCACATAAGCATCGCAGCCCCAAACCTTTTAACAAATGACAGCTTAGGTTTCTCTAAACCATAGTTCATACGGTGTCATCTCATCGGAATTACGTGGTGCCCTATTTAAAGTGAATGTGGTTGTCTCTAATGCCTAACCCATAAACTATCGTGGTAATTCGATAAGAGACATCATGGTATGCATCATATCCAATAGGGTGCAGTTATGATGTTCGGACACACCATCATACTATGGTGTTTCAGGCTGTATTAGTTGTGAAACAATTTCCACAATGTCTTAATTCTGTGCCAAACTCGTAATTCAGATATTCATCTCTATGATCATATCATAGATATTTTATCCTCTTGTCACGACGATCTCACACCTTCACCCTGAAATTACTTGAACCTTTCAATAATTCAGACTCGTGATTCATCAAGTAAATATACTCAACATCTACTCAAATCATCTGTGAAGTAAGAACATAACGATATCCACTACATGCCTCGGCACTCATTGGACTGCACACATCAAAATGTATTACTTCCAACAAGTTGCTTTCTAGTTCCATTTTACTGAAAACGAGGCTTTCAGTCATGTTGCCCATGTGGTATGATTTGCATGTCTCAAGTGATTCAAAATCAAGTGAGTCCAAACGGTCCATTTGCATGGAGTTTCTTCATGCATATACACCAATAGACATGGTTCGCATGTCTCAAACTTTTCAAAACGAGTGAGCCCAAAGATCCATCAACATGGAGCTTCTTCATGCGTTTTATACCGATATGACTTATGTGGCAGTGCCACAAGTAGGAGGTACTATCATTACTATCTTATATCTTTTGGCATGAACATGTGTATCACTACGATCGAGATTCAATAAACCATTCATTTTAGGTGCAAGACCATTGAAGGTATTATTCAAATAAACAGAGTAACCATTATTCTCCTTAAATGAATAACCGTATTGCGATAGACATAATCCAATCATGTCTATGCTCAATGCAAACACCAATCTCGATGGTAGAGGGAGCGTGCGATTCTTGATCACATCAAGCTTGGGAAAAACTTCCAACACATATCGCCAGCTCACCTTTAGCTAGTCTCCGTTTACTCCGCAGCCTTTTATTTCGAGTTTATTAACACTTAGCAACTGAACCAGTATCCAATACCATGGTGCTACTAGGAGTACTAGTAAAGTACACATTAACACAATGTATATCCAATATACTTCTATCGACCTTGCCAGCCTTCTCATCTACCAAGTATCTAGGGTAATTCTGCTTCAGTGGCTGTTCCCCTTATTATAGAAGCACTTAGTCTCGGGTTTGGGTTCAACCTTGGGTTTCTTCACTAGAGTAGCAACTGATTTGCCGTTTCATGAAGTATCCCTTCGTGCCCTTGCCCTTCTTGAAACTAGTGGTTTCACCAACCCGCAACAATTGATGCTCCTTCTTGATTTCTACTTTTTGTGGTGTCAAACATCGCGAATATCTCAAGGATCATCATATATGTCCCTGATATATTATAGTTCATCACGAAGCTCTAGCAGCTTGGTGGTAATGAGTTCAGAGAAACATCACTATCTCATCTGGAAGATCAACTCCCACTCGATTCAAATGATTGTTGTACTCAGACAATCTGAGCACAAGCTCAACAATTGAGCTTTTCTCCCTTAGTTTGCAGGCTAAGAAAATCGTCGGAGGTCTTATACCTCTTGACGTGGGAACGAGCCTGAAATCCCAATTTCAGCCCTCGAAACATCTCATATGTTTCGCGACGTTTCAAAACGTCTTCGGTGCCTCAACTCTAAACCGTTTAACTGAACTATCACGTAGTTATCAAAATGTGTATGTCAGATGTTCGCAACATCCACAGACGACGTTCGAGGTTCAACACACTGAGCGGTGCATTAAGGACACAAGCCTTCTATGAAGCAATGAGAACAATCCTCAGTTTACGGACCTAGTCCGCATAAATGCTACTATCAACTTTCAACTAAATTTTCTCTAGGAACATATCTAAACAGTAGAACTTAAGTGCGAGCCACGACATAATTTGCGAAGACCTTTTGACTATGTTCAGGATAATTAAGTTCATCTTATGAACTCCCACTCAGATAGACATCCCTCTAGTCATCTAAGTGATTACATGATCCGAGTCAACTAGGCCGTGTCCGATCATCACGTGAGACGGACTAGTCAACATCGGCGAACATCTTCATGTTGATCGTATCTTCTATACGACTCATGTTCGACCTTTCGGTCTTCTGTGTTCCGAGGCCATGTCTGTACATGCTAGGCTCGTCAAGTCAACCTAAGTGTTTGCATGTGTAAATCTGTCTTACACCCATTGTATGTGAATGTTGGAATCTATCACACCCGATCATCACGTGGTGCTTCGAAACAACGAACTATCACAATGGTGCACAGTTAGGGGGAACACTTTCTTGAAATTATTATGAGGGATCATCTTATTTACTACCGCCGTTCTAAGTAAACAAGATGCAAAAACATGATAAACATCACATGCAATCAAATAATAGTGACATGATATGGCCAATATCATATAGCTCCTTTGATCTCCATCTTGGGGCTCCATGATCATCTTGTCACCGGCATGACACCATGATCTCCATCATCATGATCTCCATCATCCTGTCTCCATGAAGTTGCTCGCCAACTATTACTTCTACTACCATCGCTAACACGTTTAGCAATAAAGTAAAGTAATTTACATGGCGTTTCTCAATGACATGCAGGTCATACAAAAAATAAAGACAACTCCTATGGCTCCTGCCGGTTGTCATACTCATCGACATGCAAGTCGTGATTTCTATTACAAGAACATGATCTCATACATCACATATATATATCATTCATCACATCCTTTGGCCATATCACATCACAAAACACTTGCTGCAAAAACAAGTTAGACGTCCTCTAATTGTTGTTGCAAGTTTTTACGTGGCTGCTATAGGTTTCTAGCAAGAACGTTTCTTACCTACGCCAAAACCACAACGTGAATTTCCAATTTCTATTTACCCTTCATAAGGACCCTATTCATCGAATCCGATCCGACTAAAGTGGGAGAGACAGACACCCGCCAGCCACCTTATGCAACTAGTGCATGTTAGTCGGTGGAACCGGTCTCACGTAAGCGTACGTGTAAGGTTGGTCCGGGCCGCTTCATCCCACGATGCCGCCGAATCAAGATAAGACTAGTAACGGCAAGATAATTGACAATATCGAAGCCCACAACTACTTTGTGTTCTACTCGTGCATAGTAACTACGCATAGACCTAGCTCATGATGCCACTGTTGGGGAACGTAGCAGAAATTCAAAATTTTCTACGCATCACCAAGATCAATCTATGGAGTAATCTAGCAAGGAGGGGAAGGAGAGTGCATCTACATACCCTTGTAAATTGCTAAGCGGAAGCATTCAAGTGAACGGGGTTGATGGAGTCGTACTTGTCGTGATCCAAATCACCGATGATCCTAGTGCCGAACGGACGGCACCTCCGTGTTCAACACACGTACAACCCGGTGACGTCTCCTACGCCTTTATCTAGCAAGGGGAGAAGGAGAGGTTGGGGAAGACTCCATCCAGCAGCAGCACGATGGCGTGGTGGTGGTGGAGGAGCGTGGTACTCCAGCAGGGCTTCGCCAAGCACCGCAAGAGACGAGGAGGGAGAGGGGTAGGGCTGCGCCAAGAAGGAGATTGAATCGTCTCTATGGCATCCCAAAACCTCAAGTATATATAGGGGGAGGGGAGGGGCTGTGCCCCCACCTAGGTTTCCACCCCTAGGGGTGGCGGCCAGCCCTAGATCCCATCTAGGGGGGCGGCCAAGGGGGAAGAGAGGGGGGCGCACCACTAGGTGTGCCTTAGGCCCATCTGAGCCTAGGGTTTGCCCCCTTCCACTCTCCCTTGCGCCTTGGGCCTTGGTGGGGGGCGCACCAGCCCACCAGGGGCTGGTCCCCTCCCACACTTGGCCCATGCAGCCCTCTGGGGCTGGTGGCCCCACTTGGTGGACCACCGGGACCCTCCCGGTGGTCCCAATACATTACCGATAAAACCCGAAACTTTTCCGGCGACCAAAACATGACTTCCCATATATAAATCTTTACCTCCGGACCATTCCGGAACTCCTCGTGACGTCCGAGATCTCATCCGGGACTCCGAACAACATTCGGTAACCACGTATATCTATTCCCTATAACCCTAGCGTCATCGAACCTTAAGTGTGTAGACCCTACGGGTTCGGGAGCCATGCAGACATGACCGAGATAACTCTCCGGTCAATAACCAACAGCGGTATCTGGATACCCATGTTGGCTCCCACATGTTCCACGATGATCTCATCGGATGAACCACGATGTCGCGGATTCAATCAATCTCGTATACAATTCCCTTTGTCTATCGGTACGATACTTGCCCGAGATTCGATCGTCGGTATCCCGATACCTTGTTCAATCTCATTACCGGCAAGTCTGTTTACTCGTTCTGTAACACATCATCCCGTGATCAACTCCTTGATCACATTGTGCACATTATGATGATGTCCTACCGAGTGGTCCCAGAGATACCTCTCTGTTTACACGGAGTGACAAATCCCAGTCTCGATTTGTGCCAACCCAACCGACACTTTCGGAGATACCTGTAGTGTA
The DNA here is from genome assembly GCF_002162155.2 of Triticum dicoccoides. Classification (NCBI taxonomy): domain Eukaryota; kingdom Viridiplantae; phylum Streptophyta; class Magnoliopsida; order Poales; family Poaceae; genus Triticum; species Triticum dicoccoides. The sequence goes on along the minus strand of NC_041382.1, from coordinate 660,496,356 downwards.
CCTTTATAGCCACCCAGTTATATTGTGACGTTTGGCACACCCAAAGCACTCCTACGGTATCCGGGAGTTGCACAATCTCATGGTCTAAGGAAATGATACTTGACATTAGAAAAGCTTTAGCAAACGAACTACACGATCTTGTGCTAGGCTTAGGATTGGGTCTTGTCCATCACATCATTCTCCTAATGATGTGATCCTGTTATCAACGACATCCAATGTCCATGGTCAGGAAACCGTAACCATCTATTGATCAACGAGCTAGTCAACTAGAGGCTTACTAGGGACATGGTGTTGTCTATGTATCCACACATGTATCTGAGTTTCCTATCAATAGAATTCTAGCATGGATAATAAACGATTATCATGAACAAGGAAATATAATAATAACCAATTTATTATTGCCTAGGGCATATTTCCAACAATTATCCCCTTGAGGTGTATGCTCAAACTTTACAGGGTTATATTACTCATATCATGCATATGTTGTATTGCAATGCTTAGTTTGTACATCATATACACGATATTGAATGCCATCTCCTTAGTTGACACATCATATATGTGATTGCCCTCTACTCACTTCTTTAGTATATAGATCATATATTTGAATTATATCATGCCATGATGTTTACATAGACAGCATGTATCTGAATTATGGCATGCCAACCCATTTTCTGAAGACATAATATAGTTATATCATCTCATCCTGTTCACATAGTCATCATATTTTGAATTATGTCATTCTATCCGTGAATTATATCATGCCATCATGTTTCCATCGACGACATGTTTGTGATTTATGGCATGCCAACCAATTTAATAGGCACATCGTATAGTTATATCATGTCATCCTGTTTACATAGTCATCATATTTTGAAGTATGTCATTCTATCCTGTTTAGTTAGCCATCATACATGTGAAATTGTGTCATGCTATCCTGTTTAATTAGCCATCATATATGTGAAATTATGTCATGCTATTCTGTTTGGTTAGACAACATAAATGTAAATTATTTCATGCCCTGTTTTCTTCCCTACTATCCATTGCACCTGTCTATCTTACAATGTCTGTACATTGAATTACTTTTCTTGTTTATCAGCCATTTCAATTGGAGGGGGTGATTGCAGTATCTGTGGGAGTAAAAACACGGTCTTTAGAAAAGATCGTGCTACCTATCGATGGAGATAGAACCACGATTGTACTTGCCCAAGAACCAGTCCCACCACACATAACCCAGACTCACGCAGATTGTACCCCTACCCAGTTGGACAGAGAACCAGCTACACCCCTTCTAACCCCAACCCCAGCAGATAGTAACCCAGTTCCCGTTGACACAACACCGTATCCACCACAGAGCACCCAAACACGAGCAATTAGTAAGGCAACTACAGTACCCAAAGCACGAGGACCACCAATCCGAACTCCAAGTCAACGCTTAAAGCAGAAGAAGAATTGTTCTCAGGTCAGGTTACGTAGCTATGGTTCATACTACTTTACTCTTGCATCACTGTATTTACTCATACCAACTAATTTCAAATTTGAATGATGCAATTGAAACTCCAATGGCGCAACATGTATGTTTTAAACATGTTTCTTTAACGTGTTTGCTGTTGTAACTTGCTCTATGTTGATTTCAGTTTCAATTGAATAAACAGTTATATTCTCATGCCATGCACCTTACAAGTGTTGTTATTGCTGTGTAGTTTCCCACACTTATATTCTGTCTAAGCTGATTTGTCTTAAATAGATATGATTCGAACTGTATCTATCTTGATTTGGCAACATAAACTAGAATGATATAGACCATACAGTGACCATACTACATAGATATATGTTTGTTTCATGTTGTTATCCTGTCCACCTTACTACTGAATTGGTTTACCAAAACGAGTTTCATATACTACATTGTAAACCTGTGATGTGTTTGCTTGTTTCTCTTTTAGAATGCGGATAAAATATTGGAGAAGAGTACCCCGTTATGCAATGGTACATGAAGTAATGCAGATAAGGTTCAAGATAGTGAGACGTCCCTGTTGGTCTCCAAGAAAGCTGATAAAAACTATATTGAAGACACCGAGACAACCCCAAAGTCCTGTCTTGATGTAGTGTTCGAGTTACTGGCTACTATTGCTGGCACCAGCTCTTCGAACTCACTGCCCGAATCAGTTCGGCTTCTTGAGTCTCAACTTCAAGTTGAAAGACATCGATCAGATGTTATGCGACAGGAAGCTGAAGGACTGAGGAAGTCCCTTTAGAATTCAGATGCATACTTTCTGGTGCAACAGCAAGTGCTGGAGGATTTAGGCGCTAAACAAGAGAAAGTTAATAAGCTTGCTAAGCATCTTGCCAGCATTATGGGTACCCAGGATATTGTTTCTTGAGCTCTTCTGAAGTGGTTCCAGTTCTGGACTTGTTTTACTGTGGCGTTTATATGTTGCTTTGTTCCCTATATTTGCACTGGTGGCGAACTTTGATGCCCAGTGGATGTAATATGTGTAATAGCCGTGATAGCCTAGTGTAAGTTGCTTGCCTATTTATTTCCTTATTGTCTTGTTTATTTATTTTCTTGTAGCCAGTGCAGTTCTTTTTCCGCGGTTTGCTAGTGGCCGCAATAGCCTATTTTTTACAACTAGGCCACATTAACCATGGGCTACATATTTACTGTAGTTAACATGGGCCTCCTATGGGCCATAGAAATAATGGGCCTTCTAAGGGCCGTAGAAACAATGGGCCTTCTATGGGGCGTAGAAACAATGGGCCTTATACGGGGCGTAGAAACAATGGGCCTTATACGGGCCGTAGACACAATGGACCTTCTATGGGCCGTATCATCAATGGGCCTTCTACGGGCTGTATGATCGGTTGGCCAAACATGGGCCAATAACAGACCACATTATGGCTGTAAATGGGCTAGAGTTGAAATCGTCTGTTCATGGGCCAACCATAACGGGCCGTCGTTAATCAACCGTATTTGATGACGCTATGAAAACAGCCCAACATATTAACGTGCCACAAACGGGCCGACTGTAACCACGGGCTGAATTTGGCCCACAGGCAGAAAATGAGTGTAATGGGCCGAAAGTAAATGAATGCTGGAAATGAGCCCAAGAATAAATGGGCCCTGAGAAGGCCGAAAGATAACATGGGCTGGAAACGGCCCAACGATATAATGGGTCGTTAATGGGTATAAAGTGATACATTGTTCATTACAGGTCAGTTTTACCAGGGGCCGTTAATGGGCCTAGGGTTACTAAGGGCCTCATACGGGCCAAAAGACGTCATGGGCCATACATGCCGGAAGTTAAAACGGGCTGGAATTATATTGGACGGCCCAGATGACGCTACTGGGCCTAATTCGGATAGGCTGTAAACGGGCCCTGGGTTAGCGGGCTGTAAATGGGCTATATGCGAACAGGCTGTTAACAGGCTTGCCATGGGCCGGCCCGCCACCTTTTGACCAAGTCAAACGGGCCAGCCTTTTCACAGGAATGGGCCTCTGTTGGGCCATGCCACGTGTCGACATATCATAGGCGCTTTGGTTCCAATGAGTGGATGACATCTGTACCAGCGGCGATCCGACACATGTTCCCTCCAGCCAATGATGATTTTACACGTGTAAAATCCCCATTGGTCGGGGCTGTTAACGGGTTATCGGATCCAAAACCGGACCCGATAGCTTAACGGCGTTCCGTAATTGTGGATGCCACATGTCGGTCACCCTTGACGAAAGCACTTCTGTGACGTGCGATTTATCGTCATGGAAGTGGACACTTCTGTGATGATAATTTTGGTAATGTCATGGAACACTTCTACGACAGCACATGTATGACTATCTTGATTCTGTCATAAATTTGTCATAGATGTACATGCATGACAGAAAATGTGACCTACTGTGACAAACACGTATCATCATGGAAGTGTATTTTTTTTGTAGTGAAACCTTCTGGTTGCATCATATACAATTCTTCTTTAATAAATCAATTAAGGAATGTAGTTTTGATATCCATTTGCCAGATTTCATAAAATGTGGCAACTGCTAACATGATTCGGACAGACTTTTAAGCATCGATACGAGTGAGAAAATCTCATCGTAGTCAACACCTTGAACTTGTCGAAAACCTTTTGTGACAATTCGAGCTTTGTAGATAGTAACACTACTATCAGCGTCCATCTTCCTCTTGAAGATCCATTTATTCTGAATGGCTCACCGATCATCGGGCAAGTCAATCAAAGTCCATACTTTGTTCTCATACATGGATCCCATCTCAGATTTCATGGCCTTAAGCCATTTCGCGGAATCTGGGCTCATCACCGCTTCCTCATAGTTCGTAGTCGTCATGGTCTAGTAACATGACTTCCAGAATAGGATTACCGTACCACCCTAGTGCGGAATGTACTCTGGATGACCTATGAGGTTCGGTAGTAACTTGATCTGAAGTTTCATGATCACCATCATTAACTTCCTCACTAATTGGTGTAGGTATCACTGGAACTGATTTCTGTGATGAACTACTTTCCAATTCGGGAGAAGGTACAATTACCTCATCAAGTTCTACTTTCCTCCCACTCACTTCTTTCAAGAGAAACTCCTTTAGCAATGATCCACTCTTAGCAACAAATATCTTGCCATCGGATCTGTGATAGAAGGTGTACCCAACAGTTTCTTTTGGGTATCCTGTGAAGAAGCACTTCTCCGATTTGGGTTTGAGCTTATCAGGCTGAAATGTTTTCACATAAGCATCGCAACCCCAAACTTTAAGAAACGATAGCTTAGGTTTCTTGCTGAACCATAGTTCATACGGTGTCGTCTCAACGGATTTTTAGACAGTGCCCTATTTAACGTGAATGCAGCTGTCTCTAATGCATAACCCCAAAACGATAGTGGTAAATCAGTAATAGACATCATAGAAAGCACCATATCTAATAAAATACGGTTACGACGTTCAGACAAACCATTACGATGTGGTGTTCCAGGTTTCATGAGTTGCGAAACTATTCGACATTGTTTCAACTGAAGGCCAAACTCGTAACTCAATTATTTCATCTCCACGATCAGATCGTAGAAACTTTATTTTCTTGTTACGATGATTCTCCACTTCACTCTGAAATTCTTTGAACTTTTCAAACGTTTCAGACTTGTGTTTCATTAAGTAGATATACTCATATCTGCTCAAATCATTTGTGAAGGTCAGAAAATAACAATGCCCGCCGCGAGCCTCAACACTCATTGGACCGCATACATCAGTATGTATTATTTCTAATAAGTTTGTTGCTCACTCCATTGTTCTGGAGAACGGAGTTTTAGTCATCTTGCCCATGAGGCATGGTTCGCAAGCATCAAGTGATTCATAATCAAGTGATTCATAATCAAGTGATTCCATAAGCCCATCAACATGGAGTTTCTTCATGCGCTTTACACCAATATGACCTAAACGGCGGTGCCACAAATATGTTGCACTATCATTATTAACTTTGCATCTTTTGGCTTCAATATTATGAATATGTGTATCACTACGATCGAGATTCAATAAACCATTCACCTTGGGTGTATGACCACAGTAGGTTTTATTCATGTAAATAGAATAACAATTATTCTTTGACTTAAATGAATAATGGTATTGCAATAAACATGATCCAGTCATATTATGCTCAACGCAAACACCAAATAACATTTATTTTAGGTTCAACACTAATCCCGAAGGTAAAGGGAGTGTGCGATGGTGATCTTATCAACCTTGCAATCACTTCCAACACACATCGTCACCTCGCCCTCAACTAGTCTCTGTTCATTTTGTAACTCCTGTTTCAAGTTACTAATTAGAGCAACTGAACCAGTATCAAATACCCACGGGCTACTATGAACACTAGTAAAGTACACATCAATAACATGTATATCATATATACTTTTGTTCACTTTGCCATCCTTCTTATCCTCCAAGTATTTGGGGCAGTTCCGCTTCCAGTGACCATTTCCTTTGCAGTAGAAGCACTCAGTTTCAGGCTTGGGTCTAGCTTTGGGCTTCTTCATGGAAGTGGAAACTTGCTTGCCATTCTTCTTGAAGTTCCCTTTCTTTCCCTTTCCCTTTTACTTGAAAATAGTGGTCTATCAACCATCAACACTTGATGCTTTTCTTGATTTCAACCTTCACTAATTTCAGCATCGCGAAGAGCTCAGAATCATTTTACGTCATCCCTTGAATATTATAGTTCATCACTAAGTTTCAGTAACTTGGTGATAATGACTAGAGAACTCTGTCAATCACTATCTTATCTGGAAGATTAACTCCCACTAGATTCGAGCAATTGTAGTACCCAGACAATCTGAGCACATGCTCACTGGTTGAGCTATTCTCCTCCATCTTGTAGGCAAAGTACTGTCAGAGGTCTCATACCTCTCGACACGAGCATGAGTCTGAAATACTAATTTAAACTCTTGGAACATCTTATATGCTTCGTGGCGTTCAAAACGTTTTTGAAGTACCGGTTCAAAGCCGTAAAGCATGGTGTACTAAACTATCAAGCAGTCATCATACCGAGCTTGCCAAACGTTCATAACGCCTGCCTCTGCTCCTGCAATAGGTCCGTCACCTAGCGGTGCATCAAGGACATAATTCTTCTATGTAGCAATGAGGATAATCCTCAGATCACGGAGCTAGTCCGCATCATTGTTACTAACATCTTTCAACATAGTTTTCTCTAGGAACATATCATAAATAAAACGGGGAAGCTATACGCGAGCAATTGATCTACAACATAATTTGCAAATACTATCAAGACTAAGTTCATGATAAATTAAAGTTCAATTAATCATATTACTTAAGAACTCCCACTTAGATAGACATCCCTCTAGTCATCTAAATGATCACGTAATCCATATCAACTAAACCATGTTCGATCATCACGTGAGATGGAGTAGTTTTCAATGGTGAACATCTCTATGTTGATCATATCTACTATATGATTCACACTCGACCTTTCGCTCTCAGTGTTTCGAGCCATATATGCATATGCTAGGCTCGTCAAGTTTAACCCGAGTATTCTGCATGTGCAAAACTGGCTTGCACCAGTTGTATGTGAACGTAGAACTTATCACACCCGATCATCACGTGGTGTCTCGGCACGACGAACTGTAGCAATGGTGCATACTCAAGGAGAACACTTATACCTTGAAATTTAGTGAGGGATCATCTTATAATGCTACCTCATACTAAGCAAAATAAGATGCATAAGAAGATAAACATCACATGCAATCAAAATATGTGACATGATATGTCCATCATCATCTTGTGCCTTTAATCTCCATCTCCAAAGTACCGTCATGATCTCCATCGTCACCAGCATGACATCATGATCTCCAACATCTTGCTCTCTATTAATGTGTCGTCACATGGTTATCTCACCAACTATTGCTTTTGCAACTATTGCTATCGCATAGCGATAAAGTAAAGCAATTATATGGAACTTGCATCTTATGCAATAAAGAGACAACCATAAGGCTCAAGCCAGTTACGATAACTTTAACAAAACATGATCATCTCATACAACAACTTATATCTCATCACGTCTTGACCATATCACATCACAACATGCCCTACAAAAACAAGTTAGACGTCCTCTACTTTGTTGTTGCAACTTTTACATGGCTGCTACGGGCTTAGCAAGAACCGTTCTTACCTACGCATCAAAAACCACAACGCGTTATAGTGATTGCTTTTTGATCTTCAGAAAGAACCATGTTCATTGAATCCGATTCAACTAAAGTTGGTGAAACTGACACCTGCCAGCCACGTGTGTGCAAAGCACGTTAGTAGAACCAGTCTCATGAACGCGGTCATGTAATGTCGGTTTGGGCCGCTTCATCCAACAATACCGCTGAATCAAGAAACAACTAGTGACGGCAAGCAATATGTATATACCCACGCCCACAACTCCTTTGTGTTCTACTCGTGCATATAACATCTACGCATAGACCTGGCTCGGATGCCATTGTTGGGGAATGTAGTATTTCAAAAAAATTCCTATGATCACGCAAGATCTATCTAGGAGATGCATAGCAACGAGAGGGGAGAGTGTGTCTACGTACCCTCGTAGACCGAAAGCGGAAGCGTTAAGTAACGCGGTTGATGTAGTCGAACGTCTTCGCAATCCAACTGATCAAGTACCAAACGCACGACACCTCTGCGATCTGCACATGCTCAGCTCGGTGACGTCCCTCGAACTCTAGATCCAGATGAGGCCGAGGGAGAGTTTCGTCAGCACGACGGTGTGTTGACGGTGATGATGAAGTTACCGGCACAGGGCTTCTCCTAAGCACTACGACAATATGACCGAGGTGGAAATCTGTGGAGGGGGGCACCGCACACGGCTAGGAGATCAACTTGTGTGTCTATGGGGTGCCCCCTCCCACGTATATAAAGGAGTGGAGGAGGGGGCCGACTGGCCTCCTATGGCGCGCCCCAAGGGGGGAATCCTACTCCTACTAGGAGTAGGTTCCCCCTTTCCTAGTCCAACTAGGAGGGAGAGGGAAGGGAATAGGGAGAGAAAGGAAATGTGGCACCCCGGCTCAGAGAAACCGGAACGCCCCGTATTCTAGCCCAGAGATCGAGGAGAAGTCTTATGGAATATCGCATTGCTTGACATAGAACAAACCAGCTCTTATTAGAACGGATAAATACATGGGTCTGATGTTACAAAAGATCACATTAGCACGGTGACACTACGCCTGTGATACTACACTTGCTCTATGCTAGCAGCGGAACAACGACGAAGGTGGTGAACTCCACTCCGTAGGGACTCTGGCTGGGACACGATCTAGCTCGCACGAACGGACATCTCGACAAACAACCAAGCAATCACAGCATCACCTGTAATCTGGCATGACACGCCAGGTCAGTACATTAAATGCACTTGCAAGCTCACAACAACCAAAAGCATCAAGGCAAATCAACAACATAACATTAGCAAATTAATTAAATTAACAGCTACCATGATACGAAAGCAACTACTCAACATGATATGAAACTTCTAAGATACTGATAAACCAATATCTTAATCTCAACGAACCATCTCACGCTTGGCTATCCGGCCAAGTAATATGCCATCTCGATCACCTCGTGATCACATCACAAATTGAATGATCATCCTCGAGATCATCCTAACATCATCATCTGCATCCTGCCAAACTGTTACAGCTTATAATATCAACATATAAATCATCTAAAGTGTCATCCCGTCATGTGAGTGTTGATCGAACGGTGTGACCTAGTACGAACTTGTGCCCATGACCGAGGACGCGGCTATCGATAGGTTAAACACACACACTCTACAGAGGTAGCACACTTTACCCACACCACAGAACCCATGGCCTCGCACTCCCATTCGGGTGGACCAACAACGTTCCGACAAAACCGACCTACTGCCATGACATCTCCCGGCCACTCCGACCAACACCCCCTTAGGGTTCAGTCCTGGGTGGCCCTGTGCCTACCAAAGGCATCAACGGCCACCATCGTGGCAAAACAAAAACGGTCCCAAACGGGGACAAGAGCGCTCAAACTGAAAGTGCAACTATCCCTGGGTGGTTTTGGTAATTCCTAACAACATATAGCTCATTGAGCTAATGCTATTTTAAGATAAATATTTCAGGAAAGCTCAATGATTGGCATGGCATGGATTAGAAAGTGGACCCCTCAAAATGCAAGGACAAAAGATTGGCTCAAGCTCAAAGCACAAGACTCTACATTTTACTTTTAATGATCCAAGATCACATTGACTCCATAGGAAAAGCCAATACTATTAAGAGGGGGTGAGGTGTTGCTTAATGAGTTACTTGCTCAAAATGCTTAGTGATATTCTCAAAAAACCCTCAACTACTTTCTCATATCCACATATGTCCCAAACCAAAAGTCAAACTCGGCCCCACCGAAATCTTCAATCCGGCGCCACTGAGTTCACTTGACATAGCCACTGCCACAAACCCTAGTCACTTCGGTCTCACCGATAGGGATCTCGGTCTCACCAAGATGGGGTTGCAACCTCCCTGTTTCCCTTCGTAACGTTTTAGTCCAACCGTGATGAGAGATCGTTCCCACCGAGGTTGCAATGAAAACTCTCTGTTTCCCCTTCGTAACATATCGGTCTAACCGAGATGAGCGAATCGGTCCCACTGAGTTTGCCTGACCAACTCTCTATTTGTCTATTACCAAAATCGGTTCCACCGAGTTTGTGTAATCGGTCTCACCGAGATTACGTTATGCCCTAACCCTAATGGAATCGGTCCTACCGAGTTGACATGTCGGTCCCACTAAAAATCCTAACGTTCACATTTTGAACTAAATCGGTCCGACCGAGTTTTATAATTCGGTCCCACCGAGTTTTGTGATTTGTGTGTAATGGTTAGATTTTGTGTGGAGGCTATATATACCCCTCTACCCACTCTTCATTCATGGAGAGAGCCATCAAAACATGCCTACACTTCCAACATACATTTTCTGAGAGAGAACCACCTACACTTGTGTTGAGGTCAAGATATTCCATTCCAACCACATAAATCTTGATCTCTAGCCTTCCCCAAGTTGCTTTCCACTCAAATCATCTTTCTAGAAAATTCAATCCTATGAGAGAGAGTTGAGTGTTGGGGAGACTATCATTTGAAGCACAAGAGCAAGGAGTTCATCATCAACACAACATCTATTACCTTTTGGAGAGTGGTGTCTCCTAGATTGGTTAGATGTCACTTGGGAGCCTCCGTCAAGATTGTGGAGTTGAACCAAGGAGTTTGTAGGGGCAAGGAGATCACCTACTTCGTGAAGATCTACACTAGCAAGGCAAGTCCTTTGTGGGCGATGGACATGGTGGGATAGACAAGGTTGCTTCCTCGTGGACCCTTCGTGGGTGGAGCCCTCCATGGACTCGCGCAACCGTTACCCTTCGTGGGTTGAAGTCTCCATCAACATGGATGTACGATAGCACCACCTATCGGAACCACGCCAAAAATCTCTGTGTCTACATTGTGTTTGCTCCCTCCAAACTCCTCCCTTTACCTTCATATGAAATTGTTTTACATTCCGCTGCTATACTCTTAGAATTGCATGTGTAGGTTGATTACTTGATTTGTGCTAAGTTGCTAAAATCTGCCAAGACTTAAAATTGGGAAAAGGCTAGATTTTTATTTGGTCAAGTAGTCTAATCACCCCCTCTAGACATACATTTGATCCTACAAGTGGTATTAGAGCTTTGGTCTCCATTTCCTTTGATTTCCATAGCTTTTGGTGATCATAGCCTTGGTTTCACAGCCTAGGAGAGTATGGCGTCTAGTGAGGGAAATTACCACCGTAGAGGTCCTTAATTTGATGGCACTAATTTTGCTAGTTGGAAGCATAAGATGAAAATGCATATTCTTGGACATAACCCCGCTGTATGGGCTATTGTGTGTATTGGCTTGCAAGGTGAATTCTTTGATGGGAGAGAACCGAACCGAGAAGCTACCGCGGAAGAGTTGAAGATGCTGCAATACAATGTTCAAGCTTGTGATATTCTCTTCAACGGATTGTGCCCCAAAGAATTCAACAAAATCAGCCCTCTTGAGAATGCAAAGGAAATTTGGGATACTTTGATTGATATGCACGAAGGTACCGACTCCGTCAAGGAATCCAAATTGGATGTGCTTCAAAGTCAACTTGAAAAGTTCAAAATTAAGGATGGTGAAGGTGTCGTTGAAATGTACTCTAGGCTTGCTCTCATCACAAATGAGATTGCCGGCTTAGAACGTGAAGAGATGACCGATAGATTCATCATCAAGAAGATCCTAAGAGCCTTGGATGGAAATAATGATACCATGTGCACATTGATCCAAATGGTTCCCAATTACAAAGATCTCAAGCCAACGGAAGTCATTGGAAGAATTGTTGCTCATGAGATATCACTCAAGGATAAGGAAGAGCTTCACAACAAGTCAAGTGGTGCTTACAAAGCCTCATGTGATGCTCCCACATCATCAAGTGAGAAATAAACCTTCAATGAAGAATTGAGCCTAATGGTGAAGAACTTTAACATGTTTTACAAGAGTATAAGCAAGGAAAGAAGTTCCAAGTCAAGGTCCTACAATGAAAAAAGATCTTCAAGTCCTGAACACAATTGCTACAATTGGAAGACCCGGACACTATTCCAATGAGTGTATGGCTCCCTACAAAAGAAGAGAAGATTCTCCCAAAAGAAGAAGTAGAAGAGAAGAATCACCAGCAAGAGAGAGAGAGAAGGAGTAGAGATGACCGTTATGAACGAAGAACATCATGGAGAAGCAAGGATTCAGAAAGGAAGGACAAGTCATCAAAGAGCTACACAAAACGAAGACATCAAGCTCATGTTGTAATGGGTATCCGGCTCCGACTCCGACAATCACTCCGAAAGAAGTTATCACTCCGACTCCGAATATTCTCAAGATGAAGGTGTTGCCAGTCTAGCACTTGTGTCAACCAACTCCTACGACATATTTGACTCACCAAATGAAGGAATTGGAAGATGCTTCATGGCCAAAGGTCCAAAGGTAACACACCCCGAGTATGTTGATTTTAATAGTGATGAAGATGATTTGCTAGGAGATGATGATTTACTTGTTGACAACTCTAGTTATGAAAATTATGATGCCTTGCTATTAATCATGATAATCAAGATAAAATGAATCACGGTGATAAGAAGGAGATTGAGCATCTAACCAAAGAACTAATCACTCTTAAGTTAGCTCATGAAACTACCTTGGAAGATCATCGAGAACTTTTAAAGACTCATGAGAAGCTACACTTTGAAAAGCTCAACCTTGAGCAAGAGCATGAGTTCTTAAAGGCAATCAATAATGATCTTCGCAATAAAAGTTCTTCTTACATTGCCAGGCGTTTACTCTTGTCTACCTGCATGCCACAAGTTAAATCTAGCAACAAGAACAAGAAAGATTCTTCCTCTAGTAGTAACAAAAATCATGCTAAATCCAATGTTGTTGCTTTTAGTAGTTCTCTTGATTCCACTAATGATTCTCTTAGCCAAGTTACACTTGATCAAGAAAATAGCTTATTGAAGGGAATTATAGAGAAAGGTGTTTACGAGAGTCTTGCCGGAAGTAAGCAATTTGAGGAAATTGTACACAAGCAAGGAAGACACCGGAAGAATCAAGGTGTTGGTTTTGAATGAAAGTTCAATGCCAATGGAGTTGAGTGGGAAGAAGATCAATACCCCAAGACGAAGTTTGTTCCTCAACAAGAGAAGTATGATACTACTTCTTTCCAAGGAACACAAGCTCAAGATGATCTTCCACCACAAGACCACAAGCTAAAAGGCAAGGACAAGCTTCAAGAGGAGATTGATGCATTTGAAGAAGCACCTAAGTCCTTGGTTAACTGGGTTCCCAAGACTACATCAAGTTCCACTTCATCAAGTACGACTACAACTCCAAGGATCCCCATCAAGATGGTGTGGATCCAGAAGAAGAAGAACTAGAGAGTTCTTGAGGGTGACTCCGCCAACATACTTCACTCTTATCATTTTGGCAAGGACAAGTGCAAACAACTTCCATATATTGCACTAGTTCAAGGAGTCACAAACCCTCTTGTTGGTAAGACAAGGGACAAGGTAACCTAATGCATTCATGGACATCATCTCATGTGAATATCACTCTATGTCTATGGATATCCTTGTTTGTTCCTTGTGGGACTAACCCGTGCAGGTATTGAAAGTGCAACTCACTCCAAAGGATTGCTCCGAATGATCTACATCAACATTGAGGATCTACATCTCCAACACCTACATGAAGTCATCATCGACATAACCCAAGGTTAGTTCATCCCTCTTAGGGGGGATATCACATCTAGGGGGAGCTTTACTCTAATCAATTGAGCTAAAGCAACTCTAATGATGTGAGCACAACGATGCTTTATGTAAAAGTGGCAACCCCACTTGTGCTTAAACGATGAGTATGACCTATGATCAAATGTTCTCATTTGACTCCTAAGTCAATATACTCATATATAGATGACCTAGTCATCGCCAAATTGCTTGATAGATACTAGAGTGATTGTGCATGCTTTGTCACATATTTCATTTGTCATTTTATTGTGTGAGCATGTTGGATGCATATTTTACTCATTCGAGGACATCCATTTGTTGCTTTAATTGTTTAGCTTTTTCTCTTTTGCCAAATTGATGGACAAGAATTCCTAAGAACTTCCTCCAGCTATCTATGCTTTTCTCGTCTCAAACTCTATTCATGCTACATCACAAAGTTTGATCAAGTCAGATTCGAACCACTCTATGTGAGGATCACTTGGAGTCCCCGGTTCGTCATAGACTTAAACTTCCAAAACCTCTTTGTGTATTTCGGTATGACCGAGTCATCCATTTTGGTCACACTAAGATCACTAAGTTGATATAGGTTTTCAATCTCGGTGCAACCGATTTGAACTTTTTGGTCACACCGAGTTGCAGTAACCGCTTGCGATTCTGCATCTCGGTGCCACCGAGTTGTTCCACTCGGTCACACCGACAGGGTCGGGATATATATAAACCCACGGGTGAGATTTTGGAAATTTCTTCGAAACCTCTCAGCTTGCGCGTATCCTACTCTGCCGCCTTGGGTCTCCGGATCGTCTTCTCGCAGCCAGCGACCTCCCGCCGCTGGTTTCCATCGCCGTCAATGGAATGCTGCCCCTCCGTTGCCGCCGTAGCGAACTCCACCGAACTAGGGTACAAGTTCGATCCTTTGTGCTATTATTTTAACTGTGATTCGTAGCACATTGCTCTTCCATGATCATCACTACCTATGCAAACACTCTATCCATTGAAAACATCCTTTAGGTTAGATTTGATTTGAAGATTTAGGGTTAGGTCTCCGCCGAACTCATCTCGGACCGACCGAATTGTGGAAATCGGTCTCACCGATTTGGCTTAGGCCATTGCACTTGCACTTTCGGTCTGACCAAAAACTGCAAATCAGTGTGACAGAGTTTGATTCTTTGTGAAACCCTAGCAGTCTCGGTGCCATCGAACTGTGACTCGGTCTGACCGAGTTCACTAGTTTAGGTTCCAAAAGCTGCTTCGGTATCACCGAGTTTACAAATTGGTAGCTCCGAAATGCTTTTTGTGGAGAACTAAAAGTAAGTTTTTAAGTCATCTGTTTTGCAAAAACTCTGCACTTTGTGATGCTCATCCACTCTACCTCATCTATATCTATTCACAGGGTCTGCTGTCAGTAAGTTTGTAGAGATGTCTGACCAGAGCGACAGCCAGAACAGGTCTGAAGGACAAGTGCAATTGAGTGAGGGCACTAGTCCCTCAAGCAGTTATGATGAGGGCAGCAGGAGCACACCAAGTAATTTGCCCAAAGCAGCCACCAGGTCAAGGAAGAAGAAAATCTTAGATTCTGAAGATGAGGACTATGTGGCTATTGAGGAGGAAGTCAGCTCCAAGAAGGTGCTAAAGAAGGAATATGGCACAGCTGCAACAACTAAGCCTGGCTTGCACAAGAAGGCCCCTGCCAAGAGGGTGCCAACCTTAAAGGTTAGAGCCTCAACTGCTGAAACCACCAAGCCAACTGGAGAGGCTGTTGGAGAAGGAAAGAAGAGAAAGGAGAGGGTCAAGAAGACCACTGCCAGAATGCTTGGTAGATCCTCCATTATGAGAGATCCGGAAGAAGAGGAAGAGGATGCTGCTCCAGCTCCCAAGTCTCAGAAGCTCATGGGAGATGCTATCAAATCAGGGGCTACTGCTTCAAAGCCCAAATCTGCTCCCAAGGATGCTGCTCAGAAGCCTTTTGCACCCAAGAGAAATACTAGAAGTATTCATGCAGCAGGGAAGAACAAGGCCCCAGTGCCTCAAGCTGAAGAAGAGGATGAAGAGTCTTTTGTTTTGAGAAAATTGAAACCCAAAATCCCAGACCACAATGATGCTCATCTAGTCGTTGAGGACATGCACATCAGGAAAGATGCAGGACTGAGATTGTGGAGAGAGTCTGATCCCTATGCTGTTAGGAGGAGGACTCCAGTTGACTACAGGTTCCACACAAAAGAATAGCAAGACTTCTATGCGACAATTTTGCTCGACAAGAAGCCCATTGTTTGTGACATGAGACGGGTTGATTGGGAATACATCAAGGAGAATGAAGATCACTTCCCAGGAGTATATGACAGCTTCAAAGCATGTGGAGTAGATGAGTTTGTTGGACAAAAGCTCACAAAATGGAATGATGAGCTGATCATGCAGTTTTACTCCACTGCTCACTTTTAACTAGATGGGAAGATCATATGGATGTCTGAAGGTATAAGGTACCAATCCATAGTTGAGTAGTGGGCCAAGTTAATCAATGCCCTAGAAGAACATTAGGATGACTTCGATGTGTATGCCAAGAAGAAGAAAGACCACAACTCCATGGCAAACATGCACAAAGAGATCCCTGATAAAGCTTTGGAGACTCACAAGCTTGGATCTATACATTTCTTGTTGTCTGGTCTGCCTACCATCAACTGGATCCTAAGGCACACATTGCTACCCAAGTCAGGAGATCACAAGATGATCCGAGAACATTCCATCAACATGCTGGAAATCTTTGATGTCCCTCAGAAGTTCAAGGACATGAGTCTGATTGTAGAGACAGTCAAGAGGACTACTGCTGACCAAAAGAGAAGTTGTGGGTATGCTCCACATATTCAGGAGCTCATCAATTCTAAGATGGGCATAGGAACATATTTGCTAGACAAGGAGCATGTAAAGCCCCAAGACTGATGCGCCAGGTGTTTTCTAGTTATTCGTTGTTGTTGCCTTGTCTTTTTTTGTGTGTTGCATCTTTCCATGTCATCATCTGCATTGCATCATCATGTTTTCAAAACTTGCATCCGTCCGGGTTTCTCTAGTTCTTTCCGTTGTCCGTTCTGAGCCCAGACACACTTGCACGCGCCCGCGGCATGGCCGAAATATTATTTTATGAATGGCTGGAAAATGTTCTCGGATTGGGATTAAAGTTGGTGTGCGGTGTTGTTTTGTCGCCAGTAGGCCGCCTGCCAAATTTCATCGCATTCGGAGTTCGTTTGATGCCCCAACGGATAACTATAGCGACAATATAGTCGGTCGAACGTCGGACGTTTTCGGTCTCTGAAAGTCTTGCCGGGCTGCACTTCTCTTCTCTCCTCTCAATCCATGGCCCTCTACACAGCCCATAACTAGCTCTCTAAACCCCCTCCGATCGAAACCACCAGATTGCGATCGGACGCTCCGAAACGCTTTGAAAACCCCCCTAACCCTAGCACCTCCTACATAAACAACCCCTAGTCCAGTTTTGGTCAAACCTAGCTCTTCCCCTACCCCTAGACCCCTTTCTCATCGGATCCGCCGCCTCCAGCCGTAGCCAACCCCCTCCTCCTCGATTTCCAGCGCCACCCAGCCGCACCCCGCCACTTGGCGCCACCGCCCCCACGCCCCAGACCAATCTGGGCGCGCCACGTCGCCACCCCGCACCCGCCAACCACCCCCACGCCGCCACCTCGCCTCCCCAACCGGCTTCCCCCACCATAGGCCCGCCAGGCCCGGGAGCAGCCCGCCTGGCCTGAATTTCCGCTGCTTCCGAGCTCTCTGCCCGTTCTGGATCGGGAGGGAGCCGGAGTGCTTCTCTCCCCGCCACGCCGGCGAGTCCGCCTACCTGCAGCCGTCATCGGAGCCGTCGACTGCCGTCGCCCCAGGTCATCAGCGCGCTACCCCGCCTCATTTTCTGTCTGCTCCCTCTCCCTCATGAGCTCCTTCACTCTCTGTAACTTCCTAGGTCGCCGAGGCCTCGCCATGGATGCTCGTCCCCGCCGTCGAGCTTCCGACGTCCGTGCCGCCCTGCCGACCTCAAATTCGGCCGCCTCGGCCTCCTCCTCATCAGATCCGGTGGGTCCCCGCCGTCTCGTGCTTCGGGAGTCTTCCCGCGCCAAGCCCACTTGGCCGGAGACCTGCGTTGTCGCTGGAGCTTCGTGCACGCGTGTGTGCGTACGAGCACACACACGGCCACCCTGCATGGGTCGGCCTGTTGACTGGGTGCTCCCATCGGCCCACCTCGCACTTCTGGCCCATGGTGAGGCCACCCCAACGCCCATCCTTTTTTTCCTCTGTTGGGCTTCCTGTCCAGATTTGGCATGTGTTACGTTTTTCCCTCTATACAATTTTAGCTAATTTCGAGAGATTGCAGTTTTTACAGAAAAACCCCTAGTTGTCATGCATATAATAACTAATCAACCGTGCATCGGAATTAAACAAACTTAATATGAAAAATGCCTAGAATTTTGTCTAGTTTCATAATATGCAACTTTTGTCCATGTTTGAAATGTTTAAAATGTTGTTTGTTTAAATTTTCTTAAATGCCATGCTAAAATGTTTTATTTCATAACTAAATAACCGTAGCTCGGATTTAAATAAACTTTATATGTAAATGGGGTAGAAAAAAATGCCTAGTTTAACATGGTGGTAGTACTTCGCATGTTTAATAACTCTAAAATTGTGTATAGGGCAGAACAGTACTAACTTTGAAATATGTATATGGGGATTTACCGGAATTGTTGTTCGTTGTTTCTGGCCTCATTTAAACTTGCCTAGATAGGTAGTTTTGTTGTGATTCACCCCTTGACATGTTTAATAACATTTAACATTGTTGGGTACATAAACGAGAGAGAACTAAATAACTGACGTGGTGTTTCGCCAATATGCAACGGAGTTGCATATTGAGCTCCACTTAATTTGTAGGATTGTTTGTGCATTTTGCCATGCCATGCCTCATTAGACCGGAAATGCATCATACTTGGTTGTGCATCATGCCATGTTTATGTGATGGTTGTTTACTATGTTGCTTGCTTATTTCTGGGTTGTTTCTCTCGTTAAGTTCAGTTTTGTTCTGGAGTTGTGAGGTTTCGTTGGACTATGTTGATTCGTCTTCTTGATGGACTCGTTATTCTTCCTTGCGGGATTTCAGGCAAGATGACCATACCCTTGAAATCACTTCTATCTTTGTTTGCTAGTTGTTCGCTCTATCGGTATGTCGCACTACCTACCACTTGTTATATAATGCCTCCCATGTTGCCATGTCAAGCCTCTAACCCACTGTCGTGGAATTGTCATGGCAAATGTCCTTAGTGTCAGGACTTAGTCGCGAGGCCAACACATCTATGTGGTAGCTTGAGAGGGGTTGAGCGGGACGAGAGACGCGATGTTTTTATCCAGGTTCGGCCCCTCACGGTGGAGGTAAAAGCCTACATCCGGCTTCATTGATATTGATGATGATGACCACGGTTACAAGATTGCTCTATCTCGAGAGCTGTTGTCTAAACCTAATTCGTCCAACTCGTGGAACTTGTGAATCTTGTCCCCTTTTGGGGAGCCCTGCCCCTCCTTATATATGTTGAAGGGGCGGGTTTACATGTGGAGTCCAACTCGGACTTTAACTTAAACTATTTTGACTTCCCTTCCTGGGCTTCTTAACGTTTGCCGGTTTAACATTGGTCCGCCGGTTTAACATTGGTCTGCCGGTTTAACATTGTCTGCCGGTTTAACACCAGCCAGTTTACTGTCTGTCTTAACCATCTGTCTTGACTCTGTCTTAACTCTCCGCCGGTTTACCATTAACATAAACCTGCCTGCTGGGCCTTGGGCCTTGTCATCCATCTGGAACACGCGTCGGGTCACCAATGAGTCTTCAGGCTCGTGAATCGTCATACCAGTGAACCGCCAGACACGTAAGTCGCCAATCCTCTGGCGGTTTACCAATGAAATGCCTAGTCCGGTCGGGTTATACTTCCGGCCGGTTTACACCGCGGGGTATATCCCTGACATTAGCCCCCAAGTTTAGCTTGGATTTATCCATGGTAAACTTATGCTGCAAAACAAACACAAGAACAAATTTGACAGGTTGTGCTCCGGGTTAAGAATTCTTGTAAACCGGTACCTGGTCACCGTTAAGTCCTTGTTATTTCCTCCTTCTGGGAAGTCCGGGTCAACAGACCAGCTTCATAATCAATTTGCCGACATTGGTTTGTCACAGAGAAATATTGTGAAGAATAACTCCTTTGACTCAGCTCCCAAAGCGCCGGTTTAAGAAATATGGGTCTTGAAATACTTATCTGATATTCAGCCGGTTTGAAGATATAAAACTTGCCGGTTTAATATTACCAAAATGGCCGGTTTATAAATATTGATGGCACCGGGTCATAATTGTTGTCGACACCGGGTCATGTAATTGATCTTCCTGATTTGCTCAAAACTGATAAAATGAAGATGTTCCTCCTTTATATGCATAATACATGTAGCCCCCAAGTTTTAAGAGGAGAACATAGTGATAACTTAAGACTTGCTCCAATAAGTGTTTCAACCTTGAAGAAATCCGGTTTGTTCATCTGAATCATATAAACTGAATACTCCATATATGTAGCCCCCAAGTGTCGGGTTGTCCTGCTTGCAGCAACCTGGGACTTGTAATTGCTTATAAAAACTTCAATCAGTGTAACCCCCAAGGGCCGGGTCATTATGCAATGATGAACAGGAACTTTGTAAATATAATTATGTAGATTTTAGCAGTGATGTGTAGCCCCCAAGGGCCGGCTTAGTAAGATAATACTGAACCAGAACTTGATATATACTTCAATGAAAATAACATCTTATAATGTAGCTTCCATCATAGGGCTCGAACCCACGTCCACAAGGTTAAGAGCTTTGTGCTTTACCAACTGAGCAATGGATCCTTCAATATTATGGACGAAAACTTGTGTACCTTGAATTGTTGACAGGAGCAATTGGTAGCCCCCAAGGGCCGGCTCATTATAATATGCCAAGTCAGATCTTCAATAAGACTAGTAAAAATGACTTTGCATTATCCCCCAAGTGTCATGGTGCATGCCTGCAGTGACATGATACTTGCATGTAATCTCAATTTGAATAATGTAGCCCCCAAGTGCCGGGTTGTAAGCGTGCAGCGACTCGGGACTATTCCTTCCATTGTAGAATAAATCATATCCTTTGATAAAATAATAGCCATTGCGCTAAAGCGACTTTGAAAACTCAATAATACCAGTTATTAATAACCATAAAAATCCAGCCATGTTGGCTATTCAAGATAATATAATCCGTTGAAAACCTTATTCATTTAATATCATAATGAAAATTCAGCCAAGTTTGGCTATTTGAATAATATAACCCAATGATTTATAAGTGCATGATTCCAATGGCGAAATCCAAATATATATATACTGGCGACTTATAGTCCAAAGCCAGGCCGGTTTAACGAACCTGTTTCTACATACAACCAGTTTAAAGTGTCCTGGCGTTTTACCGCCGGACGGGTCATAATGCCCAACATATAACCCGGGTTTATAACCAAGGCTGCACTTAAGAATAATCAAATATGAAATACATCATACCTGTGACATTGAATCACATTGTTGGTTTTACCAACTTTTTGTAGTAAAGGTGATAACCCCAATCTTGAGTACTGATAACTCCTTCCATATTGTGCCGGTTTAGGAAAAAACCGTACCGGGTTGTGATAAACACCGGATTATCCATATTCGATGCTGTCGACTTGTAGTCGAAACCGGGCAAGGTTAATAATCTCCGGATTGTAACTTGTACTGACAACTTATAGTTGATAGCCTAACCGGGTTGAGAAAACTCCGGTTTATAATTGAGTTTGTACTAACGACTGATAGTTGAAAGCTTGTGCCGGGTTAAGAATCACCGGACTGATTTGATGACTGATAATCATGCCGGGTCAATAGACATCGGTTCAACATAAAATTTATCAAAAGAGAAAAATCTTGATAAAGGCAAATAAAACCGTGTAGTCGAGGCTTTTCAAGGGCTGCCAGGCCCAAATTCGAGGCTTTTCATGGGCTGCCAGGCCGCTGAGTTAAACCATTTGACAAAGCCTTTTAAGATGGCCCTCCAACTAACCAATCATAGTTTTAACTTTGAGAAGTTCAGGGTCTCAATGAGAGTAACTGTCAAACGTTCGACGGGTCGCGCCAGGATTACCTGGATAGGAGTGGCTTACTTGATGAAGGCAGGTTAACCCAGTGTTTTAGGTGAATACACCAGGCTTCCAAGCCATGGGTCGATACCCAGCTACAAGGGTCCTTTCAAACTCTTTGGTATTTGACGCAAAGAGCCCCCAAGTAACTTTGTGAGCTGTACTCAATGGGTGCCTATGTTTGAGTTGTGCGTAGCAACAAGACTCCCTTTGGCCCCTTGGGTGTGAAGCTCCCAAGCTTTGTTGTGGCGTGATAGACGCATCAAGAGGGTAGTAACGCTATGTTCTCTTTGGTGAATACACCTATGTTTGAACAGGAAGCCCCCAAGTTTTGTTGTGGCGTGATAGCCGCATCAAGAGGGTAGTAACGCTATGTTCTCTTTGGTGAATACACCTATGTTTGAACAGGAAGCCCCGAAGTAATCATATGAAGATGAACCCATAAGGCAGGATACCCATGTTTGAACCGCGCGTCCGGGTAGCAGGTCCTCTTGGGCAACCTTTAACTTTTTGCAAGAGATAAATTCTTCTTGAACCGGAAATTCTTAAACCAGATATTGAGAGCATCAAAGCTTTGTGGGAGACATCTTTCCCTTGAACCGGATTTTAAACCAGCATTCTTTATTTTGAACCGACAATTTTCTGATGTCCTTTCAATTTTCATCAAGGTATCCTTCGGAACCGGGTTATCATTCCCTCCAATGACCCGGAGTTCCCGAGTCATGTCATTGTAGCCCCCGAGTCTCAAGGCGACTTGAGGAGTTGGCTTGAGATTCTTCATAATTAACCGTGATATAGACCGATTTGAATCCTGCATGGGACAACTTGCAAACTGAAGTAATTGCTCTCTTAAAGAAAGCAATATATAATGTATAAAAATATGCTGGATGGATTTCACCTGATGCGTCAGGTCAGCAATTATCACCGCGGAGTTGATGATCACCGTGGTGAAACTGAAAACAATCGTGGCCGAGTCGGCCGCGGGTGCTGACAGATTTTTCGGCCACCGCATTTTAAACCAGTGTGGATGGGAGAATCGGCTACGGCATTGTAAACCGGTGCGGTCGCGAGAGACGGCCACGACGCTGTAAGCCGGTGCGGTTGTTCGTTGAATAACGACGATCACATGGGCCAAAAGATGTTGGCGTGCCTTCATCTCCGCAGTATAATATCACCTTTTGTTGCCCTGCATAAACAATATTGCAGAACAAGGCAAAGATAAACTTGTTTTTTGACAAAAACAACATGTGCTAATAAATCAAATTTGGATGGATATCACCTGATTCGCCCAGACAACAGATGAGTTGGCCGTGGCATTGTAAGCCGGTGCGGACGCGTGAACCGGTGCCGACGCGTGAACCGCCGTGAGGGCGGACGGGCGAGTTGATGTAAACCGGGCCACTCGAGCAGTGACTTGTGCTCGTCCGTTCATCGGGTAGTGTGACACGGGCGAAACACCATCGTAGAATGTTGCCAGTGCATGCTCTATACCCGCAGTATAACAATAATTTTACCTGATTATGTTTTTGTCGGATGAACGCAGATACTAGTGCCATATAACACTGAATAGTATATGCATGTTGAACTCCGCTGATGTGATGTAGTATAACATTCACGTGACCCTCTGTTGTAACTTTTTTTGTGTCCGCGCAAGATGCTCACGGGTCACATCCTCGCCAAATCATCATCGCTGGTCGCTACCTCTCCAGTCGAAGGCATCTCCATTGATTGTGCTTGTGAGTGGCAGGTTGTGATGATAATGCAACTATGAAGTTGCCCAAACCGGATATCATAGAAAACAGATATCAGGCGCGGAGAGCCTGGCGGTTTGAAGCGAGCGCGGCAGTTTAGCGCGTCAGGCGGCTCGCATCGCTGCTGGAAGCAAAGACCAGGCAGTGCGCGGAGGAGCGATGGGCCTGGCAGCAAGGCAGAAACAACCCATGGTCGCAACGACTCAAAGATGGCGTGAAGTGGTGGAGGAGGCGTGACTGCAGCAGCTCGAGCACAAGACAACATGGCGGCTTAGCCACGTGGGCTATAGCAGCTCAGCGTCCGAGAGCGGCTCACGGGCGTGTTGAGGTAGTCCTCCGTTGATTTAGGGGTGCGGCGGCTCGGCGCATATTCAGAGGCAAAGGTGTTGCCGCTGGGCGACTCAGGGATGCAGATACGACCCAGAGCAGAGGCCGGCACGGGCGACGGAACTGGAGGGCCGCTGCATGGATGTCGGTTTTGAAGTGGATGTGGCACACGAAGTAGATCTGAGGCGCGAGCCGGGGTGGCTGCGTGCGGAGTGGAGAAGAAGCACAACTGAGACGTCAGCGAGTTGGAGAGGTGCCGGTCCAGTAGGGCCACGCGGACATGCAGCAGTCAGACACGCCCGACGATGGCGGTTTAGAGATAAAACCGGAAACCGAGCTTCAGCCCGTGGCCTCGTCCAAACTTGATGTTTGACTTTGTCAATCCGCCCCGGTGTTGGAATCCTGTATCTTCATGTAAGGCAAATCATGCTATTTTTCTTCTCTAATTCTCGACTGAACCTCCTGGTAGATTCCTTGTAGCAATCAGAGTTGACCAATAGCAAACTGATTTGGTTTCAGGTGATATACTAGTCGAGAAGTACACCATACTTTGAAACCATTAGGCTGTGACGCTTGATGTGATGGAAACAATTTGACCGTGTCGGCGAATCTTGTACGCGGCGCCGGCGGTGACAACCTGGCAAAGTAGACCAAAAAACAAACACAACTTAATGATTTTCCATCCGTACGGATCGACTTCCTTTTTGCACCTTGGCCTCTTGCAGCGGTACTCTTGAAATTTGGCTCCGGACTGACGGAACACCAGGTCGCATGCGGGGACGCACAGATTCAAACCTATTTTTTCTTAAACTCAAATCTGACGGATTATCAATCTGAACCGATAAACTTGAAGTTGATGTAGATTATTCCAATCAGGCTCTTCTTTATCCGGAAAATCACAAACTCCCGATCTCTAGGAGAGATCCCTCCAAGAACTCAACACCATCGTGCGCAGGCCCCACGGTGGGCGCCAACTGTCGTGGAATTGTCACGGCAGATGTCCTTAGTGTCAGGACTTAGTCACGAGGCCAATGCATCTATGTGGTAGCTTGAGAGGGGTGGAGCGGGACGAGAGACGCGATGTTTTTACCCAGGTTCGGCCCCTCACAGTGGAGGTAAAAGCCTACATCCTGCTTCATTGATATTGATGATGATGACCACGGTTACAAGATTGCTCTATCTCGAGAGCTGTTGTCTAAACCTAATTCGTCCAACTCGTGGAACTTGTGAATCTTGTCCCCTTTTGGGGAGCCCTGCCCCTCCTTATATATGTTGAAGGGGTGGGTTTACATGTGGAGTCCAACTCGAACTTTAACTTAAACTATTTTGACTTCCCTTCCTGGGCTTCTTAACATTTGCCGGTTTAACATTGGTCCGCCGGTTTAACATTGGTCTGTCGGTTTAACATTGTCTGCCGGTTTAACACCAGCCGGTTTACCGTCTGTCTTAACCATCTGTCTTGACTCTGTCTTAACTCTCCGCCAGTTTACCATTAACATAAACCTGCCTACTGGGCCTTGGGCCTTGTCATCCATCTGGAACACGCGCCGGGTCACCAATGAGTCTTCAGGCTCGTGAATCGTCATACCAGTGAACCGCCAGACACGTAAGTCGCCAATCCTCTGGCGGTTTACCAATGAAACACCTAGTCCGGCTGGGTTATACTTCCGGTCGGTTTACGCCGCGGGGTATATCCCCGACACCCACCTTCCTAGCAAACCGTTATTTGGCTATGTTACCGCTTTGCTCAGCCCCTCTTATGTGTTGCTAGTTGCAGGTGAAGTTGAAGTTTGTTCCATGTTCGAACATGGATATGTTGGGATATCACAATATCTATTATTTTAATTAATGCACCTATATACTTGGTAAAGGGTGGAAGGCTCGGCCTTATGCCTGGTCTTTTGTTCCACTCTTGCCGCCCTAGTTTCCGTCATACCGGTGTTATGTTCCTTGATTTTGCGTTCCTTACGCGGTAGGGTGTTATGGGAACCCCTTGACAGTTCGCTTTGAATAAAACTCCTCCAGCAAGGCCCAACCTTAGTTTTACCATTTGCCTCACCACCACCTATAATTTTCCCTTGGGAATCGTGCTCCCGAGGGTCATCTTTATTTTAACCCCCCCCCCCGGGCCAGTGCTTCTCTAAGTGCTAGTCCGAACCGGGCAACCTGCGGGGCCACCTCGGGGCAACTTGAGGGCTGGTTTTACTCGTAGCTTGACCTATCTGGTATTGCCCTAAGAACAGGATATGTGCAGCTCCTATCGAGATTGTCGGCACATCGGGCGGCTTTGCTGGTCTTGTTTTACCATTGTCGAAATGTCTTGTAACCGGGATTCCGAGACTGATCGGGTCTTCCCGGGAGAAGGAATATCCTTCGTTGACCGTGAGAGCTTGTGATGGGCTAAGTTGGGACACCCCTGCAGGGTTTGAACTTTCGAAAGTCGTGCCCCCGGTTATGTGGCAGATGAGAATTTGTTAATATCCGGTTGTAGAGAACTGGAGACTTGTCTTAATTAAAATGCATCAACCGCGTGTGTAGCCGTGATGGTCTCTTTTTGGCGGAGTTCGGGAAGTGAACACGGTTTTGGAGTTATGCTTGAACGTAAGTAGTTCCAGGATCACTTCTTGATCACTTCTAGCTTCTCGACCGTTGTGTTGCTTCTCTTCTCGCTCTTATTTGCGTAGGTTAGCCACCATATGTGCTTAGTGCTTGCTGCAGCTCCACCTCATTACCCTATCCTACCCATAAGCTTAAATAGTCTTGATCTCGCGGGTGTGAGATTGCTGAGTCCTCGTGGCTCACAAATACTTCCAAACAGTTGCAGGTGCCAATGATACCAGTGCAGGTGATGCTACCGAGCTCAAGTGGGAGCTCGATGAAGATCTTGATCATTGTGTTGTGTCTTTTCTGGTTGATCAGTAGTGGAGCCCAGTTGGGACGATCGGGGATCTAGCATTTTGGGTTGCCTTCTTTTATTTTGGTTCCATAGTCGGACCTTGATTGTACTCTGGATGATGTATGTTTAACTTGTATTTGTGTGAAGTGGCGATTGTAAGCCAACTATTTATCCCTTTCTTATTCCGTACATGGGATTGTGTGAAGATTACCCCTCTTGCGACAAAACCTACCATGCGGCTATGCCTCTAAGTCATGCCCCGACACGTGGGAGATATAGCCGCATTGTGGGTGTTACAAAGCATCTACCCTTATATCCTGAATTTGAAGACAACATAATAGTGATGAATGAGGAGGAACCATCATCAGCTCAAGCACAAGAGAAGAGAGCCAAAGCTAAGGCAAAGAAAGCTCCAAGGATGCCAAGTGCAAAAGAAGCATCTCAGGTATTCCTCAAGTCAAAACAAGATCAATTGGGCTATCTGATTCAAGCTACACTGAGGATTGAGAAGGGATTGGCCACCCTAACTCAGAATCAGGAGAGCTTGGAGAGGATTGTTGAGACAAAATTCTATGATCTTGACCTCAAGGTAACTGAGATACAGACTGCAGTTGAGCAGCTTCAGGAGGAAGCTGAAGAGAGGAGAGGGAAGGCAACTACAGATGCATTTCAGCGAGTGCCAAGGAGTCAGAGGTCTGCTGCCGTACCACTGACAGATTCTAGAGCTACAACATCAGCATCAGCAGCTACAGCTCCAGTGCCACCTCCAGCACCCACTCCACCAGCTCCAACTACATCCACAGATGCATTCGTATTTGGAGTTCTCTCTACACCACCTCCCGAAGACCAAGACTTTGAGACGCATAGCACTATGCATATTTGAACTTTTTGGTAACTTGTTGCCAAAGGGGAAGAAATATGTATAGATCATAGGCTTCAAGAGAGTGTTTTGCGTCTTTGCCTTTGGTTGAACTTTTTATTGTGTGAGATACTTTATGTCCTTGTGTGAGATACTTATGTGATCATGTGGTTGATCATTTGCTACCTTAATGCTTGGTTGGATATACTTATGTGATCATGTGGTTGATCATTTGCTACCTTAATGCTTGGTGATGAGTGCATGCTTCTAATTTCTATCATTTTGAGCGCTCCATCAAGATGTATGTGACATGGAAGAGTAACCCATGATCCTACGCGATTGTGCATTTGCATTCAAAAGCAAATTTAAATAATGCACAAATTTAGGGGGAGCTCTTGCTTATCACATACTTCTCAAAGCGACGATGTTTTTCAATCTTATGATCATTTGTCGAAGCTTTGATCTATGTGTTGTCATCAATTACCAAAAAGGGGGAGATTGAAAGAGCAACTATCCCTGGGTGGTTTTGGTAATTCCTAACAATATATAGCTCATTGAGCTAATGCTATTTTAAGATAAATATTTCAGGAAAGCTCAATGATTGGCATGGCATGGATTAGAAAGTGGACCCCTCAAAATGCTAAGGACAAAAGATTGGCTCAAGATCAAAGCACAAGACTCTACATTTTACTTTTAATGATCCAAGATCACATCGAGTCCATAGGAAAAGCCAATACTATTAAAAGGGGGTGAGGTGTTGCTTAATGAGTTACTTGCTCAAAATGCTTAGTGATATGCTCCAAAAACCCTCAACTACTTTCTCATATCCACATATGTCCCAAACCAAAAGTCAAACTTGGCCCCACCGAAATCTTCTATCCGGCGCCACCGAGTTCACTTGACATAGCCACCGCCACAAACCCTAGTCACTTCGGTCTCACCGATAGGGATCTCGGTCTAACCGAGGTGGGATTGCAACCTCTCTGTTTCCCTTCGTAACGTTTTGGTCCAACCAAGATGAGTGATCGGTACCACCGAGATTGCAATGCAAACTCTCTATTTCCCCTTTGTAACGTTTCCGTCTAAGTGAGATGAGCGAATCGGTCCCACCGAGTTTTCCTGACCAACTCTCTGTTTGTCTATTACCAAAATCGGTCCCACCGAGTTTGTGTAATCGGTCTCACCGATATTATGTTATGCCCTAACCCTAATGGAATCGGTCCCACTGAGTTGAAATGTTGGTCCCACCAAAAATCCTAACGTTCACATTTTGAACTAAATCGGTCTGACCGAGTTTTATAATTTGGTCCCACCGAGTTTGGTGATTTGTGTGTAACGGTTAGATTTTGTGTGGAGGCTATATATACCCCTCCACCCACTCTTCATTCGTGGAGAGAGCCATCAGAACATGCCTACACTTCCAACATACATTTTCTGAGAGAGAACCACCTACACTTGTGTTGAGGTCAAGATATTCCATTCCAACCACATAAATCTTGATCTCTAGCCTTCCCCAAGTTGCTTTACACTCAAATCATCTTTCTACAAAATCCAATCCTATGAGAGAGAGTTGAGTGTTGGGGAGACTATCATTTGAAGCACAAGAGCAAGGAGTTCATCATCAACACACCATCTATTACCTTTTGGAGAGTGGTGTCTCCTAGATTGGTTAGGTATCACTTAGGAGCCTCCGTCAAGATTGTGGAGTTGAACCAAAGAGTTTGTACGGGCAAGGAGATCACCTACTTCGTGAAGATCTACCTTAGTGAGGCAAGTCCTTCATGGGTGATGGCCATGGTGGGATAGACAAGGTTGCTTCTTCATGGACCCTTCATGGCTGGAGCCCTCCGTGGACTCGCGCAACCGTTACCCTTCGTGGGTTGAAGTCTCCATCAACGTGGATGTACAATAGCACCACCTATCGGAACCACGCCAAAAATCTCTGTGTCTACATTGTTTGCTCCCTCCAAACTCCTCCCTTTACCTTCATATGAAATTGTTTTACATTCTGCTGCTATACTCTTAGAATTGCATGTGTAGGTGGATTACTTGATTTGTGCTAAGTTGCTAAAATCTGCCATGACTTAAAATTGGGAAAAGGCTAGATTTTTATTAGGTCAAGTAGTCTAATCACCCCCCTCTAGACATACTTTCGATCCTACATGTGGTATTAGAGTTTTGGTCTCCATTTGCTTTGATTTCAACAGAATGGGCTTGATGATATGAAGAAGTGGGCTTTGGAATTACCTCAATAGGAGTTGTGGTTGAAAAGACACGGTCGTTCATTCGCTAGGCAGAAAACAAATAAAAAAATTATTCATTTCAGCCCTAAACAGACGAACGTTCACAAAATAGGGGTTTCGGCCTGCGGCTGGAAAAAGAGAAAGTGCCTTCTGTGAAATACGCTTTCCTGCAGAGAAAACGTACTTCGTTATAAGCCGCAGAGAAAAACGCTTTCGACTACAGAAAATGTAAAACAGAGAAAGACGTTTTCACTAATCCACCTCATCAGCGTGGGGTCAACGGGCGGAGTGGCTGACGGGTGGGGTCGTGGGGCCCACGGCCAGTAGGCGATGGAGGTGCCATCTCTTTCCTCTCGCCTGCGCCTGGCTGGAGAAGAGCCGGCCCCGATGAGGCCTGCCGGTGCTACAAGGCACCTCCGGTGATGCTCCGCCTATGGAACTGCTCAGCGTCGAGCGATGCATCGAGTGGTCCCATCCACCGTTGCTGGAGTGGACCGAGTCAAAGGCGCTTTCGACGCCGGTGGACGAGAGCTTCGGGGGTGGACGGGGTTGGAGCTACAGTGAGTTTGGCGATGAACGGAGTAGATGGGGAGGATCTTCGGGGACTAGGTGGTGCACCGGTGGTGGTAGAAGGAGGAGAGGGAGCTTAACTTGGTCGAATTTGAGAGGATGCCGTAGTGGCCATGGCGGCGATGGCGGGCAGGGAGAGCTCCAGTGGCTCAGGGAAGAGGCCAGGGAGGGGTAGTGGAGTGAGTGAGGTCGAGTGGTGAAGTGAGACGTGGTCGGGAAGGCCTTAAATAGGCGCGGCCGAAGTCTCCCGAGCCGGTTGCCGCCGCTTGAGTCCGGCCAACACTCTGGCGCGCTCAGCAGTCACAGGGAGGGGTGAGATCACGACGAGGAGGAGCCGACGAAGGTCACGGAGTAGCGCAACGGCAAGGGGCAGCAGAGGAACAAGAGACGAGCGCATTTAAGGCCTTGTCGGCCACTGTACGTCTGTGGGCGCACGGTGTCTAGCTCCGGCGAGGAGGCTTCGATAGGGGGCAGGGACACGAGAGTGACAGAAGAGGAAGGGGGAGTCAGGTCGGCACGCTCGGACACGAGAAAACCGTCGAGCCAGAGCTGGCCGGCGCGTCCCGACGCCCATAGTGCGGCCAACGCTGCCAGAGCGCATGGACAGACCTGGACACGACGCGGTCACCACTGCACCCGGCAAGGAGGGGACACAAGAGGCAGGGAAACATTGTCCGGAGTGTTGTCTTTCCATCATAGGGGATGCGGGAGTTGAGGGAGCATCAAAAGAAGCCAAGGTGATGTGTGAGTGACCGTGTGAAGTTTGTTGTATCAAATTTGGCTGCGCACTGCTGATCAGCAGAGATTTGATTGGGTCAAATGGAGATGTCTGGGAGGATTAGCTACGGAAGGACTATGATCCTGGATAGTTTTAGGAGAAATGGACCAATAATTGATATAGTTGCTTTGCAACTACAAATATGGTCTAGAATCTTGATCAGGAAGGTGCACTCACATGGAGTAGCCAATTGATCTGAAATTTGGCAAGGCTTGATTATATGGACATATAAAGATGTTGTAAAAAATTTATACCAAATGGACAAGCCAAAATGGTACTTGCTTCACAAGCATCCTCACTGTCCAAAACCTTGCAAACATTCTAGAGGAAGATTGGCTTTATGAATTGATCCCAAAATTGGTGGAGAGATGTTATAAGGGTAGGGGCACAATCTGGTAATTTATCAGAATTAATTAAGCAATAAAAATTATACTTGCTTCACAACCTGAAAATATTAACAGAATCAAAGATTTGATGTTGTGCTCACATAGAGGACAGGATGGAGCTAAAATTTGGAGGAGGGTGCTAATATGAGGACATGAAGGAGTGTGCAAAATTTCAACTCATTTGAAAGCTCCTAGCTAGTACTTCCTTCACAATGCCTTCTGTCTAACAGAAAGTTTGAAAAATTGCTGAGGAAGATTTGCGAAGCAAATAAAGTTGAATTTCGGCATGAGGCAATGATTTGGACATAAGAGAATGCCCAAATGGTTTTGGAGCAATCAAGAAAGGATAGGTGGCACTTCCTTCACAGAAAGCCACATTGGACAAAAATAAAGAATATTTTTTGGGGAATTATTCTTGGGCTAGGACAGGAGAGTTTGGGCATATTTGATCAACATATGACCCGAAGAAATTATGAGAATTGTTTGGGAATTTTGGGAGTGGCAGAAATATAGGTTGCTTCACAACCTAAGGCAGACATGGTTATTCCTTTAATAGAAAAAGGAATATTCCCTAGAAAAGAATTTTAGGGTTGGGCTAGAATGGTCTTGTGCTAGATTTGAGGATGATGAATCACTTGGGAGAGGAAACGAACATGATTTCCCAGGTGACAAGGCCACATAACCACTCCAAAAAGAAAAACAGAGTAAAAACCAAATAAATCAAATTAAAAAAGGGGCAAAAAAACCAGGCTGTTACAAACCTTCCCCCCTTAAAGAAATCTCGTCCTCGAGATTTGGTTGCTCAGGGAACAAATATGACTTGAGGATACCATTTCCAACTCGGGTATCCATTTCCTTTGTATATTGTTCCCTCAAGAATCTGAGATGATTTTGCTTACCTTGCTCTCGGGTGGTTTGCTTCCCCTTTCCCAATTCTGACAGGTTTTTGTTCATAAACCAAATCCTTTTGCTGACGTAGATTCTCTCATGTCTGTGGCGACATCCAATGGATCTGATCATAAATTTTCCTTTTTCATGAAAACCTTTTACTTCTGCCATGGAGTTTGCTCAAACAAATGCATGTCTTCTGGGTTCCATAAATGCTGAGAATCATGGCCATTTTCTGACAGGATCTGACTGCTCATAGATGGTATTGATTTATCTTGATTTATTCCTTTGGCTCGAGCATGCGTCATGTGCCAAAGATTCAACTACCTTCTGTCGTGTGCAATATGCAAGGGTATGGACTTATAACTGTGTCATACCTCAAATAATAACAGCTTGGGGCAGTCCTGATAGGAGTGTTGGCGAGAAAATACTTTTCATGACCTGTTGTCCATGCACTTGATTCCACCATTGAATATACCTGGCCTGATCTGATGGTTCTGCTTTTGATTTGCCCATGTTGTCGGTGTACCCATCTGCAGTAATAGACTGTGTGATGCTTGTAACAATGTCACTGAAGTCAAACTGCTGAGGTTGTACCTGAATCTTGGATCTGACAGAACAGACTTGGATATTCCGCACTATTCATCTTAAGCGGGTCAGCAGAATATGAAATCCTTGTAAATAGAGTAGGCCGCTAAGAGTATGCCTTTGTGGATCCATATGGAATTTATGGCTTTCAACTGACTTGGATATCCGAACCCTGATGGTCGCACAAAAATCATCATCATACCTTTGCTGTCAGTCTCATCCTTTGACGGTCATGATTTTCTTTGCCATGATACCTTACTAAAATAACTTGGCCGCACATGTCTTTAATTCTTTGTATGATCATGGATGTGGTTGGTGCAATATTTTTGGCATCATTCCTTGTGCTTATTTCCTGACCGGGGTCCGTACATATCTGACATATACTCGGGCTTGTAGCGGTACAAAGCTTGTTGTTGAGGCCAACCATCCAAGAGGGTGACAAGAGTTCATGAGACCTCCTTATCGGTGTGGGAATATTGGCCTTGGTTGCCATTGTCAAGACTGTTGATTCTGTGATGTCATCTCCAGAGCTTGTCGATCCTTATATTACATAAGATGTGTATCTCTGCTTATCTTTATTTGCATGCCTCATGAGGTTGTCGAATCCATACCTTTCTTGGGTATATCTGCTTGATCATTGCCGTATCTCGTATGAGTGACTGATATGACTGGGGATGCATGCTCACCATATACATAAGAACAATATGCCACCAAACACTCGATCGTTGCGGTTGGCATATGTCTTGACTGAATTGTACTTCTGACAAAATTATTGCAAATCTGATCCTTGAACTGCACTGTCATATACTGCTTGCTCACTATGTCATATCTTGTAACAATACTGAATACGACATGCGTTGTCGTACTGAAGATGGCAAGGTGTCGTGGGTTGAAAGTTACCCGAGTAACTTGTATGTCCGGGGATACATCCTCACCATATATGTGGAAATATGTGTAGTCGAACACTTGATTTCTGAAGCAGACATGTGCTTTGACTGACTTGTACTTCTGACCAAAAGTATTGCTGATCTGACTCTTGAGATGTACTGCCATATACTGCCAACTCACCGCATAATCTCTAAGGATGGTGCAATATTGAGGTACTGAAGCGGACTGAGTGGCTTACGAGAGAAGCCATCCAGGTAGCTTGTTAAGGAAGACTCGTTAGCTTCTGCTCAAAGCTTTTGTCTGGGTAGCATGCAAAATAAATCTCAATGGCTTGCACATGAAGCTTTCCCGGAGTATTGTGCTGGAGAAGCCTGATTTCCGTACTGGAGAAGCTTCTCCTCGGTTTGCTTGTTGAGGAAGATTCCATTCCTTATGCCAGAAGCTTTTACTGACGTATCTTGCTGAGAAAGGCTGGGTACCTCGGACCAGAATCTGTCCAAATTTCGTGCCATAATATTCTGAGGCTGATTACTTGCATGAGAAAATTTGTTTGACTGTCTTCCTTGACCATATCTCATTCTGCCTTTCTTTCAGAGTATAACATATTTCAAGCATCATTACTTGTTGAGACAAAACTTTGTATCTGATCCATACCTTTGACTAAAAATATTCCGTTGGTCTTTGTCGGCATTCTGGGAATGGGAGTCCCCAGACTTGCCTGCCTGCGACCCACAGCGTGTCTCCACCAATGGCCCCGTACGGCCCATCTTCACCAGCAAACACTCAAGACCCTGGCGAGGGGCCAAGCCTCGCGAGGCGGACGATGCAAGACCTCCTCAGGGGCGGCCTCACCAGGCTGGCTCGCGAGGGGCAGAGAGATCAAGGCAAGGGACACCTCGCGAGGTTCATGTGACACAAGCCATGACGACTGGAGCCAGGCGGGCGCCAGTGCGTGTAGTGTCCTCGTTTCCTCTTTGGTGCTAAAGGGGCAAGCGCAGGCGAGGAGTCCCGAGGCATCAGGCAAAGGTTTCCATATCGGTGCAACAAGACCAAGACTAGTAGGATGGCAGGACGGAGGTCACTGTGGAACCCAAGACGGCGTCACGACCAGAGCCTGTGGCAGGCGAAGACTACTTTTGTCAGGATAGCTTGTACTAGTTGTCTCCCTTCGAATTTGGTCGTTGTGGGATCCCTTCCCGCTCAATATTTGGGAAGTGGACTAGGGCCTCTATAAATAGGACTAGCCACCACCATAGCTAGGGGGTGGGGCAGAGAGAGAGAGAGAGAGAGAGAGAGAGAGAGAGAGAGAGAGAGTGGGAGAGAGAACATCAACTCACCAAGCACAAGAACACCTCACCTCGCGAGGTTGTTCATCCCTTGTAACTGTTCATCCTCAGCCCAAGAGGCAATCCACCACACCACACTAGAGTAGGGTATTACACCACAACGATGGCCCAAACCAGTATAAACTCTTATGTATCGTGTTTTTTTGGTTCATCGTGCTAGGCCGTGAGATCTTACGGAGTGCGAGCTGGAGAGGGGGAGAGATCTTTGTGCGCACCTCGGTGTTCGAACCTCAAGGGTTTTGCCGGAACCAAAAATCCGGCATTTGACGCGCCAGGTAGGGGTGCGCCGGAGCTTCTCTACCGCCAGTTGATCCACCGACACTCCGCGGTTCCGATGTACGGCGACCAACGCCGACCGCTAGGCAGCTTGGCTGGCCTGGGCGGCGCCGTCCGCCCAAGAAGACCTCAACCCAGCGCCCTAGGCGGCGCATGCACCGCCAAGCGACGCGGGGCACGGGCGGCGCAGTCAAACGCCGTCCACCCTCACTCCACGACAAGTGCGGGCGGCCACAAGGGCCTCAAGCCACGATGCGGCCACGATGCCGCATACTCGAAGGGAACAAGCAAACATGAGGGACACACTCACGGTGGCTCGGGAGCTGATGTGATGCCGGCTAATAGAGAGCGGTCGGGATGCATTGCTGGAGCGTGTCGCCGAGCTACTAGATGCCACGGCCTAGGGAGCACTGCCCTTCTGCTCCCTGCTTATGCCTCAGGCCACGGCCGAATCACATGGCGGCCCTCGCCGCGCCTGCGCACCCCAGGTGCGCCAGGAGGCTTCATCGACACCGGCGCGACCAGAAGCATCGGACACCCACTGATGCCCGGGCCACCTCCGATGGGCGCGAGCATGAGCGTTGCCACCCACGGCCTCGGCGGAGTGCCGCCCTACCATCTTCAGGGCGGCGCAACATGGAGCGTGGGGCACTTCGGCGAGGTCTTCGGGGTGGCGGCCTCAGAGGCCTACGTGCCCCGCATGATAGACTAGGAGTATGCGCTGGAAGACGACCATGGCTTGTTCCTCGAGCCGGACTAGGAGAAGGAGGCGCTGGAAGCTGAGGCCTTTCAGGAGCCCCCCGAGCGCGCCATGAGCCTCACCAACCAAGCCGGCGATGACAGCTACAGGGTACCACTAATCTCTCAGGAGCAAAAGCTCATGCTAACCATGGGTCCCAGGAGGATCAGGTCACAATGGCGGACTGCAGCCCCAGCTCAATAGCCTCCCTCCCACCAGGAGGGGCCAGGAGCCAGGTCCCTCCCTGCATCACGGGGAGCAAGGCGTTCCCCGGAGGTAGGTGTCGGTGTCAAAACCGGCAGATCTCGGGTAGGGGGTCCCGAACTATGCGTCTAAGGATCGATGGTAACAGGAGATAGGAAACACGATGTTTACCCAGGTTCGGACCCTCTTGATGGAGGTAATACCCTACTTCCTACTTGATTGATTTTGATGAGTATAGGGGTTACAAGAGTTGATCTACCTCGAGATCGTATGTTGTGGTCTAAACCCTACAGGTATGATGAGTAATGTCATAATAATCTACCGACTAGCCTGGCCTCGGCTTATATAATGTACCAGAGGCCTGGGATAACAACAGTCCTAGTCGAATACGCTGATGGAGAGGAGTCCTTGTCTTGATCACCAAGTCTTGTGGAATCTTCCTCATGTATCATTGGCTGTCCGAACTGGCCCATGAGCATACGGCCATGGGGTCCTCGGCCCAATCCAACTGACTGAGAGACGACGTGGTGAGTACCCACTAGTCTAGGACACCGTCAGTAGGCCCTCTGTCGGGGAGGTGATGGTGAGCCTACCCCTGGCAGAGGACCCGTGGTCGCCGAAGGCGCCACTGGCATCCCCTTTGCCCCTTTGGCTTCGTCCTGGTTTCTGGTCACACCAATGGTGGTCGAGGGTGGCGCAAGGCGGGGCCCTCGTCTGGCGATATGAAGTAAGGCCCACGCCTGTGAAGATCTCCGCTCGTGACACTCTCACGTAATAATGAGTGGGGCTATACACGCCCCAGAGTCTCAGGAGTGCCGCCCTCGGGCCTCGGGGGCTCCCTCCCACACCTAGTGGCAGCACTTAGCTCCGCACTGGTGAGAAGACAAGAAGACTAGACTAGGTGCCGGACGCGGCCATTTGCTCTTAACCTCTTTTCTGTAGCCCTGTTTCTAGCTTTGGATTTAATTTGAAGTTGAATTTTCATTGCTATGCGTGGGGGCGACCTTTCTCGTTCGTTCAATTTCTTGCCATCTGGTTCCTTGCCCCGACTCAGAGTTCGCACCTGCTGCCTCCCCCCTCGCGAGCCCCTTGTGAGCGGGGGCTCGGCGCAGCACACGCGTGCTGCACGCACACCCTTCCATGGCTGGCGCTTGCTCCTTGCAAAGGCCTCTCGGGCGGATCGGCAGGCCCTTCAGGAGCTCACGGCCTCACGAGCTGGCTGGGAACCGGTCCAGACTAAGGTAAATTTCAGTAGTAGGCTCACGGTGTGACTCGCGGGCCCATAAAAACACATCTTCATCTTGGCCGAAGGAATAGAGGCAGTAATCTGTTTACATGAGGGGCTCCCCCTCCCAAAATGCTCTTACAACTTTCAGGGCCATGCCCAAGTTTTCACTTATAGGGTGAGCAACGAGGAAGCATGGGCTCAATCGGACATATCGCTCACCGCGTCCTCCGGGTTGCCCTCAGGCGCGTCGCTGGCATCATCGTCACCATCGCTGGCGCCACCGTCCTCATCACCGGCATCATCGACACCATTGCTAGCATCGCCCGCACCATCATCGAGCACGTCGCCTTCATCCGCAGCGACCACCACCGCGTCATCCTCAAAGGTGAAGGCTCTTACTAGAGCATCCACATTGTCCTCTACCCAGCGCGCCAGGTCACCCCGGATGGCCTCGGGCATAGGGGCAATGGCGGCGTCGAAGTCAAAGATGGGGTAGCTGTTCTGGAGGTGGCTGAAGACACGGGCGAACACGCGCTTGAGCAGGTCGCGACTCCTCTCCTCAACTGGCACGTGAGCCCTCTCGGATTGATTCTCTAGGCGTGTCACCACGTCGGTGAAGAAAAGGAGGTGACTGGCGTAGTCGTTCGAGTGGGGATGAGGTGCATTTTTCGTCGTAGATGGCGCCCATCGCCGCGTTGGCTCTGACCCTGAGGCTTTGGAGCATGGGGGCATGCTCGCGCTCCAGCATCCACCGCCGGAGCGCTTCGTCCCTGCTCTACTGCGCGGAGGATTCGGCGTCGGTGACTCGCTGCTGAAGGGAAAACAACTCGGCACGAGCGGAAGCCAGCTCCGCTTGCACTAAGGACAGGGAGGCTGTGGCAGCTTTCTCGCGATGTTCCGCCTCATCCAACCCTAACCTGAGGGCATTAGTCCTGCCCACAGCCTCGGCTTCCACAAGTTCAACTTCAGGTCGTATCTGCCTGCAAGATCCATGTGAGCCTCGGCCACCCGGCGGTCGACTTCCTCCTGGGCCTTGGCCTCGCGCGCGCCGACAATATTCTCAGCTTGGGGAACATGGCGCTCCCTTGTCTACAATCGCTCAAGCTCTAGGCTGCGCTCCGTGGCTTCAAGCACCAATGCTTCCTCACGCCTCAGGATATCTTCCTCCTCGGCAGGCGTCCCCTTCATCGATGCTAGGGCGGCCTTGCGCACCTCGACTTGCTGCTCCAGGGAGGCACTCCAGGCTTGAAGCTCCCACACGTGTTTGTCTGCAATCTCGCGGCGTCGATCAGCTTCCCGGGCTTCTTCCAAGGCTTGGGTGCAAGCTTTGCGTGAGGTCGCAAGAGACACCTCGGCCTTTGCGTTATCAAACTCGCATTGGTGGCGCCCGAGGTTGATGGCCACCTTCAGTTTATGCCACTGTTCCACCAGCCGAAGACCCTCGGCCTCAAGGCGCGCGTCTACATCCGCGAGTTCCCCGCCAAGCTGGCTCATCGCGCCCATCGCCTCTTGGAAGAGATCGTGGCAGACAATGCTCCGTTCGTGCACAACCTTGAGCGTGCGGCAGACTCCGTCCTCCACAGTGGGGCCATCGGCAAGATCTGAGGCGGCTCGCTCCCTTCCCGCAGGGGGCTGTGGGCTGGCGCCCCTTCGGTCGCCGATTGGGCTTTAGCATGAGCCCAGTTGGGTTGAGGCTCGCCACTCGAAGAAGGAACCAAGACTGAAGTTGTCTGGCCACCGTCAATAACTAGAGGAGGGGCCCTTGGCATGCTCATAACACCCCTGACGAGGCCACGCAGAAGAGATGGCAGGAGCCCGGGCTCAAGGCGCCAAGCTGGCACGTCTGCCTCTCCAGCCGTCCTCGCGATGGGGGCAGCATGCTGGCCTGGGATGCTCAGGGCCAGCAGGAGATCCGAGGCAGGTGGAGGTTGATTCCCGAGGGGCTTCGCGGCCTTAGCGGATGGGATCCTGGAGAGCCACCGTCACAAAGGAAAGCAGCACCCGGGGAATTACAAAGATAAGGTACTTACTCATCTATGGCGATGTACTTCCTCTGTTTCAACGGTCGAAGGCGCCGCTGCTGCAGCTTGGGGACCCCTTCCTTTTGCGGAGCCCATCAAAGTCTACACGGAGCCGGCCGAAGTGATGGACATGGCGACTGGCGCAGGGCACGGCTGGTGAAATGCCCGAGGAGGCCACCTCGGGAGCGCCAAGCTGGGGAGAGCCATCAAGTACCGCCACATTACGGCCTCCAGAGGCCTCTTGAGCTTCGGCCTCGGGAGCAGTGGGTTGCGTCGCCCCCTCAACTGCCACCTCAGCGTGAAAGTTGCGGGCTCCCAAAGATGATGCCTCAGGAACTGCGGGCGGCTTCGACGCCTCGGCGCCCGCGCCTCCAGCCTCCGGTGGTGCTTGCCCCCCTGCCCGCGCCTCTAGCCTCAACGCCCGCGCCTCCAGCCTCCGGGCTGATTTAGTGCAAGGGCATAATGGTCATTTTTAGAATGTCAAACCATAGTGAAAATGATACCAACAGAATGGGCTCGACGATACGAAGAAGTGGACTTTGGAATCACCTCAATCGGAGTTGTGGTTGACAAGATATGGTCGTTCGTTTGTTAGGTAGAAAACAAATAAAAACTTATTCATTTCTGCCCTAAACATACGAACATTCACAAAATAGGGGTTTCGGCCGGCGGCTGGAAAAAGAGAAAGCGCCTTCTATGACATACGCTTTCCTGCGGAGAAAACATACTCTAGTTATAAGCCGCAGAGAAATACGCTTTTGACTACAGAAAACGTAAAACGGAGAAAGAAGTTTTCACTTATCCACGTCATAGGCGCGGGGTCAACGGGCGGAGGGTCTGGCGGGTGGGGTCATGGGGCCCACGGCCAACTGGCGATGGCGGTGCCATCTCCTTCCTCTCGCCCGCGCCTGGCCGGAGCAGAGCCGGCCCCGACGAGGCCTTCCGGCGCTACAGGGCACCTCCAGCGATGCTCCGCCTATTGAACTGCTCAGAGTCGAGCTACGCATCGAGTGGTCCCATCCACGGTCGCCGGAGTGGGCCGAGTCCATGGCGCTTTCGATGCTGGAGGACGAGAGCTTCAGGCGTGGACGGGGTTGGGGCTACGGTGAGTCCGGCGACGAACAGAGTAGATGGGGAGGATCTTCGGGGACTAGGTGATGCGTTGGTGGTGGTAGAAGGAGGAGAGGGAGCTAGACTTGGTCGAATTTGAGAGGATGGCCGCGGCAGCCATGGCGGCGATGGCGGGCAGGGAGAGCTCCAGAGGCTCGAGGAAGAGGCTAGGGAGGGGTAGTGGAGTGAGTGAGGTCAAGTGGTGAAGTGAGGCGTGGTCGGGGAGGCCATAAATAGGCGCGGCCAAAGTCTCCTGAGCCAATTGCCGCCGCTCAAGTCCGGCCAATGCTCTGGCATGCTCAGCAGTCACGGGGAGGGGTGAGATCATGACGAGGAGGAGTGGACGAAGGTCACGGAGTAGCGCAACGCCAAGGGGCAGTAGAGGAATAAGAGACGAGCGCATTTAAGGCCCTGTCAGCCACTGTATGTCCGTGGGCGCGTGGCATCTAGCTCCGGCGAGGAGGCTTCGAGAGGGGGAAGGGACAGGAGAGCGACGGAAGAGGAAGGGGGAGTCAGGTCGGCACGCTCGGATGGGAGAAAACTGTCGAGGCAGAGCTGGGCGGTGCGTCTCGACACCCAGAGCACGGCCAACGCTGTCAGAGAGCGTGCACAGACATGCA
The DNA here is from genome assembly GCF_002162155.2 of Triticum dicoccoides. Classification (NCBI taxonomy): domain Eukaryota; kingdom Viridiplantae; phylum Streptophyta; class Magnoliopsida; order Poales; family Poaceae; genus Triticum; species Triticum dicoccoides. The sequence goes on along the minus strand of NC_041382.1, from coordinate 660,454,617 downwards.
AACGACGCGGTCACCACTGTGCCCGACAAGGAGGGGACGCAAGAGGCAGGGAAACATTGTCCAGAGTGTTGTCTTTCCATCATAGGGGCTGTGGGAGTTGATGGAGCATCAAAAGAAGCCAAGGTGATGTGTGAGTGATCGTCTGAAGTTTGCTATATGAAATTTGGCTGCACACTGCTGATCACTAGGGATTTGATTGGGTCAAATGGAGCTGTCTACGAGGATTACCTACGGAAGGACTATGATCATGGATAGTTTTAGGATAAATGGACCAATAATTAATATATTTGCTTTGTAACTACAAATATGGTCCAGAATCTTGATCAGGAAGGTGCACTCACATGGAGTAGCCAATTTATCTGAAATTTGGCAAGGATTGCTGATATGGACATATAAAGATGCTGTAAAAAATTTATACCAAATGGACAAGCCAAAATGGTACTTGCTTCACAAGCATCCTCACTGTCCAGAAACTTGCAAAAATTCTAAAGGAAAATTGGCTTTATGAATTGATACCAAAATTGATGGAGAGATGTTATAAGGGTAGGAGCACAATCTGGTAATTTATCATAATTAATGAAGCAATACAAATTATACTTGTTTCACAACCTAAAAATATTAATAGAATCAAATATTTGATGATGTGCTCACATAGACGATTGGATGGAGCTGAAATTTGGAGGAGTGTGCTAACATGAGCACATGAAGGAGTGTGCAAAATTTTAACTCATTTGGAAACTCCTAGCTAGTACTTCCTTCACAATGCCTTCTGTCTGACAGAAAGTTTGAAAAATTGTTGAGGAAGATTGGCCAAGCGAATGAAGTTGAATTTTGGCATGAGGCAACGATTTTGACATAAGAGAATTCCCAAAAGGTTTGGGATCAATCATGAAAGGATAGGTGGCACTTCCTTCATAGAAAGCCACACTAGACAGAAATGAAGAATAATTTTTGGGGAATTATTCTTGGTATGGGACAGGAGAGTTTGGGCATATTTGATGAACATATGACCCAAAGAAATTACGAGAATTGTTTGGGAATTTTGGGAGTGGCAGAAATATAGGTTGCTTCACAACCTAAGGCAGAAAGGGTTATTCCTTTAATAGAAAAAGGAATATTCCCTAGAAAAGAATTTTAGGGTTGGGCTAGAATGGTCTTGGGCTAGATTTGAGGATGATGAATCACTTGGGAGATGAAATGAAGATGATTTCCCAGGTGACAAGGCCACAGAACCTCTCCAAACAGAAAAAGAGAGTAAAAACCAAATAAATCAAAGGAAAAAGGGCCAAAAACCAGGTTGTTACAGGAAAGGGGGTCGGCCCCCTTCCCAATTTGGATTGGGCTTGGGGGGCCACCTCTTGGCCTCCTCCTCCTCTCTTCCACTAAAGCCCATGTAGGCCCATTAAGCCCCCGGGGGGTTCCGGTAACCCCCCGGTACTCCGGAAAATGCCCGAACTAATCCGAAACCTTTTTGGTGTCCAAACATAACCTTACAATATATCAATCTTCATGTCTCGACCATTTTGAGACTCCTCGTCATGTCCGTGATCACATCTGGGACTCCGAACAACCTTCGGTACAGCAAATCACATAACTCACAATACATATCCTCATCGAACGTTAAGCATGCGGACCCTACGGGTTCGAGAACTATGTAGACATGACCGAGACTCATCTCTGGTCAATAACCAATAGCGGAACCTGGATGCTCAGATTGGTTCCTACATATTCTACGAAGATCTTTATCGGTCAAACCGCATAACAAAATACGTTGTTCCCATTGTCATCGGTATGTTACTTGCCCGAGATTCAATTGTCGGTATCATCATACCTAGTTCAATCTCGTCACCGGCAAGTCTCTTTACTCGTTCCGTAATGCATCATCCTACAACTAACTCATTAGTCACATTTCTTGCAAATCTTATAGTGATGTGCACTATGATACGTCTCCGTCGTATCTACTTTTCCAAACACTTTTGCCCTTGTGTTGGACTCTAACTTGCTTGATTTGAATGAAACTAACCCGGACTGACGCTGTTTTCAGTAGAGTTGCCATGGTGTTATTTATGTGCAGAAACAAAAGTTCTCAGAATGACCTGAAACTCCATGGCGTATTTTTGGAAATAATAAAAAATATTGGCAAAAGATCAAGACCAGGGGGCCCACACCCTAGCCACGAGGGTGGGGGCGCGCGCCCCTACCTCGTGGGCCCGCTGGAGCTCCTTCGACCTCAACTCCAACTCTATATATTCGTGTTCGGAGAGAAAAAATGAAAGAGAAGGATTCATCGCGTTTTACGATACGAAGCTACCGCCAAGCCCTAAACTCTCTCAGGAGGGCTGATCTGGAGTCCGTTCGGGGCTCCGGAGAGGGGAATCCGTCACCATCGTCATCATCAACCATCCTTCATCACCAATTTCATGATGCTCACCGCCGTGCGTGAGTAATTCCATCGTAGGCTTGCTGGATGGTGATGGGTTGGATGAGATTTATCATGTAATCGAGTTAGTTTTGTTAGGGTTTGATCCCTAGTATCTACTATGTTCTGAGATTGATGTTGCTATGACTTTGCTATGCTTAATGCTTGTCACTAGGGCCCGAGTGCCATGATTTCAGATCTGAACCTATTATGTTTTCATGAATATATGTGAGTTCTGATCCTATCTTGCAAGTCTATAGTCACCTACTATGTGTTATGATCCGGCAACCTCGAAGTGACAATAATCGGGACCACTTCCGGTGATCACCTCAGTTTGAGGAGTTCATGTATTCACTATGTGTTAATGCTTTGGTCCGGTACTCTACTAAAAGGAGGGCTTAATATCCCTTAGTTTCCGCTAGGACCCCGCTGCCATGGGAGGGTAGGACAAAAGATATCATGCAAGTTCTTTTCCATAAGCACGTATGACTATATTCGGAATACATGCCTACATTACATTGATGAATTGGAGCTAGTTCTGTGTTACCCTAGGTTATGACTGTTACATGATGAACCACATCCGGGATAATTCTCTATCACCGATCCATTGCCTACGAGCTTTCCATATATTGTTCTTTGCTTATTTACTTTTACGTTGCTATTGTTATCATCACTACAAAATACCAAAAACATTACTTTTGCTACTGTTACTTTTTCTATCATTACCACTACTATCATATTACTTTTCTACTAAATACTTTGATGCAGATATTAAGTTTCCAGGTGTGGTTGAATTGACAACTCAGCTGCTAATACTTGAGAATATTCTTTGGCTCCCCTTGTGTCGAATCAATAAATTTGGGTTGAATACTCTGCCCTCAAAAACAGTTGTGATCCCCTATACTTGTGGGTTATCAAGACTATTTTCTAGCGCCGTTGCCGGGGAGCATAGCTCTATTCTTTGAGTCACTTGGGATTTATATCTTGTTATAATTATGAAGAACTTGAGAGATCCAAAAACCAAGATTTATCCCTCTACGAGGGGAGGTAAGGAACTGCCATCTAGCTCTGCACTTGATTCACCTTCTGTTTTGAGTAAGCTTGCGACACCTAAACCTGCTTCTGCTATTGATTCTGATATGTCGCATATTATTGATGATGCCACTTCTGGTATGCATGATACTTATGATGAAACTACTTCTATGCCTGATACTACTGTGCCACTTGGTGAATTTCTTGATGAACAACTTGCTAGGGCTAGAGAGAATGAAATTATTGAAACTGATAATACTGATGAAAGTGATTATGAAGGATCTCCTAATAAATATGAATTACCTGTTGTGCCTGAGGACTATGTTTTGGATGAAGAAACTAAAAGAGACTTTCTTGCTTGCAATGATAGAACTGATCTTAAGAAATTATTAGCTAAGCTTAAACAAAAAACTCTGAATGCTAGAATGAAATATGATCCTGCTTATGCTACTTCACCTATCTTTGTTACTGATAAGGATTATGAATTCTCTATTGATCCTGATATAATTACTTTGAATGAATCTGATCATTTTTATGGCTATGAATCTGAAACTGTTGTGGCACATTTTACTAAATTAAATGATATAGACACCCTGTTCACTAATGATGAGAGAACTTGCTACTTTTATATCCTTAAAATATTTCCGTTCTCTTTAAAGGGTGATGCTAAGATATGGTTTAATTCTCTTGATCCTGGTTGTGTGCGTAGTCCCCCGGATATGATTTATTACTTCTCTCCTAAATATTTCCCTGCTCATAAGAAACAAGTTGCTTTAAGGGATATATATAATTTTGTGCAAATTGAAGAAGAGAGTCTCCCACAAGCTTGGGGGAGGCTTCTCCAATTACTTAATGCTTTGCCTGATCATCCTCTTAAGAAAAATGAAATACTTGATATCTTTTATAATGGACTAACGGATGCTTCCAGAGATTACCTGGATAGTTGTGCTGGTTCTGTTTTAAGTGAAAGAACATCGGATGAAGCTGAAATTCTGTTGAATAATATGTTGAAAAATGGAAATAATTGGACACTTCCTGAGCCAACTCCTGAGCCTATTCCTAAACCAACTCCTAAGAAATGGGGTGTTCTATTTCTCAATTCTGAAGATATGCAAGAGGCCAAGAAATCTATGAAAGAAAAGGGTATTAAAGCTGAAGATGTTAAGAATTTACCTCCTATTGAAGAAATACATGGTCTTAATTTACCTCCTACTGAAGAAATACATGGTCTTGATAACCCAACACAGATTGTAAAGGTAAATTCTCTCTATAGATATGATAAAGCTGAAGCCCCATTTACTAAGTTTGCTAGCCCATGCTTAGATGAGTTTGATAAATTTATGGTTAAGCAAGAAGACTTCAATGCTTATTTTGGTAGAGAATTAAAATGCAGTGCTGATATGATTGAACACTTGGGTGATTATATGGCTAATGTCAAAGGTGAATTTAAACTTATTAGTAAACATGCTTCTATGGTTACCACTCAAGTAGAACAAGTACTTAAAGCTGAAAATGATTTGCTCAATGAATTGAATAGTAAGAATAAGTACTATGTTGTTAGAGTGGCTACTAGAACTGGTAAAATCACTCAGGAACCTTTGTATCCTGAAGGCCACCCTAAGAGAATTGAGCAAGATTCTCAGAGATATAATATAGATGAACCTAGTCCTTCTAAAAGGAAGAAAAAGAAAAAATGATAGGACTTTGCATGCTTCTAGTGAACCTATTGCTGAAACACCTGAGAATCGAAATGCTATTTCTATTTATGATGCTGACACACAATCTGGTAATGAACCTGAAACTAGTGATAATGTTAATGATAATGTTCATGTTCATGTTAATGCTCAACCTAGCAATGATAATGATATAGAAATTGAACCTGCTGTTGATCTTGATAACCCACAATCAAAGAATCAACGTTATGATAAGAGAGACTTTGTTGCTAGGAAACATGGTAAAGAAAGAGAACCATGGGTTCAAAAACCCATGCCTTTTCCTCCCAAACCATCCAAGAAAAAGGATGAGGAGGATTTTGAGCGCTTTGCTGAAGTGATTAGACCTATCTTTTTGCGTATGTGATTAACTGATATGCTCAAAATGAATCCTTATGCTAAGTACATGAAAGATATTGTTACTAATAAAAGAAAGATACCGGAAGCTGAAATTTCCACCATGCTTGCTAATCATACTTTTAAAGGTGGAATACCAAAGAAACTTGGAGATCCAGGAGTACCCACTATACTATGCTCCATTAAAAGAAACTATGTTAAAACTGCTTTATGTGATCTTGGAGTCGGTGTTAGTGTTATGCCTCTCTCTTTATATCGTAGGATTGATTTGAATAAGTTGAAATCTACTGAAATATCTTTGCAAATGGCTGATAAATCAACTGCTATACATGTCGGTATTTGTGAGGATGTGCCTATTGTGGTTGCAAACATTACTATTTTGATGGACTTTGTTATTCTTGATATTCCCGAGGAAGATAGTATGTCTATTATTCTTGGAAGACCCTTTTTGAATACTACAGGGGCTGTTATTGATTGCACCAAAGGCAATGTCACCTTTCATGTTAATGGTAACGAGCATACGGTACACTTTCCGAGGAAACAACCTCAAGTCCACAGTATCAATTCTATTGGAAAATTCCATCGATTATTTTTGGAGGTTTTGAATTTCCTCTTCTTACTGTCAAGAAGAAATATGATATTCTTATTGTTGGGGATGTGCATATCCCCGTTGAGGTAACCTAGTGTTATTCGAAAATTCTCCAGTTCCATGTTATTCGGAATGAGTTTGTTAACAAGACTTGATCAACCTTGTTAATGGATTCCTTTTGATGATCATGAGATGGATGAATTTAGAAAACACAACTCTCTGTACCCTCCTTTTACTTTCTGTTATTTATATTAAATAAAGTAAAAATAGTATTTTCTGTCTATTATCTAAATCATCCGTGCAATATAAAAATACCCCGAAAATACAAGTTCTCCAAATGCCCTGAAATTTAATTATGATTTTTTCTGAAATATTTGAGAATATTTGGCACTGAGAACACAACAGGGGGCATCCACCTAGCCACGAGGGTGGAGGGCGCGCGCTACCCCCTGGGCGCGCCCCCTGCCTCATGGGCCCATGGTGGCCCTCCTCCACTTATTCCAGCACCCACACACTCCTTCTTCCTCCCACAAACACCATTATCCAGCTCAAGCACGAGTTCTAGCTCATTTTGCTGTGATTTTTGATCTCCTTGCTCAAAGCATCTCTCACAAAACTGCTTTGGGGGATTGTTCCTTGGTATGTGACTCCTCCAATAGTCCAATTAGTTTTTGTTCTAGTGCTTTATTCATTGCATATTTTTGCTGGTTAGGTGACCCTGTTCTTGAGCTTGCATGTCAAATTTATGTGGTTCCAAGTAGTTTTGATGCATGATATAGGCTCTAGGCACTTGTAGGAGTAGTTGCTATCAATTTTGTTGAGTTTGGTTCACTTCTATTTGAAGTTACTAAAAATTTCCGAATTTTTCAGAAATTAATGAAGAGATTTTTGAGGGGCTTATCAAGCCGAAGATCAAAGGAAAAGCAAAATGAAGAAGCAAAGAGGCCCAAATATAATCTGCCTCGCATCGCGGAGGTTCGGCCGCGTGAATGGCCTTGTGATGATTTCTTGAGAGCAGCCGGGATTTATGATGATTTCTATGAATTGGCTGAGAATGCAGGCCTCACCGCCTTCCTCCACGACCAGTGCGAACAGTATCTCTTACTCACAAATATCTTTGTGCAAAACTTTCATTTCCATCATAGGAGCTCACCACCTACGATGGAGTTTTATTTATATGATGAGCATAAGGAGATGTCCCTTCTTGATTTTTGTTGGGTTTGTTTGCTCCCTTTCGAGGGCATCATAGAGGAACCACATCATGGCGATGTGGATGGGTTTATTGATACCATCACTGTAGGGGAAACGAGGAAGGTTTCCGATGCACGAACTACTAGCATACACTTTCCTGTTCTACAATACTTTGCTATATTTGCTAGTAGATGCTTAATTGGGCGCGGAAATTGTGGAAACCCGAGTGCCCCTGATATTGTTATTTTGTGCCACGCCTTATTTCATGATGATACATTCAGCATGGGTGCTATTATTGCAAAGCGGTTAAATCTTAACCGTACTAAGGGCCCCGTCTTTGGAGGCATCTTCGCCTCGCGCCTAGCTGCACATTTTAACATATCTATTAGGCATTATGAGAAGGAAGAAAAATTTCCGCCTCCTATTTATTTAGATTATAAGAGTATGGTAGCACACGATTTTATTGTTAAGAATAGGGAAAATGAGCTCAAATACAAATTGTTCTTTGATAAACATCATCCTGAGACTATTACCCTGCCTGCTCCTTCCTTGTTTGATTTATCTGCATGCAAGTACCTTGTTCTGTTGGAGGCTATTCATGCCTACCGGAATCCTACACCAGCCACAGAGCCAGAGTCGGAACCAGAAGTTGATCCTCCATGACAGTCTAATATCCAGTGGGATCCGGAGATGATTTCCAACCAGTGGCAATCAGAGTCTTCTTCTTCGCGGTACGACCCCAACTATTACTATGGATATCCGCCAGGCCAACTGTGGTCGTAGACCAACTTAGGCCAAAAGACTAAGCTTGGGGGAGTACGTATTTCCCACCGACATTACATTCACGTTCACACACTCATCGCTAGATGTCGGTGCTCACACTTTTTCATTGTAATATCCATGCTAGTTTATTTTACTTTTTATGCTTTCTTCATGTGTCTTTAATAAACCTTAAGAAAAAAATTAGTTGTAGCTTTTAGCTAGTTTTAATTTCCAAGCTTTTAATAGTAATTAAAAAGAAAACCCAAAAAGACTTCTTGTTCTTCTTTTTGCTTGTTGGGAGCTTTTCCCGTGTATATAGTTTTATTTCTTTTCTTTTCTTTGGGGGTCGGTAGGAGAATACTATGATTAAATTGTTAAAGCGGCTCTTATATGCATTATTGTTGATCTGACAAAAAAGCCCATATTGTCTTGTCTTCTTCTGTTTATTGAATGCTTGCAGATTCCAGCTTAGTCCAATGCACGCGCACTATTATTATTATTCACATCATTCGTCGTGCAAGTGAAAGGCAATTATGATGATATATGATGGACAGATTGAGATGGGAGAAGCTGGTATGAACTCGACCTCTCTTGTTTTTGTAAATATGATTAGTTCATCGTTCCTGATTCAGCCTATTATGAATAAACATGTTTGCAATGACAATTAGAGACCATAGTTTCTTATGCCATGCTTAATTAGCTAGGAGCTTATAATGGTTTACCTTGCGTGCCAACATGCTATTAAAATTGTTGTGATGTGGTATGATAGGGTGGTATCCTCTTTTGAACGATTCGAGTGGCTTGACTTGGCACATGTTCACGCATGTAGTTGAAACAAAATGAACATAGCCTCTACGATATTTATGTTCATGGTGCATTATATCCTGCTCATGCTTGCATTCGGTGTTGATTAATTTTAATGCATGTTCATGACTGTTGTCGCTCTCTAGCTGGTTGCTTCCCAGTCTTTTTCTAGCCTTCACCTGTACTAAGCGGGAATACTGCTTGTGCATCAATCCCATAAACCCCAAGGTTGTTCCATATGAGTCCACCATACCTACCTATATACGGTATCTACCTGCCGTTCCAAGTAAATTTTTATCTGCCAAACTCCAAACCTTCAAATAAATATCATGTTTTGTATGCTCGAATAGCTCATGTATCAACTAGGGATGTCCGTATCTTCCATGTTAGGCGGGTTATTCTCAAGAGGAGTGGACTCCGCTCCTCACTCACGAGAAAATGGCTGGTCACCGGGATGCCCAGTCCCATGCTTTATGCAAATCAAATCAAAATAATTGCAAACAAAACTCCCCCTGGGACCCTTGTTAGTTGGAGGCACTCGTTGTTTCGAGCAAGCCATGGATTGATGCTTGTTGGTGGAGGGGAGTATAAACTTTACCAATCTGTTTGGGAACCGCCTATAATGTGTGTAGCATGGAAGATATCGCCATCTCTTGGTTGTTATGTTGACAATGAAAGTATACCGCTCAAAATATTATTCATCTCTGTTTCAAAACCGAGCTCTGGCACCTCTACAAATCCCTGCTTCCCTCTGCGAAGGGCCTATCTATTTACTTTCATGCTGAGTATCCTCCTCTTATTAAAAAGCACCAGTTGGAGAGCACCTCTATCATTTGCATTCATTACTGTTAGTTTACATTGAGTATGACTTGACTGGATCTCTTTTGCCTTGAATTGCAATGTCTAGTCAGTCCTTGATCTTTAAAGGTGCTCTGCATTTATGTTTTCCAGTCTCAGAAAGGGCTTGCGAGATACCATCTTGTTATACCATATTATGATTGTTTTGAGAAAGTGTTGTCATCCAAGATTTATTATTATTGCTCGCTAGTTGATTATGCCATTGATATGAGTAAACATGAGACCTAAGCGTTATTGTGAATATGGCCAGTTTATAATCTTTGCTGAAAACTTAAATGCTAGCTTTACATATTTATAACAACCAGAGCAAACAGAGTTTCTAGAAGTTTTTCTTTATCACTTTCAGTTTGTCAACTGAATTGCTTGAGGACAAGCAAAGGTTTAAGCTTGGGGGAGTTGATACATCTCCGTCGTATATACTTTTCCAATAAATCCCATTTGAATTCAATAGTCTTCATCATAAAAGAGCCAGCACAAGAAGTATCGAGCATGGTGCGGTTGTTATCAGAAAGCCGAGCATAAATTTTTTGAATAATCATTTCTCTTGAGAGCTCATGATTGGGGCATGAATATAACACTGATTTAAGCCTCCCCCAAGCTTGAGCGATGCCTTCTCCTCCGCAAGGCCAAAAATTATATATATAATTACGATCATGATGAACAAGATGCATAGGATAAAACTTCTGATGAAATTCCAATTTCAGTCGTTTGTAGTTCCATGATCCCATATCATCACATAGCCTATACCATGTCAATGTGTCTCCCTCCGAAGATAAAGGGAAGACCTTCTTCTTGATAACATCATCGGGCATACCTGCAAGCTTAAATAATCCACAAACTTCATCCACATATATTAGGTGCTCATCAGGATGTAATGTTCCATCTCCTGCAAAAGGATTAGCTAGCAGTTTTTCTATCATACCCGAAGAAATTTCAAAGCAGACATTTTCGTTTTCAGTAGGTTCAATAGGTTGGGGAGCAACTCTTTGCTCTACTGGTCGAGGTGAAGATACCCCGAACAAGCCCCTCACAGGATTATTTTCCATAGTAACAAGTGACAGTAAATTTCAGCACACTATATAAATTTTTCCTTACCAAATTCCACCTACCAAAGGCGCTTCACTCCCCGGCAACGGCGCCAGAAAAGAGTCTTGATGACCCACAAGTATAGGGGATCTATCGTAGTCCTTTAGATAAGTAAGAGTGTCGAACCCAACGAGGAGCATAAGGAAATGATAAGCGGTTTTCAGCAAGGTATTCTCTGCAAGCATTGAAATTATAGGTAACAGATACTTTTGTGATAAGATAATTTGTAACTAGCAACAAGTAAAAAAGTAAATAAAGTGCAGCAAGGTGGCCCAATCCTTTTTGTAGCAAAGGACAAGCCTGGAGAAATTCTTATATAGAGAAAAACGCTCCCGAGGACACATGGGAATTATCGTCAAGCTAGGTTTCATCACGATCATATGATTCGCGTTCAGTACTTCGATAATCTGATATGTGGGTGGACCGGTGCTTGGGTGCTGTCCTTACTTGGACAAGCATCCCACTTATGATTAACCTCTATTGCAAGCATCCTCAACTACAACAAAAGTATTAAGGTAAACTTAACCATAGCATGAAACATATGGATCCAAATCAGCCCTTACGAAGCAACGCATAAACTAGGGTTTGAGCTTCTGTCACTCTAGCAACCCATCATCTACTTATTACTTCCCAATGCCTTCCTCTAGGCCCAAATAATGGTGAAGTGTCATGTAGTCGACGTTCACATAACACCACTAGAGGAGAGACAACATACATCTCATCAAAATATCAAACGAATACCAAATTCACATGACTACTAATAGTGAAAGTGCATTATATCGACTAGAGGGGGGGTAAATAGGCGATTTTTATAAAAGTCTTCAAAACGTGGAAGTTATGAAGACAAACAATGGAAATAAACCTATTACCATGCACCGGAAGGTAGACTACACTAGGCAAGCCATAGTCAAGTGTTCAATGAAGTGAAAGCACAATGACTTAATAGCAGCAGTGAGGATAAGGTAGGAAGATATTATGAAGCCATACAGAGCATGTAGTCACTCAGTGAAGACAAAAGATAGTGCAAACATACAATGACTTCACAAGGAGCAACAGTAAGTAAAGGGAAGGGAAGATGAAACTAGTGACTCGTTGAAGACAATGATTTGTTGGACCAGTTCCAGTTGCTGTGACAACTGTACGTCTGGTTGGGGCGGCTAGGTATTTAAACCTTAGGACACACAGTCCCGGACACCCAGTCTTGAACACGCAGCTCAGGACACCCAGTCCTCACCGTATTCCCCTTGAGCTAAGGTCACACAGACCTCGCCCAATCACTCTGGCAAGTCTTCAAGGTAGACTCCCAAACCTTCACAGACTTCGTTCACCAGCAATCCACAATGTCTCTTGGATGCTCAGAACGCGACGCCTAACCGGCTGGAGGATGCACAGTCCTCAAGTGTAATAAGTCTTTAGATCACACAGACAAGAAGACTTAAGTGATGCCCAATTCTCTCTGGCTCTGGGTGGTTAGGGCTTTATCCTCGCAAGGAATTCTCTCTCAAAGGCTTCGAGGTTGGTTGCTCTCAAACGACAAAAGCCGTACTCTCAATCTGAGCAGCCAACCGTTTATGGTTGTGGGGGGTGGGCTATTTATAGCCACTTGGCAACCCAACCTGATTTGTCTGAAATGACCCTGGGTCACTAAGGAACTGACACGTGTTCCAACGGTCAGATTTCAAACTCACACAGCAACTTTACTTGGGCTACAAGCAAAGCTGACTTGTCCGACTCTGGACAAGATTCGCTCTCATAGTCTTCACTCGAAGACATAGGTTTTTTGTTAGGCATCACTTCAGTCAGTCTGACTGGTTCTCTTGGACCCCACTTAACAGTACGGTGGTTCCTATGACTCAACACAAAAGAAAAAGAACTACGAAAGATCTAAGTCTTCGAGCTCCATAGGCTTCATGTGGTGTCTTATCTTGTCATAGTCTTCAATGTGAATATCTTCATATACCACCTTTGACTTCAATGTTTTCATACATTTTTAGGGGTCATCTCTGGTAGAAAAACCGAATCAATGAGGGACTTCTACCTGTGTTATCCTGCAATTCTCACAAACACATTAGTCCCTCAACTAGGTTTGTCATCAATACTCCAAAACCAACTAGGGGTGGCACTAGATGCACTTACAATCTCCCCCTTTTTGGTGATTGATGACAAACTAGTTGAAGTTTTCAACGGGGAATATAATCTGTGAAATTGTAAATGATAAGGAATTGTCTTCATAAGTTGCAAGGGCTCCCCCTGAAGATGTGCATATAGGTAATTTGCTTTTGGAATGCAAATGCACATGGCAGGTTGTACTTATGGAGATCCACTTCAACTTATGATGACAATCCACTATGCATGTGAAGTATATGAAGATAATGGCATGCATAATGGAAAATGGACGTCTGCAGAATGATCTAAGTGCGGAATTTATCGTCGCACATGCGGAATTTATCATCGCAAAACAAAGTGGTAGATAAGTAGCAGACGACCATCGAGTTTAAGTGTTACAACTCAACGAACCAAATGTAGCAAAACGAGAGTTGTAAGCACGAAGCAAAATATAAAGGACCCGCCCATATGGACCCGCTTGAAGACTATCAACCTCATATGCTTCTCCCCCTTTTGTCAGTAAGGACCAAAAAGGTTTGAAGACATAGAGCATCTACTCGTTCCCATGCAGAGTAGGTGAAGTAGCAGGGTCATTGGTGGTGAAGTAGCATCATCTTCATCCTCGATAACTCTGGCAGACACTGTTGCAGCAGATGAAGAGAACTCAGAGTCTTCAAGGGGTGGAGTTCCTAGCAGCACAACTCTTCAAGGAGGTGTGGAGTCAAACTTGAATCGCTCAGTGAAGCCATCCTCTTGGAGATCATCTTCAGAACACATCATCGTTAGCCCTTTCCATGTACGGCGACAGGTTTCATGGGCAACGAAAGCATTCTTGGTGGCAAGATTGCGAATGCAATTAACTTCCACCAAGAGGCTTTTCATCTGACGCTTCAGCCAGTCATGATGCCTATCCTGTTTCTGATGAAGAGCCACAAGAAGCTCTCGGTCGTTGAGAACACGAGTGCGTTTCTTGGGTCTTGGAGCAGTTGTACTATCAGTGGCTTCAGTAGACGCAGGGTGTGGTGCACGTGTAGTGCCAGCCAAAGGATACACCCGAGTGACTACTTCAACTCCTTCAATGTTCTGTGAGAAACTCTGATGCTCTGCATTCTGAAGACTTAGAGGTTCCTTTGCAGGCTCAGGATAGATGGCTTCAGTAGAGATATCCACATCAGGCAGAAAAATCCTATGATTGCGAGTAGATGGCTGATATGAGATATCGGAGTGAAGTTTAATTAGCCGCATTACCCATGGGGCGTAGAACTTCAAGCCAAACAGATCAGAGCCCGATGCAGCAAGTTGGTGGATGAATAAGTCCTGTGCATTAAAGCATTTTCCATGAAGAATATAGAAGACCAAAGTCTTCATTGCACCCTCAAGCTTGGCATTTGGAGAGTGCCCTTTGATGGGCCAGAGAGTTCGCCTGATGATGTGATAGATGGTTCGTGGCAGATACTCAAGGTCTTCAATGAAGAACTCTGTTGGATAAGCAGCATCTTGGGGCAATGGCTTCATCATGCTGAGCATCTGACTCATATTAGGTTCCGGCCTCTTAAAGATGCTCTCAATGGCTTCCCTATGCAGCTGACAGCCATGCTCGTAGAGATCGCCAGGAGTGGGCAAACCAGTGAGCTCAATGATGTTAAATGCATTGGCTTCCTGATGAACATTTCCGGTCATCCACTCCAGGACCCAAGTCTTCGGATCTCTGCTGTACCTACGGATGTGAAGTGTGGCATAGAATTGGAGCAGCAGCTCTTCATTCCAATGCTCTTGGTCAGTAACGAACGGCAGCAGTCCAACTTCCTTGAAGCAATCCAAAGCTTCTTCCAGACAGGGCAGACCAGCTAAGGCTTCAATGTCAAGGCGCTTGTGTGGGAAGATGCGACCTTGGTTGTAAAGAATGCATGAGTAATAGCTTCGCTGAGGATAGCTCCAGAACCGATCAGATGATATCCTTTCCCTTGAGTAGGGGTTCCTGGAGCTATCGAAGAATGTGTTGTCTACCCTAAAGCCATTGATATTGAAGGAGCCAGGTGCTGATGCAGGACCTAGGAACCTTGGCAGTCTTGGGATTGGCTTCTGTACCTGAGGCCTGTGCTCAACATGATAGTCGAACTGGGGACCGGCAGCAGACTCAGGAACAGAAGTGACGGGATCAGTGGCTTCGCTGTCTTCTTCTTCCATTGGGGAGGGCTCCACATTATCTTCATTGGTGGTTGCGGCAGCCGCAAGATTTTCATCCTCCACTTGACAAGCTGGAGGGTCGGTCACAGGCACGTTCTCCTTGAGAACTGCTTCTTGTTGGGACAGGGGAGTGGGAACTTGTGGGACTTCTTCTTCCGCGGCTGATGCAGCCGGATTGTCTTCAGCAGAGACTTGAGGCCTTGGACCTTTGCGAAGTCTGCGCAACACGGGCGACGCTTGTGGAGTTGGAGTGGGCTGGGCCTCAAAGTCTTCTTCCTCTTGTGGGCGATCCGCCCATGAAGCATCCTGTGCAATTGGCGTCAGTGGATGACCAATGCTGATGAGTTCGCTGTTCTGAGGAAGGACTTCACCATCTTCTACATTGTCATGTTGACCAATGTCTTCAGCAGTGATGGGATCAGCTGCTGGAAAGTCTTCTGCTTCATGAGCCTCTATGGAAGCAGGCTCATGGATGGTCAGTTGGCGTTCAGCTTCAGGATAGACCATAGAAATGGGTTCAACTATCAAGGGCTCTGTGGAAGCAGCCCAATCTTTCTTGGTCTTCCTCTTCTTCTTGGAGGGGGCAGTTGGAGAGGCTTCAGAATGTTTCCTCTTCCTGGCTTCAGCCTCAGCAGTCCTTGTCTTCTTGAGCTTTGAAGCTGTTGACCGGCTTTTTGGCTTCGAGCCAGTCATTTTAGTTGGGAAGACAATAGGAACTGCTTCCTGCCTTGGTGCGTCAGGTTCAGCTGTAGCAGGCTTCTTCTTATTCTTTGCGGCCATCCTGGGGTCGATGCCAGGACGCCCAAGGGCCTTGCGCTTCTCAACCTCATTGTAGGCTTGCACACATCTGTCAGCCAGAGTCTTCATGCGCTCACGCGAACCCTGAGCTTCTGCACATTTCTTTACAAAGGCTTCCTTGAGCTCGTGCATCATACTCTTGAAGTTCTTCACTTCCTGCACGCTGAGCTTGGCCATATGCTTCTTGAACTGAGCCTTTTCATAGTCAATCTTTTGCTTCAGTTCAACAATGCGCTGGGAAATAGCGAGTTCTGAAGCAATGGCGCCTTGGAAGGCGACACTGAGGCCAATTGGTAGCTGCAGATCTTCAAAGCTGATGTTTGGCGTGTCAAACCACTCGTCAATGAAGTTGTGGATGATGGTCACATCAAAGAGAGGCAGATCATTGAAGATTTCTGCTTCTTCTTTGCTCTTGATGAGTTGCTCAAGAGCGTCATCTGCTAGATCTTCATCACTTGACAGATCAATGTCGTCATTGCGCAGAATGGCAGCAGCAGTTAGCTCTTGTCCGGTGTGAGGCAGAGGCATCTTGACTTTCTGGGGCTTGGAGATGCGGGATAAGTCTTCGGACTGCACACTGTCTTCAGGAGGTGCAGTTGCCAGTGGCTTCGCCCTTGAGATTTTTGGTGAGGGGGCAAGCTTTGAAGCTTTAGGCTTCTTCATCTTCTTTGTCTTCGGCGCTGCAGGAGCTTCTTCTGATTTAGCGTCAGCTGCAGGCTCATTCACTGCAGTCCCTTGAACTAAGATGCGGGTGATGAGGCCTTCAAGGTTGTAGAAAGGACCGATGACATTGGGTTCTACATCTCGTGTGCCATCTGCCCTTGGTGCTGAGGGACCAGGGTTGAAGTCTAACCCCAAAGTCTTCTTGTTCTGCTTCGCTGAGTTCTGGGCAAACTAGAAGTTGCGCTTGAACAGATTGTCATCACGACACCATAGTAGTGACGATGGGTGTGCATCAGCTGGCTGTGGCCCATGGACCATGCAGGGATAGAAGCCTTGAGCAATGGCTTCATCTCCGGACCTGGGTAGAAGATTCTTGTATTGGATGTCTCCCCATGGTCTCTTGATGGCATTTTTCTCAGCATATTCTTGGGTTACAAATCGGTATTTGAACCATTGTTCTGCCCAATATCTTCGAATCCATTGGATTCGGGTCTTGCGTTGATTGTAATCCTCTTCAGGATCTGTCTTGTACAGTTCTGAGAGTTCATCTGGCAGATCTCTGGATGTTTCTCCATGACGCTTTCTGCCACCCTTCCTTGCTGCTTTCTCTGAAGCCATAAACTTTAACTTGAAAGGCTTCAACACGTTCAAAGGCTTCAAAGGTTTTCTCTTGCTGGACCAACAGGAACTGGCTTCAGGAGAATTGATGTGATGCTGTAAGAATTCTGCAAATGAATGCAGACTATGAGAACCAAAGGATTCTCCCACGAACATGTACCTGTGACAACATTAAGGTGCGAGGGAAGGGGAGGAGGTCATATGCATTCTCAGAAGATTTTGAAGATAAATCAGTTTAGAAGACATTGACCTCATTTTGCGAAGACATTCACTCATAGATAAGGAGTTGGTTCCAGATTTGTATGAATCCATAGATCAGTACAAGTGAGGAATCTAACTACTTTGTGAAGCATAAGTGAATATACTAGGCATGTTATGAGATGCAGTATGAGAGAGATCTAACTTGTGTGAATAGAAACTGCTTGTGGTACAAAGTGACAAATCCATAGGATCAACGGTACTGTAAAAAAGAAGTTTTATTTACCACACTAAGAACTGCTAGACGAAGTGGAAGATGAGGCCGAGCAGTTCGATCTTCCGTGCCCTAACTTGGCGACGGAGGACACCTATGGCGATGGCGGAGAGGACGATGTCCGCGGTTGGTGTGAAGACGGCGTCGGAGAGGTTGCGGCAGCAAAGCGCTTCGTCGCCAGCGTCGTCGAGGGCTAGCGGTGGCGCTAGGGTTCGTGCGAGAGTGGAAGAAGAGATAATGACCGCTGTGAAGTGTGTATTTATAGGTACATGGGCGGCACTGCGCTATTACACAGGTGCCCCTGGCGATTCGCATCTGAGGAACACGTGGCCATTATGTGGAATTTTGGGGTTTGTTCCACGTCCCACGCACACCTTGATTGTCGGGTGGTCGTTCCTACTTCATGTGGAGGAATGAGCATTGAAAATAGACTTAATGGTTGTCTCTGTATCTTCTGCTGACAAGGACGCAGAGAAGACATTCGACAGTTTCAATAGAATGCATATGATTTGGACAGATAGAATTTGAGATAGAAAGCATAGAGAGGTTAGGGTCCGATCACATTCACTTAGTTCAAAAGATTCAACAATGAAGACATAGCTATAAGTGAATGTTGTAGAGGACAGAACACTAATATATATATATATATATATATATATATATATATGTATATATATATATATAATCAACATAGTGAAGATAATCATGAAGATATGTTGAGATCGAAGCCAAACCAAATGTGAAGACATTGCAAGGTAACGTCATGAGTGAAACACTTCAAAATAGAACATTTGGTGGTGGCGTTACCCACCGTATAGGAAGTATTAGACCCAGACACGGCGCACAATTATCGTGGCGCTCCGAAGTCAAATTCCACATTAATGTATTCACACTTAGAATGTATGTCTTCATTGATTGAAGATATACTTTACTTCGTGTGTTGCACATCTAAGTCATCAATATGCATAAGGGTTAGGATGTGTGCCTGATCACAGGACATTTGAGGATTCCAAGATATTTAGCTCACACCGTAACTTGCAAAATCTCTTCTCATCCAAGGGCTTGGTGAAGATATCTGCCAATTGCTCTTCAGTGTTGACGTGTATGATATCAATATCTTCCTTCACAACATGATCTCTGAGAAAGTGATGACGAATTTCAATGTGCTTTGTCTTCGAGTGCTGAACTGGGTTGTTGGCGATCTTGATGGCGCTTTCATTGTCGCAGTAAAGTGGCACTTGCTTCAGATGAATGCCATAGTCCTTGAGTGTTTGCTTCATCCACAGAAGCTGAGCGCAGCAAGATCTAGCAGCAATGTATTCAGATTCAGCAGTGGAGAGAGATACACAGTTCTGCTTCTTTGAAGACCAACATACAAGTGATCGTCCCAGAAAGTGACATGTGCCTGATGTAGAGTTGCGATCAACTTTGTCACCAGCATAATCAGCATCCGAGAATCCAACCAGATCAAACTCTGAGCCCTTTGGATACCATAATCCTAGAGTTGGGGTGTGAGCCAAATATCGAAGAATTCGCTTCACAACTAAGTGATGCGACTCCTTTGGTGCCGCTTGAAATCGAGCACACATGCAAACACTAAGCATAATATCTGGCCTAGATGCACATAGATAAAGTAAAGAACCAATCATGGAGCGGTATACCTTTTGATCGAACTCTTTACCATTGTCGTCGGGACCCAGATGATGTTTGGCTGGCATTGGTGTTGTGAAGCCTTTGCAGTCTTGCATACCGAACTTCTTCAGGCAATCTTTGAGATACTTCTCTTGAGATATGAAGATGCCATTGCATTGCTGTCGTATTTGGAGACCGAGGAAGAACTTCAGCTCTCCCATCATGGACATCTGATATTGCTCTTGCATCATATATCCAAACTCTTCACTGTACTTCTGATTGGTGCAGCCGAAGATAATGTCATCCACATATATTTGGCACACAAACAGTTCACCATCATATGTCTTCGTGAAGAGAGTGGGGTCTAGGGAACCAGGTATGAAGCCTTTGCTCTTCAGGAAGTATTTGAGTGTGTCATACCAGGCCCGAGGGGCTTGTTTGAGGCCATACAGTGCCTTGTTGAGCTTGTATACCATGTCAGGATGTTTTGGATCTTCAAAGCCAGGCGGTTGTGCAACATACACTTCTTCTTCAACCTTGCCATTGAGAAAAGCACTCTTCACATCCATTTGATATAGAAGTATGTTGTGATGATTTGCATAGGCCAGCAGTATGCGTATGGCTTCAAGTCTAGCCACAGGAGCAAATGTTTCATCAAAGTCAATACCTTCCACTTGAGTATATCCTTGAGCAACTAGACGAGCTTTGTTTCTGACAACTTGACCATGCTCATCTTGCTTGTTGTGGTATATCCATTTGGTGCCTATTATATTGTGCTTCCGTGGATGAGGACACTTAACTAGTTCCCATACATTATTCAGCTCAAACTGTTGAAGCTCTTCTTGGATAGCTTGAATCCATTCAGGTTCCATGAAGGCTTCTTCAACTTTCTTGGGTTCTGTTATTGAGACGAATGCGAAGTGCCCACAGAAATTTGCTAGCTGATTTGCCCTTGAACGAGTGAGTGGATCGGGTGCATTGATGCTATCAATTATTCTTTCAATCTGCACTTCATTGGCAACACGAGGATGTACAGGGCGAAGACTTTGCTCTTGCTGATCATTGTCGTTGTTAGAAGGAATGTCTTCAGGCTGAGCATTGTCTTCATGTTGATCAGATGCTGAGATGATAAGTTCTTCTTCAGGATGAGCTTCAGAAGGTATAATGTCTCCAGTTCCCATTAGCTTGATTGATTCACTGGATGGAACTTCATCTAGCACATTTGGCAGTTGCTCTCTTTGTGAACCATTGGTCTCATTGAACCGCACATCCACTGTTTCAACCACTTTGTAATGAAAGAGATTGAAGACTTTGTAGGAGTGTGACTCCTTTACATATCCAAGCATAAAACCCTCATGTGCTTTTGGCGCAAACTTTGAGGTGTGATGTGGGTCCTTGATCCAGCACCTTGCGCCAAATACTCTGAAGTAACTGACATTTGGCTTCTTGCCAGTAAGGAGCTCATAAGATGTCTTGTTCAGAAGGTTGTGAAGATAAACACGATTGATTGTATGGCATGCAGTATCAATGGCTTCAGGCCAGAATTTTCTTGGGGTCTTGTATTCATCTAGCATCGTTATGGCCATCTCAATGAGTGTTCTGTTCTTGCGTTCGACGACGCCATTCTGCTGTGGCGTGTACGGGGCTGAGAATTCATGTGTGATGCCCAAGGTATCAAGATATGTATCAAGGCCAGTGTTCTTGAATTCAGTGTCATTGTCACTTCTGATGTGCTTTATCTTGGCGCCATAATTGTTCATAGCTCGATTGGCGAAGCATCTGAAGACATCCTGCACTTCAGTCTTGTAAAGGATTTATGTGCACCCAAGTGTATCTAGAGTAATCATCAACAATAAAGAAGCCATAGAGGCATGCAGTAGTAGTAAGAGTTGAGTAATGAGTGGGACCGAAAAGATCCATGTGAAGCAGTTCGAAGGGTCGAGTAGTGGTCATGATTGTCTTCGAAGGATGTTTGGCCCTCATCATCTTCCCTGCTTCACAGGCACCGCATAAGTGGTCTTTCTTGAACTTGACGCCCTCGATGCCTATGACATGCTTCTTCTTCGCAAGGGTGTGGAGGTTCCTCATGCCAGCATGCCCAAGCCTCCGATGCCAGAGCCAGCATTCTGAAGCTTTTGCTAGAAGACATACGGCAAGCTGTGGTCCTGCTGAGAAATCTACTACGTACAGATCATCTTTTCGATACCCTTCAAACACTAGAGACTTGTCAGATTCCATTAGTACAAGGCAACGATATTTTCAAAATATTACGATCATGTTCAAATCGCAAAGCATTGAGACATACATTAAGTTGAAGCCAAGGGATTCAACAAACATGACTTTGTCCATGTGTTGATCCCTTGAGATTGCAACTCTACCTAGACCCAATACCTTACTTTTACCAGTGTCAGCAAATGTGATGTGGCTCTTGTTGGATGGACGTAAGGTTGAGTCCATAAGAAGACTTCTTTTGCCAGTCATGTGATTTGTACACCCACTATCAATAATCCATTCTGAAGACGCTGGTGTCGTACCCTACAGTGCAGTTAGGGGGATAGGCTTCACCAAGAGCATTGTGAAGCAAAAACATTTGACGAACCAATGGGTTATGAAAGCTTAGATCCAGATTAGGACTAATAGGGAGAGTAGCAAGCGATGCAGGAACGAAGTACATAGTAAGACCATTCGGGCATTTGATCTTGCGCCCTACAAGATGTTTAAGGTCCCCAGCAATGGCGTCAGACGATTTTGGTTTTCTGCTGGAGACATTTCCCTGCAAAAGAGAGTTAAGCTTTCTTAGCCACCCACATCTTCAAGGGTGGCTGAGAAGCAATAAGTCTAAGTGCAGCATCTGAGAATTTTGGCTTTGGAGCCCTAGCAAACAGTCTTGCAGGCGGACAATAGTACTCATAAGAATAAGCAGAATAGTTCTTGGTCTTATGAACATGGCGGTTTGATGAACCGCTCTCATATTCATATGCCTGAGTATGGTTTCCCTGCAAAACATTTGCGTTAGTGCGACTCAGGTGAGTCCTCTGTCTGTATGAAGCCTTTGGACCGTATGAAGCCTTTTGTCTGAGGTTTGTCTTCTTCACGTGAGGTGTCATGATGACATTCACAGGAATATTCTCCAGACACCTTTTCGGAACCCAGATCTTCTTCATAGGCGGTCCATTCCTACAGTTAGTACCAATGTACCTGGCAAACACTTCACCATTCTGATTCTTAAACAGTATATAGTTTGCATCAAAGGATTCATCAATGATAATGGGGTTAGCACAGGTGAAGCCAGATAGATTGGATGGGTCTGCTGAAGGTTCCTTTGCAGCAACCCACATGGTTTTGGGGTACTGCTCAGGTTTCTAGTAAGAGCCATCAACATTCATTTTCCTTACGAACCCAACACCCTCTTTCCTCGGGTTTCGGTTCAGAATCTGCTTTTTGAGGACATCACATAGTGTCTGATGCCCTTTAAGACTTTTGTACATCCCTGTTTCAAGCAATGTCTTCAACCTAGCATTCTCATCAGCAATAGCAGTGGTATCCTCAGCAGAGGGGTTAGTTACCACATCAACAGTTGAAGATATTGCAACAGTAGTAGCAGTAGAACATTCAGCAACAGAAGTAGCATTATCACGCTCAATGCATTTAAGACATGGTGGTTCAAATCCTTCCTGAGCGGGACTGATCTGTTTGGAGTGAAGTGACTCGTTTTCCTTTTGAAGATCTTCATGAACCGCTCTCAATTTCTCAAGATCTTGCTTCCTTTGAAGATAATCATAGGAAAGCTTTTCATGAGTTGTTGAGAGAGTTTCATGACGACTTTCAAGTTCCTGATACTTAACGTGAAGATTTTTTATGTCTTCAATTAAGGATTCAGATCGAGTCATTTCAGCACCTAACAGATCATCGCTTCTATCTAACAGTTTTTGAATATGTTCCATAGCTTTTTGCTGTTCAGTTGCAATTTTAGCAAGTGTTTTGTAGCTGGGTTTTGAATCACAATCAGAGTCATCGTCACTAGATGTTTGATAGTGAGTAGTGCGTGTGTTTACCTTGGCACCGCGAGCCATGAAGCAGTAGGTAGAAGCGGAGTAGTCCTTGTCATTTGCATCGGTGTTGGTGACGAGGTCATTGTCTTCAGTATTGAAGATGGACTTGGCAACGTATGCTGTAGCCAGACTTGCGACGCCTGAATCAGACTCCTCCTGAGACTCCACCTCCGCTCCTCAGAAGCGGAATCCTCCTCCGAGTCCATTTCCTTGCCAACAAACGCACGTGCCTTGCCAGATGAGCTCTTCTTGTGTGATGAAGACTTTGAAGAAGACTTGGACGAAGACTTTGAGTATTTCTTCTTCTTCTTGTCGTCAGAGTCATATTCCTTGCTCTTCTTCTTCTTTTTGTTCTCATTGTCCCACTGTAGACACTCAGAGATGAAGTGGCCAGGTTTCTTGCACTTGTGACATGTTTTCTTCTTGTAGTCGTGAGCAGAAGCTTCATCATTCCTTGAGCTTGATCGGGAAGACTTTCGAAAGCCTTTCTTCTTGGTGAATTTTTGGAACTTCTTCACAAGCATAGCAAGTTCTCTTCCAATGTCTTCAGGATCATCAGAACTGCTGTCAGATTCTTCTTTAGATGAGGAGACAGCTTTTGCCTTCAAGGCACGAGTTCGCCCATAGTTTGGACCATAGATATCTCTTTTCTCAGAAAGCTGAAACTCATGTGTGTTGAGCCTCTCAAGTATGTCAGATGGATCGAGTGTCTTGAAATCAGGACGTTCTTGAATCATCAGGGCTAGGATGTCAAACGAACTATCAAGTGATCTCAGTAGTGTCTTGACGACTTCATGTTTGGTGATCTCAGTAGCGCCGAGGGCTTGAAGCTCATTTGTGATGTCAGTGAGTCGGTCAAAAGTGTGTTGGACATTCTCATTGTCATTTCGCTTGAAGCGGTTGAAGAGGTTGCGAAGGACACTGATTCTCTGATCTCTCTGGGTTGAGATGCCTTCATTGACCTTGGAGAGCCAGTCCCAGACCAGCTTAGATGTCTTCAAAGCACTCACACGGCCATACTGTCCTTTGGTCAGGTGACCACGGATGATATTCTTGGCAGTAGAGTCCAGTTGAACAAATTTCTTGACGTCAGCAGCAGTGACACCTTCTCCAGCCTTGGGAACACCGTTTTCGACGACATACCATAGGTCGACATCAATGGCTTCAAGATGCATGCGCATCTTATTCTTCCAGTAGGGTTATTCAGTTCCATCGAAGACGGGGCACGCAGCGGAGACTTTAATTATCCCTGCAGTCGACATAGCTAAAACTCCAGGTGGTTAAACCGAATCACACAGAACAAGGGAGCACCTTGCTCTGATACCAACTGAAAGTGTGTTATATCGTCTAGAGGGGGGTGAATAGGCGATTTTTATAAAAGTCTTCAAAACGTGGAAGTTATGAAGACAAACGATAGAAATAAACCTATTACCATGCAGCGGAAGGTAGACTACACTAGGAAAGCCATAGTCAAGTGTTCAATGAAGTGAGAGCACAATGACTTAATAGCAGCAATGTAGTAAGGATCAAGTAGGAAGATATTATGAAGCCATACAGAGCATGCAGTCACTCAGTGAAGACAAAAGATAGTGCAAACATACAATGACTTCACAAGGAGCAACAGTAAGTAAAAGGAAGGGAAGATGAAACCAGTGACTCGTTGAAGACAATGATTTGTTGGACCAGTTCCAGTTGCTGTGACAACCGTACGTCTGGTTGGGGCAGCTAGGTATTTAAACCTTAGGACACACAGTCCCGGACACCCAGTCCTGAACACGCAGCTCAGGACACCTAGTCCTCACCGTATTCCCCTTGAGCTAAGGTCACACTCTGGTAAGTCTTCAAGGTAGACTCCCAAACCTCCACAGACTTCGTTCACCGGCAATCCACAATGTCTCTTGGATGCTCAGAATGCGATGCCTAACCGGCTGGAGGATGCACAATCCTCAAGTGTAATAAGTCTTCAGATCACACAGACAAGAAGACTTAAGTGATGCCCAATTCTCTCTGGCTCTGGGTGGTTAGGGCTTTATCCTCGCAAGGAATTCTCTCTCAAAGGCTTCGAGGTGGGTTGCTCTCAAACGACAAAAGCCGTACTCTCAATCTGAGCAGCCAACCGTTTATGGTTGTGGGGGGTGGGCTATTTATAGCCACTTGAACCCGACCTGATTTGTCTGAAATGACCCTAGGTCACTAAGGAACTGACACGTGTTCCAACTGTTAGATTTCAAACTCACACGACAACTTTACTTGGGCTACAAGCAAAGCTGACTTGTCCGACTCTGGACAAGATTCGCTCTCATAGTCTTCACTCGAAGACATAGGTTTTTGGTTAGGCATCACTTCAATCAGTCTGACTGGTTCTCTTGGACCCCACTTAACAGTACGGTGGTTCCTATGACTCAACACAAAAGAAAAAGAACTACGAAAGATCTAAGTCTTCGAGCTCCATAGGCTTCATGTGGTGTCTTCTCTTGTCATAGTCTTCAATGTGAATATCTTCATATACCACCTTTGACTTCAATGTCTTCATACATTTTTAGGGGTCATCTCTGGTAGAAAAACCGAATCAATGAGGGACTTCTACCTGTGTTATCCTGCAATTCTCACAAACACATTAGTCCCTCAACTAGGTTTGTCGTCAATACTCCAAAACCAACTAGGGGTGGCACTAGATGCACTTACAAATAGCAAGACTTCTCCCATGTCCTCAGGAACAAACGTAACTACTCACAAAGCATATTCATGTTCATCATCAGAGGGGTATTAATATGCATATAGGATCTGAAAATATGATCTTCCACCAAATAAACCAACTAGCATCAACTACAAGGAGTAATTAACAATACTAGCAACCCACAGGTACCAATCCCAGACTTGGAGACAAGAATTGGATACAAGAGATGAACTAGGGTTTGAGAGGAGATGGTGCTGGTGAAGATGTTGATGGAGATTGACCCCCTCCCGATGAGATGATCGTTGGTGATGACGATGGCGATGATTTCCCCCTCCCGGAGGGAAGTTTCCCCGGCAGAACAACTCCGCTAGAGCCATAGATTGGTTCCGCCAAGGTTCCTCCTCGTGGCAGCGGAGTCTCGTCCTGAAAGCTTGCTTACGATTTTTTTTCCTCAACGAAAGACTCCACATAGCAGAAGATGGGCATCGGAGGGCCACCAGGGGCCCACGTGGCAGGGGGCGCGCCCAGGGGGTAGGGCGCGCCCCCACCCTCGTGGCCAGGGTGTGTCCCCCCTCTGGAACTTCTTGCGCTCAGTATTATTTATATATTCTGAAAATGACTAACGTGAAGTTTCGGGACTTTTGGATCTGCGCAAAATAGGTCTCTAATATTTGCTCCTTTTCCAGCCCAGAATCCCAGCTGCCGGCATTCTCCCTATTTATGTAAACCCTGTAAAATAAGAGAGAATAGGCATAAGTATTGTGACATAATGTGTAATAAGAACCCATAATGCAATAAATATTGATATAAAAGCATGATGCAAAACGAACATATCACATTACCGAGAGGGCCCAGAGATACCTCTCCGATACACTGAGTGTCAAATCCTAATCTCAATCTATGCCAACTCAACAAACACCATCAGAGACACCTGTAGAGCTTCTTTATAGTCACCCAGTTACGTTGTGAAGTTTGATAGCACACTAAGTGTTCCTCCGGTATTCGGGAGTTGCATAATCTCGTAGTCATAGGAACATGTATAAGTCATGAAGAAAGCAATAGCAATAAACTAAATGATCATAGTGCTAAGCTAACAGATGGGTCTAGTCCATCACATCATCTCTCTAATGATGTGATCCCGTTCATCAAATGACAACACATGTCTATGGCTAGGAAACTTAACCATCTTTGATTAACGAGCTAGTCAAGTAGAGGCATACTAGGGACACTTTGTTTGTCTATGTATTCACACATGTACTAAGTTTCCGGTTAATACAATTCTAGCATGAATAATAAACATTTATCGTGATATAAGGAAATATAAATAACAACTTTATTATTGCCTCTAGGGCATATTTCCTTCAATAATAGGTAGGTATGGTGCCTGTTTTGAGGTAGGTATATGGTGGGTTTATGGTACCGGCAAAATTTGCGTGGTACTAGAGAGGCTAGCAATGGCAGAAAGGTGAGAGTGCGTATAATCCATGGACTCAACATTAGTCATAAAGAACTCACGTACTTATTGAAAAAATCTATTAGGCATCGCAACAAAGTACTACGCGCATGCTCTTAGGGGGATAGATTGGTAGGAAAAGACCATTGCTCGTCCCGGACCGCCACTCATAAGGAAGACAATCAATAAATAAATCATGCTCCGACTTCATCACATAATGGTTCACCATACGTGCGTGCTACGGGACTCACAAACTTTAACACAAGTATTTCTCAAATTCACAACTACTCACTAGCATGACTTTAATGTCACCATCTTCATATCTCAAAACAATCATAAGGAAACAAACTTCTCGTAGTATTCAATGTACTTTATATCAAAGTTTTCATTATATCCCTCTTGGATGCCTATCATATTAGCACTAAATTTATAACCAAAGAAAATTACCATGCTGTTTTAAAGACTCTCAAAATAATATAAGGGAAGTGCGAGAGTTCATCAATTTCTATAAAATAAAACCACCGCCGTGCTCTAAAAAGATATAAGTGAAGCACTAGGGCAAATTTGCCTAGCTTAAAATATATAAGTGAAGCACATAGAGTATTCTAATAAATCACGATTCATGCATGTTTGTATCAAAAGGTGTGTACAGCAAGGATGATTGTGGAAAACTAAAAAGCAAAGACTCAAATCATACAAGACACTCCAAGCAAAACACATATCGTGGTGAATAAAAATATAGCCTCAAGTAAAGTTACCGGTAGACAAAGACAAAAGAGGGGATGCCTTCCGGGGCATCCCAAAGCTTAGGCTCTTGATTATCCTTGAATATTACCTTGGGGTTCCTTGGGCATACCCAAGCTTAGGCTCTTACCACTCCTTATTCCATAGTCCATCAAATCCTTACCCAAAACATGAAAACTTCACAACACAAAACTCAACAGAAAATCTCGTAAGCTCCATTAGTATAAGAAAATAAATCACCACTTTTGTTAGTGTTGTGAACTCATTCTTTATTTATATTGGTGTAATATATACTGTATTCCAACTTTTGCATGGTTCATACCCCCCTGATACTAGCCATAGATGCATCAAAATAAGCAAACAACACGCGAAAAACAGAATCTGTCAAAAACAGAACAGTCTGTAGAAATCTGGATATTTCGAGTACTTATTTAACTCCAAAAATCCTTAAAAATGAGGACAAACTAAGAATTATTTTTATTAATCCTCTGCAAAAATAATCAGTATTTTATATTTCTTCTTCTAAAAATGAAAATTAATCTCCTGGGTGCAAAAGTTTCTGTTTTTCAGCAGGATCAAATCAACTATCACCGTAAGCTATCCCAAAGGTCTTACTTGGCAAAAACACTAACTAAAACACAAAACCACATCTAACCAGAGGCTAGATGAATTATTTAATGCAAAACAGGGCCTATAAACTAAGAACAAAAATAAAATTGGGTTGCCTCCCAACAAGCGCTATTGTTTAACATCCTTAGCTAGGCATAAAACACAAATAGATCTAGATATTGTCATCTGTGATATGTAATCCATAAGTGGCTCTCATAATAGATTCATAAGGCAATTTAATTTTGTTTATTGGAAAGTGTTCCATGCCTTTCCTTAACGGAAATTGAAATCTAATGTTTCCTTCTTTCATATCAATAATTGCACCAACCGTTCTAAGGAAAGGTCTACCAAGAATAATAGGACATGTAGGGTTGCAATCTATATCAAGAACAATGAAATCTACGGGCACATAATTTCTATTTGCAACAATAAGAACATCATTAATCCTTCCCATAGGTTTCTTGGTAGTGGAATCCACAAGATGCAAATTTAAAGAACAATCATCAAATTCACGGAAACCTAACACATCACATAAAGTTTTTTGGAATCGTGGAAACACTAGCACCCAGATCACACAAAGCATGGAATTCATAATCTTTAATCTTATCTTAATAGTAGGTTCCCACTCATCATAAAGTTTTCTAGGGATAGAAACTTCCAATTCAAGCTTTTCTACAAACGATTGCACCATAGCATCAACGATATGTTTAGTAAAAACTTTGTTTTGATTATAAGCATGAGGAGAATTCAACATGGATTGAAAAAAGGAAATACAATCTATTAAAGAAAAATTATTATAATTAAATTCCTTTAAATCCAAAAGAGTGGGTTCATTGCTATTTAATGTTTTGACCAAATTTTGGAATGTTATACTAAATAGATAGATTGATTTATTGTTTGATTGTTGTGTGATTGATTGAGTGAAATTCAAAACTTTTTGAAAGTTAAATGAGAGGGAATAAAAGGACTTTCCCAAACTTTCACCTTTTGCATTTTGATCCCCGTGAAATTCAAATTCTTTTCATCACGAAACCCTGGAGAGAAGATGACATGACTTCTTCCATTTATTTAAATGACAAGGGGTGTTGAAAATATTGGAATTTCATTTGAAAAATATTTCCAGTTCTGAAACTTTAAGCAACTCAATGATTTTCACGAGAGGAGATAAAATGACTTCTTCAAATTATATGAAATATGAGTTGGGAGTTTCAAAGAATTAAACTCAAAGTTCTTTTGAATTTATTTTCAATTTGGAGTTAATTGAGTTTTATTCAAATTATTTTTCTCCAAAAATAAAATATATGGAAATTAGGGTAACATGATTCCCTACAACATAAAATAGGAGAGAAACAAATTTGAAATCATTTTGGTATTTTTAAAATGATTTTTATTGGTTTTTATTAGACCAGTAGCACTCTTTGAATTATCTGAATTTGTGTGGATTTTATTTGGCATTATAAAAATGACCATGTTGTAGAAAATCTTTTTCTGAAAATTTTGATATATTATATGCCTATATAAGTTTTTTTTTATTTTGTGTTTTTATTGTCTCTGTTTGTCTAAAAAAATGTTAAAAAAAGAACTTTTGGACCGACCGGGCCGGCCCAACCAGCCAGGCCACGGCCCAGCCGGCCCACGTGCCCGCATCGCTGCCTCCGACTCCAGGAGGAGTTCACCGCCCGCACGCCTCCCGAGCGCCGCCACCGTGTCGTGCCGCCTCCGGTCTCCCCTTGCCCCTCCTCCACGCCACCTCCTCCCCTCCCTATAAATCTGGAGCCCCGAGCCCCGTTTCCCTCTCTGCCAGCACCGCCTTCTCCCACATCACGCGCCGCCGGCGAGATCCGCCAAGCTCCGCCCGAAGCCGCCTCTCTCGCCGCCGACGACGACCAACGCGTCATACTGTTAGAAATTATTTTTTGTTGCAAGAGTTATTTGCTTGGTTTTGAAGTTTTTCGAATCATCTCCTTCGATCTTTCTGATATTTTGAGTGATTGCTTATGTGTGGTTACTATTGTTTGCTTATGATAGATTGACCGGAGTGTGATGAGTAGAACTATCAAGAGTTATGAGTGTGAATCATCTTCATCAACATTGCAGGCAAGTTCACACTTTGATCATATTCCTTTCATACCCAGTTTTTATGCATTAGTTTCACCCTCAAACATTGCATGAGTAGGATTGATAACATGTGGGTATTGGGAAGTAGTTGATGAGGTAGGAACCTATTGCCCTGCATTCAAACCTTGGGAGTTACTTTTACGTTATGCTTATGTTGCCATGCTATGCTCGTAGACGTGGATTGGGTTTGAGAGTATTTCATGATAGATGTGAGATTGTTAATTAATGGTTTACTTAAGGTGGCAACTTTAACACACATCTGGGTGGATTGAGGCACCTGGGTATTCCAGCGATTGCCTGTTTAGGCACCTGGGTATTCCAGGATTGCCTGTTTTTTATGGACCGCCACCCAGGCTCAAAGGGATCATGAGATTATTCATACTAGAAACTTTCGTGTGCAGCCACAAGCTATTATGGGCTCTAGCATAGTTGATTAAGTCATGTGAACTCTTACAGTGGTAGACTAGCAGATGTAGGGGTTGTAGGTGGTACGGTCTACCCATCGTAAGGTGCAAACGCTTCTGAAAGACTATGTCTCGATCATCTATTTCTCAAACACCATGTAGTGCGAGAAATCCAATGGAGGAGATCGAGTGTTGTGGGGAAAAGTGCGCAAACCTCTGCAGAGTGTATAAACTAATCATGATTAGTCGTGTCCCCGGTTATGGACGTCTTGAGTATCTAGTACTTGGATTATCATGTGAATCTCATCATGTTACTTTAAATTAATTTTGTTGGGTTTAATGATGTTACTTAATTGGGATTGAGAATGCTGTCAACCATTCTCAATGTTTAACAACCACCGTGATAGTTAAATAAAATATATTCCTTTGCAGTAGGGAAAAATTGGCTTTTCGCAAAAACCTTATAACCATAGAGCTTTTCCACCAGCCAAATATGCATGTAGTGATAGCCATTGTTCATCATTCTCTATGGTGTGAATTTGCCAGTACATTCAATGTACTGACTCTTTGTGGCTGCAACGTCTCATGTTGCAGGAATCTTACGACGAGTAAATGATATGTTAGGGTTACGATTTCTACACTCAACTTTGCCGTTGGTGTTGATGGGAACCCACAACCTTGTTACTTCCGCTATTTGGATTGAGGTAATAGTATTTATGTTACTTTATACATGTGATTTACCTCTGTTATAAATCCTCGAGTATTGTGTGTGTCAGCATACCGATCCAGGGATGACACTTAAGCATAGAGACTTGATCCATTCGGGTCGGGTCGCTACAAGATGGTATCAGAGCACATGTTGACTGTAGGACGTGACCCTAGAAACTGGCAAGCCCATAGCAAATATTTTTCTCTACAACTTTCCCTTTCAAAAAGATCTTTTACCTCTCTTCTCTTCTGAGCTTATTCAAAAATTCCCTTTTAGTGAGACCATACCCCTTTTCCCTTTGGATCACTCGAAGATTCGACGGATGAAACCACTCCAAGAAGTACAAGATATTGGACAACTAAGACCGCTTCTGAATGAAGAGGATTTTACTGTGCATCTGAATAATGGAAACTACAACGGTTGAAGACTCCGAAGACTAGGAGAATTTGAAGGCTCTGAAGAATCCCTAGATTTGTATGACCTAGGAAAGGCTACCCTTATGGAACTTGACGGACTATGGAAGTTGTCAATGCCCGAGATCAGGGTGTATCAGAGAAAGACCGGAGCATGGAGAGTTAAAAACTTAAGGTTCTGTCAAGGAAAACCCTAAGGCAGGAGATATCAACTATGGAGAGATGGCTCATGGAAATGGCAAGAGCAGAAACCCAGCTATCCATGATGTTATGGCCTGCTTATACTATTGTCACCGTGCTGAGTTAAGCATGCATATGCATGGAAGGATTGGATGGTAGAAGGCTGATGGAGCACCTATCAGCAAGAGGTGAAGTTTTAACCTAGGCCGGTGTATCACCAGGATCTGGAGTGTTACATCAAGAAGTTTAAGATGGACTTGTAGGAAGTCATATTTGACAAGGAGGCCATTCATGAAGAACTTAGGACCCAGAAGATGAAAGTAGCCAAGCTAGATAAGCAAAACCTCGAGAAACCGGAGATTCGTCAGGAACTAGACCATGGTTCATGCCAAGGATGTTGAAACCTAGAAGTTTGAAATGCAATTCCGGAATATTAAAGGATGTCACGAGAGATTTCACGTAAATAGAGATGATCTGGCAAAAGAACTTGAGAAAGACAAGCATGATCGGAAGAAGCCATTGGAGGCATGAACAAGGCTTGAAGAGTTATACAACCTTGAAGATTTATTGACCTTTAGAAGACCAAACCCCTGTTATATGCCTACGTTAGATGCAACGATTGTGAGCTGTCATTTGTTTGATGTTTTTCAACAGCCACAATAAAATCTGTCTTTTCAAAACTTTTGTTTGTATTGTGTGTATCCCTCTCCCTCTCTCTTATCTTACCCCAAACCCACATGGACCCAATAGAGGATGCATGGAGATGAGCTTGTATTTTCTGGACCGATGAGTCAATTGGAGACGGGCCGATGGATTCAAAACATGGAGGATCACATGGAGAATAACCTTATAGTTGGAAATGATATGACCCAGCATGCTCTTCAGTGCTTTGAAAGAGGTGCTGCTACTTGGTGGAGGATGTACCAAACCATGAATGGATGGCAAGGAGTAACCACTTGGAGAGAATTTAAGTTGACCTTGCCAAAGTCTCGGTTTGTGTCCCAGAAGTTGAAGCCTTATGGAAAGGATATGAAGAAACCTTGTGCATGCAAGATTTGTGGAGAATAGGACACACCCATAAAGAACACAAGGATGAATGCCCTAATTGTGAAGGAAGTCACCCGGTTGAAGAATGCCCAACTAGGCAGATTACTTGTTTCTTGTGTGAAGGGACTACCCACTATCCTGCTCAGTGTCACATTTACCCCATGGTACAACGAACCATCCAGCAGTAGAGAGAAGTAATGAAAGGAGCCCTCATGGAAATTTTAGAAGAAGCTGTGATGAAGGAAGGGATGGAGGACACACCTAAAGAAGGCCCGAGTAAACCCTGCACTAAGTCTTGCTATTCATGTGGAGAAGAAGGTCACATCTCCCAAAATTGTTTGAATGGGGATCTAGTAGAATTCCCGATAGAGGAAGTAGAATATGACCCACAGGAAATAGAAGCCCTGATTGGAATGGAAAAGTCCAGGAAGAGAAACCGATTGGAGCCCAGGAGGGACCTGAGTCATATCACCTATTACAGGTGCAAGGAGTCAGGGCACTACCTCAACAGTTGCCCAAAAAGGAAACCTCGATACTTGCCAGAAGTACTATGTTTTAGTTGTAATAGAGCAGGGCACTTTGCCAGAGGATGCCCCAAGAAGAAGGAGACTTGTGCTAGATGGTGAGTTTGCAATAAAAGAAATGGAGTAGTAGAAGTGAGAACATTTTCTTTTATATCGAGGTGTTGAGTTGAGACATGTAATGGAAAAGCGAGAGATTGTAATCAATTGAGAGTGAATAAAGTTAGCATCGTTGGTACTGATATGGATTTTATGAGTTGTTACTCTATGAAGAAATATTTTGATAATTTCTGAGGATATGAGAAATATGGTCTATGGAAGATTTGTGCATTTTAAGGGTGGTAGTACCCTGTAAGAACCCTTGACCCCTGGAAAAGATAAGGATACTCCACTGAGTGGATTTTGGACAAAATGAATATGAGTTTTGTCTCGATATGTGTGATACCCCAAGACTATGTGGGATGAAGTTGGAGACCGTCAGTTGTTTGGACCAAATGTGATCAAGGAGTCAGAAGAGAATGTTAAGTTGATTCGAGATAGACTGAAGGTAGCTCAGTCCAGGCAGAAGAGTTATGCAGACTAAAAAAAGCAAGGAGGTAGTCTATGAAATTGGAGACAGAGCATGTCTTCGTGTGACCCCTCTGCGAGGAGTTAAACGATTTGGAGTTAAGGGACAGTTAGCCCCGAGATTTGTAGGACCATACTGAGTTTTGGAGCATATGGGAGAAGTGGCCAACAAGTTGGAGTCACCCGAAGGACTGTCAGGAGTTCATGATGTGTTTCACGTTTCCCAGTTGAAGAAGTGCCATGCAGAGATGGCCAATATTCCCCTTTAAGGACGCTTGACCCTGGAAAGGATAATGATGTTCCATGAAGTGGAGTATGGACTCCATAAGTATAAGTTTATATCTCGGTATGTGGGATAACCCACGAGGATGAAGAGATGGATTACTATTGGATATAAAGGAGGTATGATGTTGGTATTATGGAATGATTATAACTCCATGATGAGTTTGAGTAATCATGCCTTAGTCTTGTACAAATAGAAGGAAGGGAGACAATACAATTGGATGGATTTTAAGTATGCTAGGAAGCTGGAAGTTGGATGTTGGAATAACGATAAGTTGCCCAGAGGATAAGTTCAAGGTTTACAAGTGATGAGATGGGCCATAACCCACAGGCCCCAGGACCTGCCAAGAATCAAGCACACTCTTGCTGAAGGAAAAACCCTGGAAGAGGATATGCCCTTATCGATAGACGATCTTATAGGAGTAATGCAAAACCTAAGAGTTGTGAAGGAACGATAGATTGTTGTTTGGCTTGCAGAATCTATGGATTTATCCGAACTTGGTTCATCGACAAGAGAAATTCTGCAATGCTTGTGAGGATGACCGAGTGTTAGAATGCGAGATTCACTAAAGCATATACAGGGTAATGATTTGGGTGCGGGATGGATTGATCAACATACCGACTTACTCTTATTATTCGCCTTGCTATATGGGATGGTAAGTCTGAGTGACTTACCTATAGTAGAGAGACGATGATCAAAATCCTGTTTAAAACTTAGAATGGTATAAGTATTTTCCCTTGTACAAGGTAGCTTTTGCCAACCGTAGGTTATACGGTGAGGATCAACCAGACCCATTTCGTGCAGGAGAAACCCTAAATTGTTAACCACCATGAGATATCGATAGTTAGTTAGTATTGGCGCCAGACCCGTCAGCTAAGAAGACCCAATCTCGGAATAACCTTACCAAGAGGAAATGAGAGAAGAATTGAGGAAAAGGTTATGCCACTACCTGAAGAGCCCAGAGAAGGAATCATCCTTACGATCTGAGAAGACCGGCACTGTCAAGAATAAGGATGGAGTATATGAGTTTTGATGGAACCATAACCATGCTTCTAAGGGTGGTAGCACCCCAGACCCCGTGTGATGATCGATGGATTTTGAGGAGACCCCAAACCATAACCTATTTCTTGCTAGCCTCTCTGAATCTCAAGGACGATATTCATTTTAAGGGTGGTAGGTTTGTAACATCCCAAAATTCTAAGTTTTGGAATGTTATAATAAATAGATTGATTTATTTATTGTTTGATTGTTGTTTGATTGATTGAGTGAAATTCGAAACTTTTTGAAAGTTAAATGATAGGGAATAAAAGGATTTTCCCAAACTTTCACCTTTTGCATTTTGATCCCCGTGAAATTCAAATTCTTTTCATCACAAAACCCTGGAGAGAAGATGACATGACTTCTTCCATTTATTTAAATGACAAGGGGTGTTGAAAATATTGGAATTTCATTTGGAAAATATTTCCAGTTCTGAAACTTTAAGCAACTCAATGATTCACGAGAGGAGATAAAATGACTTCTTCAAATTATATGAAATATGAGTTGGGAGTTTCAAAGAATTAAATTCAAAGTTCTTTTGAATTTATTTTCAATTTGGTGGTAATTGAGTTTTATTCAAATTATTTTTCTCCAAAAATAAAATATATGGAAATTAGGGTAACATGATTCCCTACAACATAAAATTGGAGAGAAATAAATTTGAAATCATTTTGGTATTTTTAAAATGATTTTTATTGGTTTTTATTAGACCAGTAGCACTCTTTGAATTATCTGTATTTGTGTGGATTTTATTTGGCATTATAAAAATGTCCATGTTGTAGAAAATCTTTTTTCTGAAAATTTTGATATATTATATGCCTATATAAGTTTTTTTTTATTTTGTGTTTTTATTGTCTCTGTTTGTCTGAAAAAATGTTTTAAAAAAGAACTTTTGGACCGACCGGGCCGGCCCACCCAGGCCACGGCCCAGCCGGCCCACGCGCCCGCACCGCCGCCTTCGACTCCGGAAGGAGTTCGCCGCCCGCACGCCTCCCGAGCGCCGCCACCGCGTCGTGCCGCCTACGGTCTCCCCTTGCCCCTCCTCCACGCCACCTCCTCCCCTCCCTATAAATCCGGAGCCCCGGGCCCC
Organism: Triticum dicoccoides; assembly: GCF_002162155.2. Taxonomy (NCBI): domain Eukaryota; kingdom Viridiplantae; phylum Streptophyta; class Magnoliopsida; order Poales; family Poaceae; genus Triticum; species Triticum dicoccoides. The sequence goes on along the minus strand of NC_041382.1, from coordinate 660,417,426 downwards.
GTTTCCCTCTCTGCCAGCGCCGCCTTCTCCCACATCTGGCGCCGCCGGCGAGATCCGCCGAGCTCCGCCCGGTTTTTCTAGTTTAGATCGGTTAATTTTTTTGGGGGGTTAAGTTATTTTGCGAACATTCACTGGTTAGGTATACTCAGCGAACGATTTTCGTTCTTTAGCGTTCTGTAACGAACGTTCGCTTTTTTGTTTTTCTTTTTCTGATATTTTTTCAGTCAGGGACCTGTTAGTAGTTAGTTCTTTTACAGTTTAGTCCCTGTTCTTCAACCTATCACTACTTTTTGCTCATTTGTCCAAATCCAACGAAACCAACACCCACTTCTTCGTTACGATCTCCTCTATCCAGTAAAACAATTCAAACATGTTTTTGAAAAGTTTAAAATTTGAATTAGACCAGATTTGAATTCAAACTTCTTTTGAACATAACTTGAGTTCCGTAACTCCGATTTAGTTGATTCTTTTTGCAAATCAACGCTCTTGACCTAAACTTTCTGATCAGGCCAAATTCACTTAATTTTGGTACTGTTAGAAATTGTTTTATGTTGCAAGAGTTATTTCCTTGGTTTTGAAGTTTTTCGAATTGTCTTCTTCGATCCTTCTGATAATTTAAGTGATTGCTTATGTGTGGTTACTATTACTTGCTTACCATAGATTGACCGGAGTGTGACGAGTAGAACTATCAAGAGTTATGAGTACGAATCATCTTCATCAACATTGCAGGCAAGTTCACACTTTGATCATATTCCTTTCATACCCAGTTTTTATGCATTAGTTTCACCCTCAAGCATTGCAAGAGTAGGATTGATAACATGTCGGTATTGGGAAGTAGTTGATGAGGTAGGAACCTATTGCCCTGCATTCAAACCTTGGGAGTTACTTTTACGTTATGCTTATACTGCCATGCTATGCTCGTAGACGTGGATTGGGTTTGAGAGTATTTCATGACAGATGTGAGATTGTTAATTAATGGTTTACTTAAGGTGGCAACTTTAACACGTATCTCGGTGGATTGAGGCACCTGTGTATTCCAGCGATTGCCTGTCTAGGCACCTGGGTATTCAGGAGATCCTGTTTTTTATGGACCACCACCCAAGCTCAAAGGGATCATGAGATTATTCATACTAGAAACTTCCGTGTGCAGCCACAAGCTATTATGGGCTCTAGCATAGTTGATTAAGTCGTTTGAACTCTTACAGTGGTAGACTAGCAGATGTAGGGGTTGTAGGTGGTACGGTCTACCCATCGTAAGGTGCAAACGCTTCTGAAAGACTATGTCTCGGTCATCCATTTCTCAAACACCATGTAGTGCGAGAAATCCAACGGAGGAGATCGAGTGTTGTGGGGAAAAGTGCGCAAACCTCTGCAGAGTGTATAAACTAATCATGATTAGCCGTGTCCCCGGTTATGGAAGTCTTGAGTATCTAGTACTTGGATTATCATGTGAATTTCATCATGTTACTTTAAATTAATTTTGTTGGGTTTAATGATGTTACTTAATTGGGATTGAGAATGCTGTCAACCATTCTCAATGTTTAACAACCACCGTGATAGTTAAATAAAATATATTCCTTTGCAGTAGGGAAAAATTGGCTTTTCGCAAAAACCTTATAACCATAGAGCTTTTCCACCAGCCAAATATGCATGTAGTGATAGCCATTGTTCATCATTCTCTATGGTGTGAATTTGCCAGTACATTCAATGTACTGACCCTTTGTGGCTGCAACGTCTCATGTTGCAGGAATCTTACGACGAGCAAATGATATGTTAGGGTTACGATTTCTACACTCAACTTTGCCGTTGGTGTTGATGGGAATCCACAACCTTGTTACTTCCGCTATTTGGATTGAGGTAATAGTATTTACGTTACTTTATACATGTGATTTACCTCTGTTATAAATCCTCGAGTACTGTGTGTGTCAGCATACCGATCCAGGGATGACACTTAAGCATAGAGACTTGATCCATTCGGGTCGGGTCGCTACATGACCTCTCCAATCCCACTTTTTTTTATCAACTTTTGCATCAAGAGCTAAAAACTCTGAATCATTGGGACGCCTTCTAACTAAAGTTGACTCATATCCAGACCCATATTTATCAATATTTATATTAGAAAACAAAGATTTAATAGGAGTCACATCAATCACTTTAAGATCTTCATCATTATTCTCATGGAAACTAGAAGAACACGCTTTTATAAACCAATCTTTTTTAGCACGCATCTTAGCGGTTCTTTCTTTGCACTCATCAGTGGAAATTATCATGGCTTTAAGAGTCTCATTGATATCATGCTTAGGTGGAATAGATCTAAGTTTTGAAGAATCAACATCAAGACAAATTCTATCCACGTTCCTAGCCAAATCATCAATCTTAAGCAATTTTTCTTCAATCAAAGCATTGCAATTCTTTTGCGAACTTATAAATTCTTTAACACTATTCTCAAAATAAGAGGGCATCTTATTATAATTTCCATAAAAATTGTTGTAGGAATTACCATAATTATTAGAGGAATTACTAGGAAACAGACTAGGATTAAAATTACCTCTATACGCGTTATTACCAAAATTGTTCCTACCAACGAAATTCACATCCATAGATTCATTATTGTTTTCAATCAAAGTAGACAAAGGAATATCATTAGGATCAATAGGAGCACTCTTGCTAGCAAATAATTTCATAAGCTCATCCATCGTTCCACTCAAAACATTAATCTCTTCAATCGCATGTACTTTTTTTACTAGTGGAAGATCTTTTGGTATGCCATTGAGAATAATTAACCATAATATTACTTAGGAGTTTAGTAGATTATCTTAAGTAATTTCCATAAAAGTACCTCCCGTGGCCGAATCTAAAAGATTTCTAGAAGCAAAATTCAATCTGGCATAAAAGTTTTGTATAATCATCCACAAATTCAAACCATGAGTAGGGCAATTTCGTATCATCAATTTCATCCTCTCCCAAGATTGTGCATCATGTTCATGATCAAGTTGCTTAAAATTCATAATATCGTTGCTAAGGGAGATGATCTTAGAGGGAGGAAAGTACTTGGAAATGAAAGCATCTTTACACTTATTCCATGAATCAATACTATTTTTAGGCAAAGATGAAAACCAAGTTTTAGCACGATCTTGAAGTGAGAACGGAAATAGCTTCAATTTAACAATATCATTATCCACATCTTTTTTTTCTTTTGCATATCAATCAAATCAACGAAATTATTAAGATGGGACGCGGCATCTTCACTGGGAAGGCCGGAAAATTGATCTTTCATAACAAGATTCAGCAAAGCGGCATTAATTTCACAAGATTCCACATTAGTAGCGGGAGCAATCAGAGTACTAATAAAAACATTATAGTTGGTTGATACGTCTCCAACGTATCTAATTTTCCTAACGCCTTTTCTCTTGTTTTCTAATTTACATGATTTGAATGAGACTAACCCCGGACAACGTTGTTTTCAGCAGAACTACCATGGTGTTGTTTTTGTGTAGAAATAAAAGTTCTCGGAATGGAACGAAACTTTGCGAGGATTTTTTATACAATAAAAGAGAATTTCTAGAGCCAAGAGCCACCTGAGAGGGGCACCTGGGTGGGCACAACCCACCAGAGTGCGCCTGCCCCCCCCCCCCAGGCGCGCCCAGGTGGGTTGTCCCCACCTGGTGGCCCCACAGACCCTGAAATCGATGCTATAAAATCCTATTTTTCCAGAAAAAATAAGGGAGAAAGAATTATTGCGATCCACGAGACGGAGCAGCCGTTACCTCCAGTTCTTCATTGGGAGGCCAGATCTAGAGTCCGTTTAGGGCTCCGGAGAAGGGGATCTTCGTTCTTCGTCATCACCAACCCTTCTCCATCGCCAATTCCATGATGCTCACCACCGGGTGTGAGTAATTCCTTCGTAGGCTCGCTGGTCGGTGAGGAGTTGGATGAGATTCATCATGTAATCTAGTTAGTTTTGTTAGGGCTTGATTCCTAGTATCCACTATGTTTTGAGATTGATGTTGCTATGACTTTGCCATGCTTAATGCTTGTCACCTTGGGCCCGAGTGCCATGATTTCAATATGGACCGTTTATGTTATCACCATTATATCCATGTTCTAGATCCGATTTTGCAAGTTATAGTCACCTACTATGTGTTATGATCCGGCAGTCCCGGACTGACAATAGTCGGGACCACTCCTGGTGATGACCGTAGTTTGAGGAGTTCATGTATTCACCGTGTTCTAATGCTTTGTTCCGGTATTGTACTAAAAGGAGGCCATAATATCCCTTAGTTTCCAATTGGACCCCGCTGCCACAGGAGGGTAGGACAAAAGATGTCATGCAAGTTCTTTCCATAAGCATGTATGACTATTTACGGAATACATGCCTACATTATATTTATGAACTGGAGCTAGTGCCGTATCTGAAGGAAATATGCCCTAGAGGCAATAATAAAGTTGTTATTTATGTTTCCTTATATCATGATAAATGTTTATTATTCATGCTAGAATTGTATTAACCGAAAACTTAGTACATGTGTGAATACATAGACAAACAGAGTGTCCCTAGTATGCCTCTACTTGACTAGCTCGTTAATCAAAGATGGTTAAGTTTCCTAGCCATGGACATATGTTGTCATTTGGTGAATGCGATCACATCATTAGAGAACGATGTGATGGACTAGACCCATCCATTAGCTTAGCACTATGATCGTTTAGTTTATTGCTATTGCTTTCTTCATGACTTATACATGTTCCTATGACTATGAGATTATGCAACTCCCAAATACCGGAGGAACACTTAGTGTGCTATCAAACGTCACAAGTAACTGGGTGATTATAAAGATGCTCTATAGATGTCTCCGATGGTGTTTGTTGAGTTGGCATAAATCGAGATTAGGATTTGTCACTCCGATTGTCGGAGAGGTATCTCTGGGCCCTCTCGGTAATGCACATCACTATAAGCCTTGCAAGAAGTGTGACTAATGAGTTAGTTGCGGGATGATTCATTACGGAACGAGTAAAGAGACTTGTCGGTGACGAGATTGAACTAGGTATGATGACACCGACGATCGAATCTCGGGAAAGTAACATACCGATGACAAAGGGAACAACGTATGTTGTTATGCGGTTTGACCGATAAAGATCTTTGTAGAATATGTAGGAACCAATATGAGCATCTAGGTTCCGCTATTGGTTATTGACCAGAGATGAGTCTCGGTCATGTCTACATAGTTCTCGAACCTGTAGGGTCCGCACGCTTAACGTTCAATGACGATATGTATTATGAGTTATGTGATTTGATGTACCAAAGGTTGTTTGGAGTCCCGGATAAGATCACGAACATGACGACGAGTCTCGAAATGGTCGAGACATAAAGATTCATATATTGGAAGGTTACATTCGGACACCATAATGGTTCGGGTCATTTTGGATAAGTTTAGAAGTACCGGGGGTTACCGGAACCCCCTCCAGGAAGTTATTGGGCCTTATGGGCCTAGTGATGGAAGAGAGGAGGAAGGCCAATAGGTGGCACACCCCCCCCTAGCCCAAACCATATTGGACTAGGGCTAGGGGGCCGGGCCCCCTTTCCTTCTCTTCTTCCTCTCCTTCCTTCTTCTCCTACTTGGACTAGGAAAGGGGGAAACCTACTCGTACTAGGAGTAGGAAACACCCCCTTGGGCGCGCCCCTTGAGGCCGGCCCTTCTCTTCCACCCTCCTTTATATACGGGGAAGGGGGCACCCCATAGACACATAAGTTGATCTTTAGCCGTGTGCGGTGCCCCCTCCACAGTATTATACCTCGGTCATATTGTCGCAGTGCTTAGGCGAAACCCTGTGTCGGTAACTTCATCATCGCCGTCAACACGCCGTAGTGCTGATGGAACTCACCCTCAGTCTCAGCTGGATCAAGAGTACGTGAGACGTCACCAAGCTGAACGTGTGCAGATCACAGAGGTGACGTGCGTTCGGTACTTGATCGGTCGGATCGCGAAGACGTTCGACTACATCAACCACGTTACTTAACGCTCCCGCTTTCGGTCTATGAGGGTACGTAGACACACTCTCCCCTCTCATTGCTATGCATCTCCTAGATAGATCTTGCGTGATCGTAGGATTTTTTTTAAATACTGCATTCCCAACAGTGTCGTCAGAGCCAGGTCTATGCATAGATGTTATATGCATGAGTAGAACACAAACAGTTTTGGGCGATAATAGTCATACTGCTTACCAGCATGTCATACTTTGATTCGGCGGTATTGTTGGATGAAGCAGCCCAGACCGACATTACATGACCGTGTTCATGGGACTGGTTCTACCGACGTGCTTCGCACACAGGTGGCTAGTGGGTGTCTGTTTCTCCAACTTTAGTTGAATCGAGTGTGACTACGCTCGGTCCTTGTTGAAGGTTAAAACATCACACTTGATGAAAAATCGTTGTGGTTTTGATGCGTAGGTAAGAACGGTTCTTGCTAGAAGCCCGTAGCAGCCACGTAAAACTTGCAACAACAAAGTAGAGGAGGTCTAACTTGTTTTTGCAGGGCATGTTGTGATGTGATATGGTCAAGACGTGATTATATAAATTGTTGTATGAGATGATCATGTTTTGTAACAGTTATCGGCAACTAGCAGGAGCCTTACGGTTGTCGCTTTATTGTATGAAATGCAATCGCCATGTAATTGCTTTACTTTATCACTAAGTGGTACCGATAGTCGCAGAAGAAATAGTTGGCGAGACAACAAAGATGCTACGATGGAGATCAAGGTGTCAAGCCGGTGACGATGGTGATCATGACGGTGCTTTGGAGATGGAGATCAAAGGCACAAGATGATGATGGCCATATCATAGTATCACTTAAATTGATTGCATGTGATGTTTATCTTTTATGCATCTTATTTTGCTTAGTACGGCGGTAGCATTATAAGATGATCTCTCACTAAATTTCAAGGTATAAGTGTTCTCCCTGAGTATGCACCGTTGCTACAGTTCGTTGTGCTGAGACACCACATGATGATCGAGTGTGATAAGCTCTACGTTCACATACAATGGGTGCAATCCAGTTTTGCACAAGCAGAATACTCAGGTTAAACTTGACGAGCCTAGCATATGAAGATATGGCCTCGGAACACTAAGGCCGAAAGGTCAAGCGTGAATCATATAGTTGATATGCTCAACATAGTGATGTTCACCATTGAAAACTTCTCCATCTCGCGTGATGATCATACATGGTTTAGTTGATATGGATCACGTGATCATTTAGATGACTAGAGGGATGTCTATCTAAGTGGGAGTTCTTAAGTAATATGATTAATTGAACTTTAATTTATCATGAACTTAGTACCTGATAGTAGTTTGCATGTCTATGTTGTTGTAGATAAATGGCCCGTGCTACTGTTCTTTTGAATTTTAATGCGTTCCTAGAGAAAGCTAAGTTGAAAGATGATGGTAGCAACTACACGGACTGGGTCCGTAACTTGAGGATTATCCTGATTGCTGCATAGAATAATTACGTCCTGGAAGCACCGCTAGGTGCAAAGCCCGCTGCAGGAGCAACACCAGATGTTATGAACGTCTGGAAGAGCAAAGTTGATGACTACTCAATAGTTTAGTGTGCCATGCTTTATGGCTTAGAATCGGGACTTCAACGGCATTTTGAACATCATGGAGCATATGAGATGTTCCAGGAGTTGAAGTTAATATTTCAAGCAAATGCCCGAATTTAGAGATATGAAGTATCCAATAAGTTCTATAGCTACAAGATGGAGGAGAATAGTTTTGTCAGTGAACATATACTCAGAATGTCTGGGTACCACAACCACTTGACTTAAATGGGAGTTAATCTTCCTGATGATAGTGTCATTGACAGAGTTCTTCAATCACTGCTACCAAGCTACAAAAGCTTCATGATGAACTATAATATGCAAGGGATTAATAAGACAATTGAGATCTTCGCAATGCTAAAGGCTGCGGAGGTAGACATCAAGAAGGAGCATCAAGTGTTGATGGTTAACAAGACCACTTGTTTCAAGAAAAAGGGCAAAGGGAAGAAGGGTGAATTTCAAGAAGAATGACAAGCAAGTTGCTGCTCAAGTGAAGAAGCCCAAGTCTGGACCTAAGCCTGAGACTGAGTGCTTCTACTGCAAAGGGACTGGTCACTGGAAGCACAACTGCCCCAAGTATTTGGCGGATAAGAAGGATGGCAAAGTGAAAGGTATATTTGATATACATGTTATTGATGTGTACCTTACTAATGCTCGCAGTAGCGCTTGGGTATTTGATACTGGTTGAATTGCTAATATTTGCAACTCGAAATAGGGGCTACGGATTAAGCAAAGATTGGCTAAGGACGAGGTGACGATGCGTGTGGGAAATGGTTCCAAAGTCGATGTGATTGCCGTCGGCATGCTACCTCTACATCTACCTTCGGGGTTAGTATTAGACCTGAATAATTGTTATTTGGTGTCAGCGTTAAGCATGAACATTATATCTGGATTTTGTTTGATGCGAGACGATTATTCATTTAAATTAGAGAATAATGGTTGTTCTATTTATATGAGTAATACTAGCACATATGCCCGTGCGTTGCAACGGGATAATAAAATTATATACCTCTAGCTCAATATAAGAATGGATCAAGACCCCCACATGTCCGTATTCTCTAGTTCAACATGGCACCCTTTAATTAGGGCCAAACCAGTATATTCTTTTTTATTGACACGTGCCTATAATTTGTTTCAATTATAATTAACCAGCATATTCTTTTTTATTGCCACATGGAAGCTACCACTGTCAATAACTTATGGTGTCTCTTATTCTGAACAAGCCGACTTAACTCGATGCGCCGGATGCAGAGCAGGCCCAGTATGAGAGTAATCGACCTCAGGACCTCAAAGATCCGACCACATGTTGCTAGCCACTCAAACAAACGTGTTCTGCTAACCAATGATCAACATAAATATAAAAGAATATAATGCAACACGAGATTCGACACTTTTTTTGAAGTTTTCAAAAAACGATAACTATGAAATCCAAATATACATGGCAACATGGACAATTTTCCAAATTACACGCATTTTTAAAAAGACGAACAAAAAGTTTGAATGGAACATTTGTTGAAATCCACAAACATTTCTTAAAACATGAACATTTTATAAAAATACGTTTTTTTTAAATTGTGAACAATTTTTGGAAACGGGAAAATGTTTTGAACATATAGAAGAAATTTAGAAATTTGTCTTTTAATGCAAATATTATTTTCAATTTTTGCACATATCACTAAAACAATAATTCTAATTTGTAACTTTTTTAAATCTTCAATTATTTTCTGAAAAACCCAAAAAAAATTCAAAAAATGGGAATAATATTTTATATTCAGAAAAAAATTGGAATGCCAAAAAATTATAATTTCAAACATATTTAAATAGGAACACAATTGTGGAATTCATAACATGAACTACCGAATATACTTGGCAACTTGAACAATTTTCCAAATTATGGACGGTTCTTTTGAAAATTCCAAACATTTTTTAACAAAGCAAGAACAAAAATTTGAATGGAACATTTCCTGAAATGCACATACATTTCTTAAAGACATGAACCTTCTTATAAAAATACGAACATTTTTTAAGTTGTGATTTTTTAAAATGGGAATATGTTTTAAAAATGCAGAAGAATTTTAGAAAAGGTATTTCTTTAATGCAAACTTTATTTTCAATTTTTAAACATATCGTTAAAACAAGAATATTTTTCGAATTTGGTTTTTTTAAATGCATTTGTTTAGATGTTGAATAATTTTTAAAAATACAAACATTTCTTGAAAAATGGGAATATTTTTGTAATTTATATTTGAATAAATTTTGGCACGACGAAAAATCCAAACATTTTGCAGAGTAGGAACAAATTTTTGTAATTTGTATTTTTTACGAAATTTTGAATAAAAATTTAAAAATTACAATTGCGAACAATGTTTTAAAAATTTTGAATTTCTGAAAAATGAATAAAATAGACTTGCAATAGGAACACATAGAAAAATGACCTGCTTAGTCTTGGGCGCCCTGTGCGTAGTTTAAATTTATTTATTGTTGCGTGGGCAGGAAAATATGGGCTGACTTTACTGGGCCATAGGGCGTGCAGCCCATGTATAAAATTCTGCATAAATCATTTTTCCTTTGCCAACAGATGGAGTACGAAAGTTTAGTACCACCTCGAATAGAGGGAAAAAATAATCTTTTAGCGGTGAACGGATGAAAAAATTGGAGAAACACACCTTGCTTTATTAGTAGGTATAGATATTTTATGGTCATGCACCCTTGATGAGTGGTCTATTTTTATTGAATCTCAATAGTAGTGATACACATATTCATATTATTGAAGCCAAAAGATATAAGTTTAATAATGATAGTGCAACTTATTTGTGGCACTGTCGTTTAGGTCATATTGGTGTAAAGCGCATGAAGAGAACTCCATGCTGATGGGCTTTTGAAATCACTTGATTATGAATCACTTGATGCTTGTGAACCATGCCTCATGGGCAAGGTGACTAAGAATCCATTCTCCGGAACAATGGAACGAGCAACAGACTTATTGGAAATAATATATACTGATGTATGCGGTCCGATGAGTGTTGATGCTCGTGGCAGGTATCGTTATTTTCTGACCTTCATAGATGATTTGAGCATATATGGGTATATCTACTTGATGAAACATAAGTCTGAAACATTTGAAAAGTTCAAAGAATTTCAGAGTGAAGTGGAAAATCATCATAACAAGAAAATTAAGTTTCTACGATCTGATCATGGAGGTGAATATTTGAGTTATGAGTTTGGTCTTCATTTGAAACAATGTGGAATAGTTTCGCAACTCACGCCACCTGGAACACCATAGCGTAATGGTGTGTCCGAATGTCGTAACCGCACTTTATTAGATATGGTGCGATCTATGATGTCTCTTACTGATTTACCGCTATCATTTTGGGGTATGCTTTAGAGACGGCTGCATTCACATTAAATAGGGCACCATCGAAATCCGTTGAGACGACACCATATGAACTGTGGTTTGGCAAGAAACCCAAGTTGTCGTTTCTTAAAGTTGGGGCTGCGATGCTTATGTGAAAAAACTTCAACCTGATAAGCTCGAACCCAAATTAGAGAAATGTGTCTTCATAGGATACCCAAAGGAGACTGTTGGGTACACCTTCTATCAAAGATCCTAAGGCAAGATATTCGTTGCTAAGAATGGATCCTTTCTAGAGGAGTTTCTCTCGAAAGAAGTGAGTGGGAGGAAAGTAGAACTTGATGAGGTAACTATACCTTCTCCCTTATTGGAAAGTAGTTCATCACAGAAATCAGTTCTAGTGATTCCTACACCAATTAGTGAGGAAGCTAATGATGATGATCATGAAACTTGTGATCAAGTTACTACCGAACCTCGTAGGTCAACCAGAGTAAGATCCGCACCAGAGTGGTACGATAATCATGTTCTGGAGGTCATGTTACTTGACCATGACGAACCTACGAACTATGAGGAAGCGATGATGAACCCAGATTCCACAAAATGGCTCGAGGCCATGAAATCTGAGATGGGATCCATGTATGACAACAAAGTGTGGACTTTGGTTGACTTGCCCGATGATCGGCAGGCCATAGAGAAGAAATGGATCTTCAGCAAGAAGAATGACGTTGACGGTAATATTACTATCTACAAAGCTCGACTTGTTGCGAAAGGTTTTCGACAAGTTCAAGGAGTTGACTAGGATGAGACCTTCTCACCCGTAGCGATGCTTAAGTCCATCTGAATCATGTTAGCAATTGCCGCATTTTATGATTATGAAATTTGGCAAATGGACGTCAAAACTGCATTCCTTAATGGATATCTTATAGAAGAGTTGCATGTGATGCAACTGGAAGGTTTTGTCAATCCAAAAGGTGCTAACAAAGTGTGCAAGCTCCAGCGATCCATTTATGGGCTGGTGCAAGCATCTCGGAGTTGGAATATATGCTTTGATAGTGTGATCAAAGCATATGGTTTTATACAGACTTTTGGAGAAGCCTGTATTTACAACAAAGTGAGTGGGAGCTCTATAGCATTTCTGATATTATATGTGGATGACATATTGTAGATCGGAAATGATACTGAATTTCTGAATAGGATAAAAGGATACTTTAATAAGAATTTTTCAATGAAAGACCTCGGTGAAGCTTCTTATATATTGGGCATCAAGATTTATAGAGATAGATCAAGACGCTTAATTTGACTTTCACAAAGCACATACCTTGATAAAGTTTTGAAGAAGTTCAAAATGGATCAAGCAAAGAAAGGGTTCTTGCCTGTGTTGCAATGTGTGAAGTTGAGTCAGACTCAATGCCCGACCACTGCAGAAGATAGAGAGAAAATGAAAGTCATTCCCTATGCCTCAGCCATAGGTTCTATCATGTACGCAATGTTGTGTACCAGACCTGATGTGTGCCTTGCTATTAGTTTAGTAGGGAGGTACCAAAGTAATCCAGGAGTGGATCACTGGACAGCGGTCAAGAACATCCTGAAATACCTGAAAAGGACTAAGGATATGTTTCTCGTTTATGGAGGTGACAAAGAGCTCGTCGTAAACGGTTACGTCGATGAAAGCTTTGACACTGATCCGGATGACTCTAAGTCACAAATCGGATACGTATTTTTATTGAATGGTGGAGATGTCAGTTGGTGAAGTTCTAAGCAGAGCGTCGTGGCGGGATCTACGTGTGAAGTGGAATACATAGCTACTTCGGAAGCAGCAAATGAAGGAGTCTGGATGAAGGAGTTCATATCCGATCTAGGTGTAGTACCTAGTGCATCGAGTCTAATGAAAATCTTTTGTGACAATACTGGTGCAATTGCCTTGGCAAAGGAATCCAGATTTCACAAGAGAACCAAGCACATCAAGAGACGCTTCAATTCCATCCGCGATCAAGTCAAGGAGGGAGACATAGAGATTTGCAAGTACATACGGATCCATTGACTAAGCCTCTCTCACGAGCAAAATATGATCAGCACCAAGACTCCATGGGTGTTAGAATCATTACTGTGTAATATAGATTATTGACTCTAGTGCAGGTGGGACACTGAAGGAAATATGCCCTAGAGGCAATAATAAAGTTGGTATTTATAATTCCTTATATCATGATAAATGTTTATTATTCATGCTACAATTGTATTAACCGGAAACTTAGTACATGTGTGAATACATAGACAAACAGAGTGTCCCAAGTATGCCTCTACTTGACTAGCTCGTTAGTCAAAGATGGTTAAGTTTCCTAGCCATGGACATGTGTTGTCATTTGATGAATGGGATCACATCATTAGAGAATGATGTGATGGACTAGACCCATCCGTTTGCTTAGCACTATAATCATTTAGTTTATTGCTATTCCTTTCTTCATGACTTATGCATGTTCCTATGACTATGAGATTATGCAACTCCCGAATACCAAAGGAACACTTAGTGTCCTATCAAACGTCACAACATAACTGGGTGATTATAAAGATGCTCTACAGGTGTCTCCGATGGTGTTTGTTGAGTTGTCATAGATAGAGATTAGGATTTGTCACTCCGATTGTCGGAGAGGTATCTCTGGGCCCTCTCGGTAATGCACATCACTATAAGCCTTGCAAGCAGTGTGACTAATGAGTTAGTTGCGGGATGAGTCATTACGGAACAAGTAAAGAGACTCGCCAGTGACGAGATTGAACTAGGTATGTTGATACCAGCGATGGAATATCGGGCAAGTAACATACCGATGACAAAGGGAACAACGTATGTTGTTATGCGGTTTGACCGATAAAGATCTTCCTAGAATATGTAGGAACCAATATGAGCATCCAGGTTCTGCTATTGGATATTGACCGGAGATGAGTCTCGGTCATGTCTACATAGTTCTCGAACCCATAGAGCCCGCACGCTTAACGTTCGATCACGATATGTATTATGAGTTATGTGATTTGATGTACCGAAGGTTGTTCAGAGTCCTGGATGAGATCACGGACATGACGAGGAGTCTTGAAATGGCCGAGACATAAATATTCATATATTTGAAGGCTACATTCGGACACCGGAATGGTTCAGGTGGTTTCAGATAAGTTTCAGAGTAGTGGGGGTTACCGGAACCCCCC